>NC_081135.1:23809612-24409612 GCF_958295425.1 Solea solea | reverse complement strand
GTCTTGCGTTTCACAGTGGAACCTTGTCAAACTTTCGTGTGTTCTACTTTTATTTTATGCTTCTTATATGAGCTGGAGTGTGTGAAATTTAGAGCATTTTAAGAGGCTTATGAAAGATACATATATTTTCCAAAAAGGCTTGACTTTTGTCAAATTCTGTTCAAGACCCGGGGGGGGGGGGGGGGGTTCAGAGTGAAGATGCTACTTTTTATTTGTTGCAACAACTTTTAGGCGCTTGCATTCAGTGCTTTGGCCTTGAAAGAACAAGATAGCAGAGAAACAAAGGCCCACAGATGCATCGCAGTCACCAGAGAGAAGCGCAACAATTGCCTCTTGTCTTGTACGGTACGGTGGGGCAGCTGAGCGTCTGCAAAGATTTGACTAGAGAGTGGAAAGAACAGGACAGGTCTGTGGCTCAGACGTAATTGCTGTATTCTCACAACTTGTGCCGAACTGTCCTGATAATGAGCTTTTGCCTTTTTTTCGCACATAATGAGTGGAGGTAGAGGGTTCACATAGGAAGGCGCTGTGAGCACAGCGTGTCCACTCGCAGCTGGAGTGTCTGACCAGCTGGGAACAAAGGCTCAGTGTCTGTGATAGTGTGGAGCCCCAGCCATCAGCAAGCAGGCCAATAGATTTCTGCTTGGCTGAGCTGTCAGTCCACACAGGCCTGCTGGCCTGCTGACCTCAGTATAGAATAGAGCACATGGGGACAGGCTAGACTCTTCCCGTGCCAAATTAAAATGAGCTGCTGCTGCTGCTGCTGCTACATTCTTAAAAGTTATAAGTTCAGCCAACTCAAGCATACACAAGTCTTACACATGCATTGTATGTAAATAAGCTTTTTTTTGTTCAGTGCTGACTCGCTTGCCTCATTTCAATGAATCAGATATCTACTACACACATTTGCATACTATTTATAATCATATTTTATATTATTCAGTTTGTAGCAGAAAGACGGAAAACAAATCATATTTTCGTAGGACTCGAAAACACAGACGGAATATGAATGCTGTCTCTTTTTTTCAAAGAAGCCTCATGTCTACACTTAATGATAATAAGTTTTTGGTATAATTTCATTATATAATAATTGATTTTGTGTGTCAGACTCTCAGACAATAGGTGATGTGTTCACACATTTTTGGTTTTTCTCGGTTGTACAGATATTCAAATCAAATGAAAATTGAAAAACCTAATCTTAGTTGCCGTAAGTGTTTACATTCATTTCTGTTTGATCTTCACAGATAGCTGATCAGCTTCCCTGGATTTCGCGCACATCTCCTATTTGTTTTGCCTGAAAATGGAAACACTGGAGTCGGAACTGACCTGCCCAATCTGTCTGGAGCTCTTTGAGGACCCGCTGCTCTTGCCTTGTGCTCACAGCCTTTGTTTCAACTGCGCCCACCGTATCCTGGTCTCCCACTGCACCCCCAGCGAGCCGATTCAGTCCATCAACGCCTTTCAGTGCCCGACCTGTCGCTATGTCATCACCCTGAACCAGAGGGGCCTGGAGGGACTGAAACGCAACGTTACATTGCAGAACATCATCGACCGTTACCAGAAGGCTTCTCTGAGCGGACCTAACTCTCCTAACGAGACCCGACGTGAGCGAGCCGTCCCTGACCGCAAAGCCATGACTTCTTCCAGTGACCGCGTCCAGTGCCAGTTCTGTGAGCAGGACCCTCCACAGGACGCCGTGAAGACTTGCGTGACCTGTGAAGTGTCGTACTGCGATGAGTGTCTTAAGGCCACCCACCCCAACAAGAAGCCCTTCACGGGCCACCGTCTAATTGAGCCCTTGCAGGACTCCCACCTGCGGGGGCTTATGTGTCTGGAGCACGAAAATGAGAAGGTCAATATGTACTGTGTGACAGATGAACAGTTGATCTGTGCATTGTGTAAGCTGGTGGGCCGACACCGAGACCACCAAGTAGCAGCCCTCAGTGACCGATATGACAAACTCAAGGTAAGACACGAGCTGTGTGTGATGCACTGACGAATTGCTCGTGCTAATTTAAGCACTTCTTAAAACTAATTTCAACACCTTTTTTTTCACCTTATGCAGTATCACAGTATTCCCAATTAATAATAATAATTATTAATTTGTCACAGTTTGTCTGTGAACTGCTTTATTTTAGCGACATAGACATGTAAGCAGACACTGAGCTCAAAAGCAAATCATCTAAAATATAATTGCTCTATTATTATAGTTGTATATTTTTAACTTTCATTTGTTGGACACTGGAAGTGCGTCGACTTTTACCAGACACACAAAAGTGGATGAGTGTGTTTAATAAATGTAAGTGACACCTTGCTGAAGGATCAAATTAAGCAAAGGCAAACTTTAATTACAACTTGATCTTTGTTGTAATCAAATTAGCTGAAGAGTAATTTTTATCTTTAAGTACATTAAAGTACTCCAGACAAACCTCTGGAGTCAAAGACACTTTGCGTCATAGTCTGTATTGGTCAACCACATTAAAATGAGTCTTGTTATTGCATGTATTTACGCATTATAATCATGTTAATTTATCACATTAATCCCAGAGATCCATACTTATCCATGGAATATTACTTTCCTTCCCCATTGCTCTATATGTTTTGGGTTTTTTTACTACCACAAAGTGTAATACTCGATTTATGGCTGCGTGATGCGTCTAAAAAAAGGTAATCACTTTAAAAATGTTCAAGTTAATCAACAACATCGGTAACTACTGCTATAAATTACAAATAGTTAAAGAGGGATTTTTGTTCTTGAATGAATATTATGAGCACTTTGTGTTCAGAACAAGATTGTGTTGTTTACTTTGACATGTTTCACTAATTTGAGGTAAAATATTCAAAGTAATGTGTGTTTGTGCAAGTGACGGCCACTGTTGCATGATTTATTCTTTCCTAAAAACTAATGTAAATGAGAAAAATAGCTCTTAAATGAAAGAAGAAAGAAAACCCCAGGATTTTCTGTGGTTTTGGTTGAAGTTTAATCTGCTTTTGGTTTTGGTCTTTTCATTGGATTTGTTGACCATAGCAAAAATGCTCAACTTCCCAGCTTTATCTTTTCGACCCAATTGCATTCATTAGACCTATCGTTGTGTCGAATGCATCTGAATGGAAAACAGTAAAGTGAGTTTGAAGTCATCCATGACCTGACCATTCCTGAACAGAATGTCACCCCATTGCAAGAGACCACTTTCATAGTTTAATGTGAAGTGGAAGTGCTCACTTTCAGCTAATGATCAATAAGACATTAAACGCCGCCGTTTGCTGGAGCATAAAAAGGTTGCTCAGTTTTCCCACCAATATAAACTCGACTTGAGTTTTTAAGAGAGAGTTTTGCTTATTGGGTCAGCATTTAAACAACACAGTTGGTCTCTACTGTGGCTCCACTAACCGCTAAAGGTATTTTTAGAGCCATGAGAAGAAAATTATGCAGTGAAGCTTTATTTTGAAGCCTTTAAGAGAGAAGAGCAATTACTTTTCGAAATCCTCTGTCTGCTACAAACTCTGCTGCATCGAGTCAAACCTTCCTCTTCTTCTCATCATCCTGTAGGGTTTCTCCAGAGAACTGTATGGTATAATGGTACATGGTATAAAAACAAGAGCCCTGCTCTTCACAGACACTCACTGTGGCCATGCATGACTCACAAAGGTTTTTTTTATTTTTGCCCTTTTGGTCGTCTGTTTTCACAATGGTTTGTCACAGTAGAACTGGAATGCAACAGATAGGTCAGTGGACTGGTCCTAACCCATCCTAACCTATGCTGTCATTGTGCAGAAATCTTCTGGCCGCTTTCTCTGTGTGGGGAGTGATCATTCACACCAGGAGACAGACCAGGTGATCAGCAGCATTTCTTTACTTACACATTCAGGGACAGACTTATATGTTATGGATCATTCTAAACCCTAAATGTTTTTTTTTTCTTTTTGTTTTTTCAAAGGCTGGAATTTAGTAAATTACCCTTTGAAAAACTAGGTTAAATGGGAGTAAAGAACATTTAGCTAAATTGTGTAATGGGACACTAAGTGGTTCTTAAGGTGGTTTGTTGTTCATTTCTCATACACACATTCTGGTAAAAGATTGAGCAGATTGAGATGAGTAGTCCATTTCTTAGCTACTTTACGGGTCTTTCTGTCTGCTGTATAATATCCTTATTTTGTCACACTGACCCTTATACCGTGTGCAGTTATGACTGCATTGTTAAAAGCCTCGAGTGACAGAGGAAAGGGCTATTTCCATCAGAGAGAGAATTAGTTTTTGTTTCCTCATGGCACACAGGACAGAGCCCAGGTGGCAGGCAGCTGAGCTTGTTGATAGTTGTTGGCTTTTCCAAACACATGTTTACAGCCACACTGGCTGACATTTCCCTGAAAGTCTCTCTCTCAAAGGGATGGTGTGACATTGAAAAGGCGTGGGTGAGCGCGTGTGTGTGTGAGTATGTGTGCATAATGCACTTATTCCTGTAGTCTGGTTCCAGCATTGTATATGACACGATCCACGTTCGGCATCTGTTATCATGTATCTATCATCCATTATTTATGTGTAATTATGTAAATGACGCTCACATTCACGGGCAGTTTTCAGTCTGAAGTGAAGTTGAGTGGAATAGCTTTGAACTGTGGGAAGAAACACATAAAGCACCAGGAAAGTCACACATATTCAGGATCTCTCTATAATAATGGAGACACACTTCACACAGACTCTTCATGCTTCTCTAAGCACTTTACCCTTGCCCTGCCATCATTATAAGTGTTGTGTACTTTTATTTTTGTGAGGTTGTGTGAAAATTGTGTGCGTGTTTTTTTAGAAAAAAAAATATTATTATTATGCTGTTAAATGAAAATAAATATTTTTTGACTTTCTAAAATGGATAGTCGTTTCACTCAAAGTGATTCAAATGATTTTTAAAAGACTGTAGTGCATCACTCGCCGAGGGAGTATCACCCTCAGTGCATTCCCAACACACACATATAATTTAATGATATTTCAAAGTCCATAGTGTGTAAAATGCTGCAAATCAGCACATCGGAATGTGCTGTTTAACTTTCTGAATCGTAAAGATTCCTGTTCATATTATTAAAAACATAACAGCCGACCTGATGTACATCAGATGACATCATTAATGTGTCCAGATCTTCTTCTGAGAAGTGATAGAAAGCTTTTTTTTATATATAAATATGTATGTACCATAACAATTGTAAAAAAACAGCAGTCTTGTATAAAGTGCCTTAAAGGGATACTTTATACTTTTACTTGAGTAAAAGTACAAGTATCTTACCAGAAAATGACTTTGGTAGAAGTTGAAATTACTTTTTTTGGAAAATGACTTAAGTAAAATAATTAAAATATATGACATTTACTGTACTTAAGTATCAAAAGTAAAAGTGTTTATTAAAAAAGTGTGGCATATTTGTGTTATATTACAACACTGGGAATCAGTCATAAAAATCTTGATTTGAGCCAGTGTTTCCCCTTCTTTGATTGATGTATTTAACACAATTGACAGCTTTTAACATTGTATGTTCATGAGTAATATTTGAAATTACAGTGAGAGGAGAAACACTGTCCAACTCTTGTGTATGCCCCTAATCTATGATTAGAAAAATCTACTGATTGGATTTGTAATTTAAAAATCACAAATGCATCTCAGGACCTGTCATGTCCACTATAGATAATCATGTAACAACCGTTTACAGTTTTTGATGCTGACACAGGATAAAACAGCAGGTCCTGACAGTGACCTGTTAGGACTGTGTGAGGAAGGAAGAGAGACTGGCCAAAGCAAAGGTGTGGGACCAGAAGCCTTTGCATACAAAAGGAAGCTGCTATTCTTTCCTTTCATACAGTTTAAATGGTTTTAGGAAAGAGACTTCCATTAGAGAGAGCGCTCTGAAAACATGGAGAGCATTAATGTTGCAAAAGAAACCATATTTTAAGGCACATTTAAAAAAAAAAAAATCCATTGCATCAGAATGGAAGAGAACACTCTATTTTCCATGTGCTCTCAGTATCTACATGTGATTATCAAACAAGAACACGTTTAAGCTTTCCATATATACTTGATAATGTATACGTAATGTTCGACATGTCCAATCTAAAGATGTTAAACCCATCTCGCCCTTATCTGCAGCTCAGCTTATGAAATGGCTTTCTATTTCAATAAATCATACTGTACATCATATGTGAGAGCGGTGAAAAAAGGCCTCGGCTATTTTTAGTCCACAATGACGCACATACCTTATAAAATCACAATGTGAAACACCTGAGCTGAGAGAGGTCTCACAACTTTTTTTCCCTCCAAGCTTTGAAAGTGTCCTTCTCAAAGCCTGAAAGTGTTGCTTCTTCTTTTTCTTTTTTTTTTCTTCACATGAATAATGTTCACATGTCTATTTTTGATATATATGGAATTGATGGAAGAAGTGTTAAAAAAACATGAAATGCATCTCATGGTAATAACATAGACTGCATTTAAAAATGGATGCAGTCCTCCAGTTTGACCGGTGAAGCCCAGGAAGTCACAGTTAGCCACCAGAGGGCAAAAAAAACTCTGTTTGAATGAATGAATGAATGAATGAATGAGTCATATCTACTCACTTGATTTATAACATTTTCCTTATGTGTCAGTGGTCTCAAATGCTAGTTTTTAGGTCTTCTTCGATGGAGCATGATGTCAGTGGTGTAAACTATGTTCCCATTCAGAGGGAAATAGAACACAGCACATGTGTGGACATGATTTATAGTTAAAGGTCTATAAAGGTCTGTGACGTTGGGTTTCGTTATGAGTTAAACTCAAGTCCCAACTTTCAGTCACGTCATTCAAATCCAAATGCCAACGATCATAAAATTCGTCAGACGTAAACCCAATAAAGCCCGTGGTGACCTGAGGCTCTTGCTCACCGTTGTATGGTCTGAGTTTCACTTTGATTATTTAAGGATAACAAACAGAAGTTCTTGTACCAACGCAGTACACAGACATTGTGCTACCCAATTACGCAAAGAGATTGAGTTTGAGACATAAGCCTTTGATCTGTGTCAGTAATTAACACAGCCGGGGTTTAGTTGTCCAAATCACTGGCAGATGCTTTGCTAAGCTCCGTGGCCCCAGCAGGCAGTACGATGGGATCTTTGGCACACAGAGAGGACTGGAGGGTGGTGGCGGGGGCTCCACACTGATCACAGCTCAAATGTGGCCAGTCATATCAAGTGGCAGTTTTGTGTGTCCTCTTCTGTGCCCGTTATACCCCATGCCAGATATTGTGCTATTCACCTCACTCTCCTTCAAGATTTATTCAGCTGTTTACAGTTTTATGGGGACAGTATGTGATGAAATTTACCTTTTCAATTTTGTTTTGCAGCAAGCCTTGGATTCCAACCTCAGCAATCTAATCAAGAGGACCAGTGAGTTGGAAAGTCTGATGGGCAAACTTATCCAAACCTGCCAACATGTGGAGGTGAGGTTGTTTATCTGTTCCCATTCAGGTGGAGCTCTTAAAGTCTGTGGCATTTCATGGGGATTATTAACACAGCATGATGATGATGAATTACTCTATCTTGCTTTTCGTGCCTGCAAGATTAATTGTTCATTAACCTCCGGGTCAATCATTTTTTTTGAAATGATGCACTCAGTTTGCTGCAAATTGAGTGTTTTCAGATGAAGCGTTTGCCAAATATTGACACTGACGGCATTAAAACTCATTTTCAAAGTTGCATTATTAATGTTCGGATGATTGCCACTCTGACCTGCCCAACGTGACATTAGACGACATGTATTAGATTCAATTTGATTTTCCTGCTGCTTAACGTTTGTCTAAACTTGATTGCTCTGTTCGTAAATCGCGTTCTAACGACTCCGAAACTTCACTGTGTGCCGTGCAATATTTTGTTGAAGCAAATTAAATATGCTTCCAGTACTGACTGTCTCTTATCTAAACATGCTTGATGTTCTGTCTAGGTAAATGCATCGCGACAAGAAAACAAGCTGCTGGAGGAGTGTGAGCTGCTGATTAATATCATACAGCAGCGAAGACAAATCATAGGCACTAAGATAAAGGAGGGGAAGGTAACGTGTGTATTACCTCTTATGTCTTGATAACCTTTGTTTATCACCTTGTGCGTCCTGATAAGGACACATGCACACACACACACACACACACACACTGGTTTCCGTCACTTCAGAGGACATTGCGTTGACTTGCATTCATTTCCTGACTAACCATAACCATAAATACTACCGGCCTAATTGTAATCCTGACCCCAGCCTCACATCTTCATCTTAAAATGTAGTCGTTTATGTCCCCATAAGGAGAGACAAGTCCCCGTAATGTGACTGTGTAAACAGATTTAGGTCCCCACAACATAAGGAATACCAGGTTCACACACACACACACACACACACTGTGCCTACTTTAACGCAGCGGTGACAAATCACTGCTGTTCGGTGAAACTCTTCAACACAAGTACGTGTAACTGTGAACAGAATCTGCAACATCCATCGTCTTACAAATTGTCAGTGTGATTTATAAGCATTAAAACCCCGCGGTTGTACGGGAGCCGCAGTCTCTTTTCTTCACGTCCGGCCAGTAGCTTATGGTGGCGTATCAGCAGCATTTACACAGATAATGCTTCTGCTACCTTGCACTAGATTTGAGCATTACTGCAGCATTAGCTCCACTTTATGTCTCTCAAATATCAGCGTTAGAGTTTTATGACGCACCTCTAACACTGATAGACTCGGAGGTGATAATTATTTTATTACAGAATTAAAATTCAGCCTACATTACTTTTAAAGCCGCACAACCTCTCTGAAGATTTTTTTCTTCCTCATTGTGGTCTTCATTCATTTTCACTTTTGTAAGATGATTACGTCTTTAAAGCAAATGGAAATTCACATGGTTACTGCACGTTCTGTCTGCAGTCCTCTGAGATTATGACACGGAACCACGGAGATTTAGTGTCACCGCTTGACAGAAGTGCTTCGCTAATTGTATGAAATGCAGTGATTATAGTAAAAACATGGCAGTGTTTCTGCTGTAGTACATGTAATACTCATAGTAAAGCATGGTTCCACAGCTGGCACCTGTGTCCTTACATGTCCTGTGAATGTGCTGGGCCTCTTGAATCATTTCCCTTCCTTTTCCCTTGCTAGACTGCAGTAGACAGACAGTGGCATGCTGTGCTGTGCTCAGTGTCAGAGTAAGATCAGCCCCGGTTCCTGTGATGACCGTCTCTGGAGGAGGACTCTTTCCTTCCTCACCCTGTGCCTCATGTCAAGTTGTGAGGTTGTTTTCAGCCAGTGTGGCACAGAGGGGGAGGGGGGGGTGGGGGTCGGATGGGGTCTGGTTATACTGTGACAGTATTATGAGGGATGTTTCATATATACACCCCTCATTCCAGTCATACTTTTACAACACGATTACACAACTGACAAAAATCACATTGTGGTAGGTGTAAATCCGATTTTTCCTCCGAAAGCTTTTTGTGTTTAGCGAGAGAAAATCAAATCTACCATCTGGCAGATCGATGCGTCATACAGCAGGCCATTCATTGGGTTGTGATTTACCAAGCTTTTCATTTTTCCCCATTTCCTGTCCAGTCTGTGCGAATGAGGAAACTAGCCCAGCAGATAGCCAGCTGTAAACAGTGCATCGAGAGGTCCTCCTCCCTCATCACTCAGGCCGACCAAACCCTCAAGGAGACGGACCACACTCGCTTCCTTCAGACGGCTAAAAATACCTGTGAGAGGTCAGGCTCCGGCCAAAGGCAATACCGTCAACATAAGAGTGAATAAAACCCACATAATGTTGTGCGTGTGCTTCTTTATTGCAGAGTCTCAATGGCGACGGCGTCGTCTCAAATCCTGCTACCAGAAATCAATCTCAACGACACATTTGATAGTTTTGTTTTGGACTTCACAAGGGAGAAGAAAATGCTCGAAAGCTTAGATTATCTCACAGGTGAGTGGCGTTATTGAGCACGTATTAGTATTTTATTGCAATGAATTGATGTAGTCTTGTTTGTTTTAGCTGTGTTTCTGTCTTCATTAAACCAAATGGTGCACTTAAATATATCTCTGCATTACCGTTCAATTTTGCATGCATATAAGCAGTGAGTTTATGGTTCAGCGATAATTGTGCCAGTGACAAACAACTACAGCTACAAATGTGAGGCACTACTGAGTGTTTATTTTCCGCTGAATGAAACAGGTTTGATTGTTTTATGCTTAGTGCCTGTTGTGCAGCATGAATTTAACTGCATGAGGGCTGTAGCTGTAATAGCTACAGGAACTGCTTAATTACACTTGGCAGGACAAAAACACAAATGGATGGTGCTGTTTACCACCTCTGGTTGTGAGTGTTGTCTGATTTTCCTCTGCCGTCGCACGCAGAAAGTCATCCCCCCCAGCTTCCGTTGACGTCTTCGAACAATGTTTGTCTTTTTTTGTTTCCTGATTGCAGCACCGAATCCGCCCATAATCCGTGAGGAATTGTGCACAGCATCATATGACACGATCACAGTTCACTGGACAACGGATGATGAGTTCTCTGTCATATCGTATGAACTTCAGTACGCCATCTTCACCAACCAATCTAATGTTGTCAGTAAGTCTATATTCAGCCGTCTGGTGAATGTACTGGTGTAATGTTCGTGGTAGAAAACGGGAAAATAATGAAAAACATTTACTCAAACATCAAAAATCAACATCTTACACCAGAGGATAATATACTGGCTCTTATATGTATGTAAAAATGAATATATACAGCAATTTTCTATATGACTAGATTCACATTTAGATGCAAAACATATGCTCAGTATTGTCAGCGGGGTTAAACGGAACAGGTGGTTGTTTTAATTGATCGCTCTAATGAGGTCAAACCATGCTTGATGAAACAATTTATTTTCATCTGCCTCAGTGCCCAAGTACAGTTGAATGAGGGGCTAAGCAGCGATATTTGATGATTCAAAATAAAAAACACACTGCTATACTGTCTCACTGCTTAATTACAAGCATGAAAAGCAGTGCACATTTGAAGAGTTTGTTCTCAGTACGTGACTCACTCTCTCCGTGTGTGATGCAGGTTTATGCAGTTCTGTTGATAGCTGGATGATTGTACCAAACATCAAGCAAAATCACTACACTGTACACGGACTCCAGTGTGGCACAAAGTACATCTTTATTGTGAAGGCCATAAACCAGGCTGGAAACCGCAGCAGTGAACCAGGGAAGCTCAAGACAAACAGTATGTGAAGTTCAGCAGTTTAACAAAATAACATTTTTTTTGCTCTATTAACTACCACTGAGAATTGTAACACACTTTTTTCCAAACCGTCATTTCAAAATATGTTTCAAAGGTCAGCCATTCAAGCTGGATCCAAAGTCTGCTCATCGTAAGTTGAGGGTGTCCCACGACAACTTGACTGTTGAGAAGGACGAGACATTGTCCAAGAAGAGCCACAGCCAGGACCGCTTCTCCAGCCACAGCAGCTATGGCGTCACAGGAAATGTCTACATTGACAGTGGCCGTCATTACTGGGAGGCGCTGATAGGCGGAAGCACATGGTTTGTTCAGCACACTGGTACAAATTATTGGCTAGATTCCACTTAAAGTTGGTACAGATATTATTTCCACAAAATAAAATGTGTTAAGTTTTGTGACATTTTGTTTAGAACCGCATCAGCTCAAGACATAACATCACTCTGCCTAAATGCAGCCTGACAGAGAAGCCTTGCATAGACTTTAAGTGGTATTCATATAATTGTAGATAATGCATGTTATTATGTCTTCCTTTTCACTTTTCATTGGTCATGCAGGTTTGCAGTGGGCATCGCATACAAATCTGCACCAAAACATGAGTGGATTGGCAAAAACTCTGCCTCCTGGGTACTGTCTCGCTGCAACGCCTCATGGGTGGTACGTCACAACAGCAAGGAGATGCCCATTGAGCCCCCACCCAACCTGCGGCGTCTTGGAGTTTTGCTGGACTATGACTCTGGATCTCTGTCCTTCTACGATGCTGTCGGCTCTCAGCACCTGTACACATTTGACATTGCCTTCACTCAGCCAGTTTGCCCTGTGTTTAATGTGTGGAATCGGTGCATAACAATCCTCACAGGACTGCCCATCCCAGATCACTTAGAGGGGACATATTTCAACCACTGACAAAACCTGTCCTGCTGGATTTTTGTTTTTGGGAGCCCAAAAACAATTCCACCACGACCTGCACCTCTCTGACTGTGATGACAACTTTATGGCAAAAACAGTAACCAAATGAGATGCATTTACATACCCAGGTGTACATTCCCAATCAATCTTATGTTGAATTTTGTAAATTTTGTTGAAAAAAAAAAAAAATGCTTTGCACATTTGTGTACATTATTTAGCGTAATGGTTTTAAGGGATTGCTTACAGTTTAAATTTGTGGAGATATTTTAAAATAAGCTCCAGATTGTATTTTTATGTCTACGTCCATATTTCACACCCTGTCCATTTCTGTATTGTTCAGGGTGATGGGAAAAAACATAAGCACAAGTGACAAGCAGGCTCTTTGACTCTTTATCTTTTTGAAAGGTTGTATTGTAAGATTGTTTAATTCATAGCACTTTGAGGAGACAACGTTGTCACTGTAAAATGTATTTCTATACCACATTGTCATGCACATGAATATTTGCTTGAAATCATTTTTGCAAGGAAAATGCACTTGAATCAATCAGAAAACAGTACTTTCACATAGAAAATGTAATTTGAAATTAGTCAGACGTTATAGACGAATGCTCTTATGCAGTTCAGCGTTAAGAGCGCCACAGTTTCCACATTTCTTCCTGGCAACATATAATAAAAGTGATTCCATTTGATCAGCTGTGTGACTCATTTGCCTGGTTTACGTTCATTTCCACCTGATCTCCAATTACAGCTTGAACAAGCTCTACGAGCGCCATAGAGCAAAGAAAGCACCATCAATTCCGACGCAGAGAAATGTGTCAGTCCGGTTTTACAGAACTCACCGTGACCCTCACACAGAGCCAAAATGCTGCTTCTGACAAGATTTGCTCTGACAATTCCTTTTGTACTGGTGCATAAATCTGCAGACTCCCTTCAACAAACTGGGCAAAATACAAATCTGAACTCTTAGTGACCTTTCTGTGAGAAACCCTGCAGACGGAGCTTCAATGTGTTAGTGCTACCACCTCCACGTTATGCCACCAGTATTTAGCATTCATCCATGTACATATAATAGATCCCTACGCATGGTATAAAAAAACTAAACTAAGATAATACATAAAAGTAGTTCTGTTATGACTTTTTTTTAATGTATTTAAATAATAGACAATGTAAAATATAGAGGAGAATAAGGTGCTTCTGTCAGTATAATTAAACAAACAAATACACACTTAATTTTCTATCACATATACACATGTAAATGTGAAATAAAAATGTTTGATATCCAAGAGGCATGAGGTGTTTGCAATACTTCTTTCACAATTGTCGATTTAAACAGAAAAATCAACAATGTTTCACATTATGAGATATAAACACAAAATAACACACACACAACCTTTAATTTTCTCAACATATAAAATACTCAACAGTAAAATTGGCACCTTACCCTACACACTCTACCATTTTGTACATAGCACTCACTTCATTTTATTTATTCTACGCTTAGAGTTAAGTTTATTCCTTTATTTTATTTGAGTTGTTTATTTAAGTTGTGGGAAGGGAAATCGCTAAGTAAGAATTTCAATGCCCAGTATAAACACTTGCTGTGTTCATGAAAATGGATTTTGTGAATCTTGAAACTTGACATGAGCAACGTGGGGGAGGCTGAGAACAAGACTCTGCAAAACTGACTGAGAATAACTGAATTAAGGATATCTGTTAAACATTTGTGGACCATATACTGTAATCCTGACCAGTCTCGCATAAAGTACCTAAAAGGGATACTTGAGTAAAAGTATCTTACCAGAAAATGACTTTGGTAGAAGTTGAAGTCCCTTTTTATAATATGACTTAAGTAAAAGTCTTAAAGTATATGACATTTACTCTACTTAAGTATCAAAAGTAATTTTCTAATATACAATGTACTTAAGTTTTAGAAGTAAAAGTATTCAAAAAGTGAGGTGTAATGATTGAGCCATGGTAGCTCAGTGGTAGGGCGAGTTGTCTTTCAACTGGAAGGTTGTGTGTTTAATTCCTGTCTATGTGTGTCCTTGAGCAAGACACTTAACACCATGTTGAAGCATGTTAATGGCTACAGTGTAAAGCAGTGCATCAAGACTAGAAAAGTGCAATAAATACAGACCATTACTAACTCTTCTGATTTGGTAGTAACAAATAAGAAAGATAGTTAGAAAACATGTAATGTTAGTAAATGTGAGTAAAAGTAAAAGTTGCTAGAAATATAAAAAACAAAGCAAAGTATAAATACGTGATTTTTGTACTTAAGTACAGTAGAATTTGTACTTTGCTACATTACAACACGGATCCTGACTAGTCTGAATGATCAAAATATTCGTTATCATGGATTCTTGTTGTGGCTCTGCCTCTTCACCAAGTCCCGCCCACGCTCCCGGAGCAGGAAGTAGCCGTGCTTTGACGCTGACGTCGCCGCTGACGTTGCAGTTGTCCAACGCGACTATGGCGTCCACAGACCAGTCCCTTCTGGACCTGACGGATAAAGACACCCGGGAAAAACTATATCTGTGGGATCGCCGCACCGATGCCATGGCTCCCCTTACGGAGAAACAAATGGACTCTGTTTTGGAGATCCGAGCCGCAGCCGAAACGCTCTCTATCCCGTCAGAGGTGATATGTGACACTGGAGTCAGCTAGCTAGCTAACAGGGTTTGCTAATTTACTTTCCTATCACAAGTGAGGTGAAGTAAGCCCCGAAACAGCCTTCGCTCAAACATAATTAATTTCACTGAGATTGGTAACAAGATATTAAAGTTCATATATGTAGCAATAATAACTTGTCGATCAACGAGCCCGCGTGCACTTACACTTGTGTTCCGCCACGTCAAGCTATCAGCTAGCTTCACAAGCAGGCTTGTTCACATACTGTTTGTACATCGTTTTGCAGCTTCCCATTGAGGACTTGTGCAGCCTCTCGTCCCGGTCCTTACAGTCCCCGTTCACAGCGACTGTCCCCGCCTCAACAGAGGACGTACTGCTCAAGGGTTTTCAGACGCTTGACATGGATAATGACAGAATAGAAACTGCACAGCAGGTGAATTGTCTTTGGTAATTAACAATTCTTCAGGCAGTCTCCCTTACTACGCCACAATGATACGTAAGGTTTTAACACAATGCCCATTTGTGTTGCAGTTCTTTTCCTGGTTTGCCAAGTTACAGGCAAACATGGACCAGGATGAGAGCGCAAAATACAGGTGCTTATGTTTTCAAGTGCTTCATCCTATGTCGTAGTGTCATAATGTTAATGGTATAAGCCCAGTTCAGAGCTGACAGTGACGTCTGTCCTAAGTGATCCCAGCACAAGTAAACAGTGCAAAGTGCAGGTCTGAATGCACGCAGTGTGTTCTGAATCTCTCATTACAACCTGCATGAAAGCAGTGTGTCCTTAGTACACATCAGAGACTGCTTCCTGAGCTGACATCATCTGACAGCATCAAAGTCCTCCATTTGCAGTATTTATTACATTAATCAGAGCCCATACATATATTTATTTATGGTCACAGCCATCATATTAACACTGACTGCCATATAATGTTGTTTTCCCCTCATGGTTAAAATGTTGTTTCATCATTTGATTCACACAACTCTCCCTGACTTTTTTTTCTCTCTGTTTCTAGCTGTTACTAGTGTCATACTTCAACAAACACATTAACAGTGGACACATCTGTACAGTTAGACTTGTTAAAAACATAATTGTCTTCTTGTGAGCAGACATGATGTCCATCATCTGTGTATATTTGCATACAGAGCAGGAAAAATATCTGATTGCTGTCATACAAAAAGTATCTGGGATGCATTTTAATGATGTATGTAAACTCTTAAGGCTGTCCATGATGGTATCTCTAAGCATGAATATTCGTACCAGCTCTGAACATTAGCTAATGTGTCCACACTAGAGCTGCAACTAACGATTATTTTCATAATCGATTAATCTGTCGATTATTTTCTCGATTTATCGATTAATCGTTTGGTCCATAAAATATCAGAAAAGAAAACCTTAAAAAATGTTGTGTGGTGTTCGTCAGAACTGGATATGATGATGTTCACAAATGTCTTGTTTTGTCCACAAACCAAGATGATTAACTTTTAATGATTTCTTTGTTATCTAGAGCAAATAAATGAAGAAAATACTCCCGTTTAAAAAGCTTAAACAATCAGAAATCTTGTTTTAATCATGAAAAAAGCTTTGAACCGATTAATGGATTATCAAAATAGTTGTCGATTAATAATGGATTAATTGTTTCAGCTCTAGTCCACACACATACATCATCAACCATATGCAATAGTTGATCTTATGTCTGAGACAATACAAAATGTTACAAGTTTGTGTTTGGATGTTGATACTGCTGACTTTGACAGATCCATGGCTATCTTGCAATGCATTCAACAGAAAAGGACCAAAGTAACAAACGACAAACATGTTTTGTTATCCTCCTGAAACTTTCCTCCTTGAACACATTATTTATATTTTGTTGTAAAAAAAAAGTAAATTTAGGAAGTGAAGGTTCAGTATGTTGCTCAACTCACTGCATAATTGAATCGATACAAATAATCGACATTATTTTTTTCCTACAGGAAAACCAGAGATGAGCTAAACTGCTATCAGGAACATTGTGATGCTATTCTGAAAGATGTCGGTATAGCTCTGGAACATTTGGACTCCCTCCAGAAACAGTACCTCTTTGTGTCCAATAAGACCGGGACTCTACATGAAGCCTGTGAGCAACTCTTAAAGGAACAGGTCAGTTGCTTTCTGCCCTTTCTCAGCATGCGTGTGTGTGCGACAATATATCTTGGAGACACCTACAGTAGCAGAGATTTCCAAAAGGAGACACTTTTTGGGTGCTTTGACAGCTTTTTACAGTTGGATTCATAAGTAATGAAAATATAAGTTACAGATGTGTAATAATTACTTTCATATTCTTTCCTTTTGTTTTCAAATGTAATGTTGTGATCCAGTCATAATATTCTTCCAGTTAAATACTCTTGTTGATGCTTTCTGTGTCTTGACTTAACGTTAGGTGGTGTAAAAAAGTATCCATGATTGTGTGTTTATTCTCGTGTTAAAAAAATGTATGTCTTTAAAAAATGTGGGTGATAATCGCTGACTGAACAATTGAACATATAGTACAAGGCTCACCAGTGCAGCAAGGGGTGTTTCTTCAATTAGATGCTTTGCCAGGCTTTTTGTGTTACTGCCTTCAGTCACTAAATGTCTGTGGGTCATGGAACCTTTGTCATTGTCTACAGTAAGTGAATAGCATGCTTGGGTTGTTTGAGATCAGGTGAATGAATGTCGGACACAGGAAAATATAGCATTGTTTAGGGCCATTATCTGTTAAGTTCTACATGATTTCATCTTGACACTTCTCATATACCCAGTCCTAACACAAGTGACCAGAGTTCCACTGGCACCCCTGCATGCTCTTGCCATAACACTGCTTCTACAATCTTTGACAGATGATGTGGTATGCTTTGGATACAGTTCCGCAAATCTATTCAATCTCGTTCCAGTTTGTTACGTGTTTGAATGAATATAGACTTTATGTTCAGTGTCAATGTTTTTTGCACCTTGTTTACTGAAAAAGCCTTTTTATTTACTTTAATAATGGCTTTTCTTGATTGTGGACTTTGAGAATGGTATGCCTTTCTCATCGAGAGTGTCCTTGAGTGGGCTCGGTTTTGTGAAAAGGTTTTGTTCATGAAGGAAGGAAACCTACAATCCTTTAACTTAACTTGCATTTCTGAGGTTCCTTTTGTTGGCCTGTCACCTAGTTTCCTTATTTTAAGAATGTACCACATTCTTGATTTGGCCATCCGTTTGAGTGGTTTGTTTTGGAAGTATAAGCCACAATGTCACTGCTGATTGACATTTTGATTGATCGATGAAAAACACTATAGGACAAGGTTACCATATTACAATAAGGCAGCCTTCAAGCCAAGATGTCTGAATAGTTTGTGAATGCACTGTATGTATAAATATGACAGCTGTAGTTTGTTGTTCTCGCTCTTTGCAGTCTGAGCTTGTTGACCTGGCAGAGAGCATACAGCAGAAACTGTCATATTTCAACGAGTTAGAAAACATCAACACGGTAGGCTGAATTTTGTGGTCTTTATCTTGAAATCTTTATTGAAATGTGTGCACTGTAATAAATTATGTTTCAGTTTATTGCTTGATTATGTATAATATTTTTTATGGATCAGCAGCACACATCATTCTGAAGAAGTTTGATGTTGCATCTCATATTGCACTTGTAATGCTTTTTAAGTGTATTTACTAAGTAGAAAATTGTCCTTCACCTACGAAACGTAGAATCAATTTGTAATGCAGTCTGTATAAATGACAAAATAACACGTCTCTGGCAAATGGGGAAAGAGTGTAAGTGTTTTTGTTTGGACTTATTTTTTTACTCTTTCTTTGTCTTTACAGAAACTGAACTCGCCAACCTTGTCTGTTAATAGTGAAGGCTTTATACCAATGCTATCAAAATTGGATGACTGCATTGAATATGTTTCTTCACATGTAAGTAGCTTGCACTTGTAGATTTCATTTTATCACCAATATTTTTAAACAAGAACTAGATTTGAATTAATTCTGTGCCATAATTTGTACCCACTGTGTACACTGTTGTTTTTCAGAACATAGTAAATTGTATTTTGATGGGCTTTAGAATAACAACACACATTCTGTCATTGTAATGCAAACTTTACATTGACAATTGACATTGTCTTATTTTTTGTTTTCAGCCAAATTTCAAGGACTATCCAGTTTATTTGGCCAAATTTAAACAATGTCTTTCTAAAGCTATGCACTTCATGAAGATCCACATTGTGAACACTATGCAGAATCTTACAAGCCAATTAACAAAAAGGGTAAGAAAACAGCTCTCATAAAAGCAACTATACTGTATATGCCCTGTTTATTGGCTGTAGTTGATTGTATTTTGTGCCCAGGATCCGATGGGTTTGACCAACGCAGACAATGCCTTCACACTTTACTATGTAAAGTTTAGAGTGGCTGCACCAAAAGTTAAAGTGAGTATGAATCAATGCAGCACATCATAAATTATTTTCCATGATAAATAACATTTTTATCTACTTTTTTCTTTCTTTCTTTCAGTCACTGATTGAACAGATAGAACAGCGAACAGAGAAGATTCCAGAGTGAGTATTGGCATTTCTCCAGAATAAAGTGGCGGTATTATTATTATTCCTGTGATATTATTAGTCTATGGTTCTTGTGTGAAGTTCACATTTCTCTCCTTAAACTGATGAACAGATACCATCAGCTCCTTGATGAAATTCACCATTGCTACCTTGACCAGCGAGAGCAGCTCCTCAGTCCCAGCATCACATCCACCATTATTGACCTGACCAACCAAAACAGCAAAGACCACTGTGCTCTGGTAAGACGGGACTAGTGCAAAGCAGGAGGTGCCCTTTAGATATTTAAAAATGACATTTGAGCGAGCTTGTAAAGAATGGCCAGTATGGACCTTCTGGGAAATTTGCTAGACTGTTTGGTAACAGACTCAAAGCTGTGCACATGATAAATGAGCACAAGCTGAGGTTCCGTACAGCAGGCATCCAGAGCCTACTGCTGTTTTGTTTGCTAGTGATTTGCTGTGTAGGGACTTGCTGTTGTTGGTCGACTCTCAAGATATTTCTCACAAAGCTGGATTTTATAATGCTTTTTTTCTCATAAGTAGTAACTAACCGTGAAATATGTTTATTCAAACATAACACTTCAAACAGAATAGATCAAATTTTGGCACCTGTACAGACTTATTGATGCTGTTGTGGCGTTATAGACAGTTCACTAATTGGCTTGATGGGGATGCTATAATTAAAGGTCAGAATTTCATGCAATGAAACATCATAGCAGCCCCACTACCCGTCATGACTTTTTTTTAATGAAATTTGAAAGGTTATGTATCTAGTTCCTTTTAATAATAATTAAAACTGCGATACAGTCGGAGCTTGTGGCATTTATGTGGGGGGGATGTGTCCGCTTGTTTGAAGTTGAGTCAAAGCACTGCAGTGCGTGATCATGATGTGTGTTCATGCAGGTTCGCAGTGGCTGTGCCTTTATGGTACACGTTTGCCAGGATGAACACCAGCTATACAATGAGTTCTTCTCTAAACCAACACCTAAACTAGAGTGAGTACTACCTCCCCTGTGTGTTCACAGAGCACAAACAAAAAGCCTTTGTCTTATTTGTTTAAAGGGCGATGCTCTACAACATGTGATAGTCATTTTAGCTTGCAATATTCAAGTGTGTGTTATAGTCAAGTGTTTAAATAAACTGATTCAAACAGTATGAGTAGACACTGTATCCTGACTTAAGAACAACCTAAGAGGATCTCTGAAAGAAAAGTGTATATTTAGCGCTTTTTTCGGCTGTGCAATCAATGACATGGTTTTTACTGTCTTAACAGCGAGCTGCTAGAGAGGTTATGTTTGTCCCTGTATGATGTCCTCCGGCCTCTTATCATACACATCATCCACCTGGAAACCCTGTCTGAGCTCTGCAGCATTCTCAAGAATGAGATGCTGGAGGACCATGTTCATAACAATGGTAAGTCACAGCTTTTGTTCTCTTGAGTCAGCAGGATGCAGCTGTACTGGACAACACCATGTATAAGCTTAGGCAATTTGTTTTGCCAATGCATTTTCTTTCCAGTAAAACTATTAGAAGTGTTTGCCTGGACTTGACATGCCTTTTTAAAATCAACTCTGAAATACAAAATCTTACCTTAAATTACCAATAAGCAAATAAATGACGTTGGCATATTTATAAGGAAGTCCCTTTTATACCCAGTGACATGATTGAAATTGCAGTGCTATAGTTTTTTGCCAACACTCAACCATAAAACGTGATATTTATTAAATATCAGTCAATGTGGATCTTATCAGAATCACAATCAGCTTTATTAGCCAAGTATGTGAACACATACAAGGAATTTGACTCCGGTTTTATCCTTAGCACACGCTGTCCATTAAACGTAAAACATGAACATACATAAACATAACATAACAGACATTCAACTGGAAAGAACAAGTACAACAAAGAACAATAATCAATTATAAATTACTCAGTGTGTTTATTAGAGGTTACTTTAGTAGGTTTGTATCTGATAAGACAAACTCCAGTGAAATTATACTTATCTTAAAGTAATAAGAGCACATCTTTAAATTGAACAGTACCCTTTTTTTTAAGGTACCATCTGATTCTCCTCGCAAGCCCCCTCTCTACACCTAACATCTCTATAGAATACATTGCACATGTCCAAGTTTATACATTAGATGCCACTAGACTTTGCTGTATTTGAATTTGCTGCATCTATTCACAACAAAGTGTTGGACCATAAAGCGAAGGTTGAACTGGAGGTTGACCTGTGTGTGTCTTTATGCAGCTGCTCAGCTGGGGGCCCTTGATGCAGTCGTGAAGCAGATGCTGGAGGATGTCCAGGAGAGGCTGGTCTACAGAACTCACATTTACATCCAGACAGATATCACAGGCTACAATCCGGCTCCAGGCGATCTGGCCTATCCTGAGAAATTAGAGATGATGGAGGTGAGTTCTCTCTTCCTCTTGATATCTTCATACTACAAAGCTGCCAATTCAGCCTGTACTCAACCAACTGTTCAAAACATTTCTTACTGCATGAGTCATTATTTCCGTTCATTATTAGGGTCTGAGCACACAGAGCACGGAGGAGTTATTATTTTATATTTAAATTAAAATGTTCAAACAGTATAAAATCCATTTGATGAATATTTGATGAATATTAGAATACATTTTGCAAATTTTAGTCTTGGGTTGATATCTTGATATACTTGATATCGTTTTAGATAGAGGCTCAGTTTTGAAGTTGAATTTTATTGTTTATTAATACATTAATAAGTACATTTACCTGCTGGCCCGTTATAGAAGCAACACAAGTAAAAACATTACTTTTCTGCATCTCAAACCTCATCTCTACTAATTTGTGCCTTTGCTTTGTCGTCTTTAACAGAGAATTGCTCAGAGCTTGAAGGAAGAGCAGATGAAAAAGATGACACAGGAGTCGATGTTTTCTGATGTACAGCTTGAGGATCCTGATGGTAGAAGAAGTGCTGGTCTGTTTCTAAATTTTGACATTTGTTTGTGTTTGTGTGTGGGCTTTTTGTTGCTACTTTTTTGGTGTTTTTGTCACTTGCCTGATGGCTTTCCTTCTTGTCCTTTGTTCAACAAATGCGGGGAATGTAGAAGCATCACGCTTGCAGACAACTATTTCTCCTGCTGATCTGCACGGCATGTGGTACCCTACTGTCAGACGAACACTGGTTTGTCTGTCTAAGCTCTACAGATGTATAGACGTGAGTCTTCAGATTTTACTAAGTAATTAACACTGTTATATCCTATAGCAATCCAGAAAGTTTTGTATGTGTAGATTTTTCCCAATTTTGCATGTTCTTATTCATGTGTCTCTTATTGTGACTTGGTCTTTCCAGAGAGCCGTCTTCCAGGGTCTATCTCAAGAAGCCTTATCTGCCTGCATCCAGTCCCTCCTTAAAGCCTCTGATATTATCCTTAAAAACAAGGTTGGCACAAATGCATAATGTAAACTTAGTGTTTTGACAAAGAAGAATGCCTTCTGTATTATTTAAATGTTTTCAGGCTGCAGGGTTCTTAACTAAAGCAGCTGGGATGTCGTTTACAATTTATTTTAATAGCTTTTTTCCTGCCCTATAAATTGTTCGGCAGACCGTACTTTATTTATTGGCTTCCCTCATCTTCAGAATTGCTGTCAATGTCTGCGCTAACTGGCACTTTTCATCCTAACACTTCAATTTATAGCTGCAGCATCAGTCTTAGGGGAATTATTCCCATCTTGTGTTGATGACTTTTTTTTCTAACGTTTTAGTCACTAGCTGAACAATAAATGGTTTTAACAGCCTTTTTAGGTCACACTAATACGTCCCTATCCAGTAATGGTTAATCAGCATTTATAAATTATACATACTCTCTTATCATCACTGAGCTTGTGCTTTTTATGTGCTCCGTAGCTTAAAAAGTCAGCAGTTGCCCTTTTGTTTTGTCAGTCTGCAGTGTGGATTTAACGGTGTGCTATCCCTTTCTGTAGACACAAATAGATGGGCAGCTTTTCCTGATCAAGCACCTGCTGATAATGCGTGAACAGATTGCCCCATTTCACACCGATTTTGCCATCAAGGAAATCTCACTGGACCTGAAGAAAACGCGAGGTAAGATAATTAAAGGTGGAGGGAAAATTGGTGTTCAGCTTCATAAAGCCAGTCATTACATTCTCATGCTCATTAAGCAACTTGTGTCTATCACATGCACCAGTGACAACAATTAATGTGGAAATTACAGTGTAATCCAATGCTGTAATGTACATTAACAATGGCTCACAGGGCAGTTCAATCCTCCTGTCACCCTCGTCTCTGTCAAGGTCATGTTAAATTTGTAGCACTAGAGGGCACTGTAATTCTACATCAGGCCACGTTCATTCTTTCTGCTTTGTGTTAAGATGCCGCCTTCAAAATCCTGAACCCTAAGGCTGTTCCCAAATTCTTCCGATTTAACAGCCACAACGCCATTCTTGAATTCCTGTTGGAGGTAGTGTTTTTTTCTTTGCCTTTTTTATGAAACATGCCATGCACTCCATATATTTTGAATTGCTAAAGTTGTTTTCTCTGTGGATCCTAGGGAACACCAGAGATAAAGGAACATTACCTTGACTCTAAAAAGGAGGTGGACAGACACCTGAAGTTCAGCTGTGAGCAGTTTATCCAGCAGCAGACTCAGATCTTTGTTGGGAACCTTGAGGAGTTCCTCACTAAGGTAAAATGTGAGAGTGGAGAGGAACTTAGCCTCAGGCAGTGACGTCTTATTCTTACCTTCATGTTGTTTAGTTTTTTTTTTCCAGCTTTTACATTTACACACATTAAAGCTTAAGTCAATCACTTCTTCACTGATCAATGACAGTCTCAGGATTTGGAAAATAACTGGTTTCTTATGATGTGTATTGATAGTAAACTGTGTTCTGAATTGTGTCTGTGAAGTAATTGTGCTGAAATATTTTCTTGCTCATCTTTATTTCTATCAATCACACACACAAATGTTCTTTTTTCTGCCATGTCTGTAATTTCAGACAGAATGGAACAGTCTCAAGTGCCACTCTTGCTTGCTTGTCTGTATTGATCACAGTAACTAGCACAAATTGAGTCTTTTTCAACTTGTGATGGTATATTTTGATGGTGTCTGCTGCACTCAGGTTACAGCTCTTAAAACTATGGCTATCCAAGGCGGTCCGTCATACAGTTTATCTCAGCAACCTTGGGCACAGCCAGGTAAGATTTGTCTCAAGACACAGTGAGCAACACAAAGTAATTCATCAGAACGTGTATAGTACATGCTATAGGCTTGTTCTTTTGTTCATTTTAACAAAAAAACAACAAAAAAAACAACTCTGTGCTGTTTTTCTTTCTTTACTTTCCAGCAAAGATCAACGACATAGTGATGGCTACCTACCGTGTGATGAAGAGCAAGCTGCCAAGCACTTTACAGAGCATGTCCTTGTACTTAGCCAATAGAGACACCGAGTTCATCCTTTTCAAGCCTGTCCGGGTGGGTGGCAGAAACATGTAACCTCTCCTGCATGAGTCAATATCTTTGTTACAGTTCAACAAATCCTTTTCCTACAGTGTTAACAAAACAGGTAGCTTATGTGTTTGCAGGTCCACCCATTAAGTGATTAAATTATTAAATGAAATGTTTATCATAGCAGAGTTGAACTCGTGAAATTACAGGTCTGTAGTAGTAAGCTGTTAACAAACCTCTCACAGCATCAGGAATTATTCATGGCATACAGTTATTCGTTAGTGTTAGTCTCTATAGTAAAAACCCTGTCAATCAAATTTGAAGATTATGTATTAATAACAAACCTGCGGTTGATTTCCTCTCTAAGGATAAACCCTGATATTTAAAATTAGCTCACAGATTGGGTTCTTGCTGTAAATCTTTCAGAGTGATTGAACTCTAATGGGGAAGTCATTGTCCTGTGTGCCTGCACTGTTCATCAAGGTGCCAGCGGTGAAGCCCAATGGGAGAGAAACAAAATTATGCTGTTGACATGGAAACAAGATTGTGAGGGGACATGAAGGAAATGTAGCATTAATTTCCCTCTAGCACTCGGTAATAGGATGTCTTTTCCCACAGAATAACATTCAGCAGGTGTTCCAAAGACTGCTCACCTTGCTTCATGAGGAATACAGTGGAGAAGACCTTCAAATCATTGCTTGTCCATCAATGGAGCAGGTAAATTACTGTGGCATGAGCACTGCCCAGATTGAGCCATTTGACATAACTTCCCAAAAGTGCTGAGACTCTTTTCTTTTCTTTTTTTTTTTATGGTTCTCTTTCAGATTAACCTGCTGCTGTCTGTGAATAAGTAATGTCCAAATGTTCGGTGAGGCAACGCTGGCAGAAACAGTCTGGAAAGCAATAGGATGCTCCCAGCTCCAACCACAGCACGAGTCATGACCAGAGAACTGAACTTAAATTGCAAGCTGAACTGATGGAAAACAAACAAACAAAAAACCCTGCACAAGGCCAAATATTCTCAGACAGACGCTCAAGCAGAAGTATGAAGGTATTCATCTTGAAGTCCATGACACACTGGGAAGTGCAGGGTGTTATTTTGGGTGCTGAGTCGGTGGTTCTTGTGTGAATGAAATTAAAAGTTGGTGAGGGTTCTCGTGTGGGAGAAATGTTCTGTATAAAAACAAATTTGCACACTATGTGAGGGTGGGTGGCAAAAATATTAAGGAGTGTAAGGACAGGTACACTCGGTGGGCAGCAAAAAGGCACTGAAAGGATTCTTCATCAGGTAGCTAGTGGGCCAGTATGCAGGCTTGCATTCAGATGCCTTGATTCTCTTGTTGGGATCAGAAGGATAGAGAAAAAGAGGAAAAATGCTGCAAAATATTTTACTTCTGTTTTAAATTGTACCGGACTTCGTAACACATGCAGTGAAACTTAATGATGGCCTGAAGTGCTACAAGATGCTCAGGTCCAACTTTGATCATGGCAAAAAAACCCTAAGTTTCCATCCCTGTCAGATGTTTTCTCGAAGATTGTTCCACTTTCTTTGTGTGAATGTTTTTCGTTAAGCTGTTGCAAATATGTACACAAGACGATGAAATGCTATCTTTTATACTTTTTTCCTTTTTATAACTAGGTTGATGAAAACTACTATACTTTTACTCTGGTAAAATAATGACCTGTTGACCTCTGCAGTTTTGCACCGTGTATGATTAATGGGTATCTTTTCTAAGAGGTCCTTACAGAGTAACAAACATAACGGGGCGTGGTCAATCTAACATTTGCTTTGGCATGTCCGGTGTGAAATGATGTGTACAGTTAAATTATTTATGAACCTTCTGATTAAAAAAACAAACAAACAAAAAAACAAGATTAATGATCCTCTTGGGTTTTATTTCTTAAAAGCACTTGTTGATTCAAATCAGGAGTTGCTTCTCTTAAATGGAGCTTTAGGGGGTCTTCTTGGCAGACTTTGCAGCTTCATTGGCAGCTGCCGTCTTTCCATCTGTGAGATGAGGCTTTGCTGGGGCTTGACCTTCTCTGGGCTGACAGTCGTTTGATAGGTGATGAGGGACTGGATGTTCTGGAGCAGGACATTGATCTCTGCCGTCTTCTGCTGCCACATGTCAGGCCCCAGCAGCGTTGGACCTTTGCCTTGATTTAGCTGTGACAAGGCACTTTAAAGCAAATGAGAATTAATGACACGGCTTAAAATGGAATCTATTTTTAATTAATCTTGTATTTCTGCTGTTGCTGTAGTTTGGAATTAATTAACATTAATGTAACCCTTTCATTAGCTTTACACTGTGTTTGCCAGAGAAAAAAGTGATGCGATGCAAATCTTGGGATTTGAAGCAGATGTTGAGGTTCGGGGCAGAGCAGCTGGTGGGGTGGAGCATGAACATGATCTTTATTGTGCACTCAGCTCTGCAGTGTTTTCTAGATCTCCTGTGTCACCGCGGGTTTGCGGTCAGAGCCAATGGTAAGAGAAACGAGGACCGTTGTATTTTCTGCATCACTGGAACCTCCATGCCTTCTCATGGCAAACAGTTCTGCTATTAAAAAAAAGATGCTACAAATTCAAAAGTCTGACTTCGAGATCATTAGTTGATATTTTTCTTTGTTCATGAGCTGCAAAAATCTGTATATATAGATATGTGTATATATATGTATATGTGTGTGTGTGTGTGTATATATATATATATAATATATGTATGTATATATATACCTATATCTATATGATTTGAAAAAAATGCCAAAATTACGGCCATGTGCCTCTTAAGATTGTAGCAATATAGTCTGCAGTACTGACTACAGTTTATTACAAATGTCAGCACAAGAAAATGGTTCTAATGCCAACTGAGTGTTGGATAAACAGTTGGTTTTGCTGGCATTTTGTCATCAGAGAAAATAAGGACAGAATCAGAGTCATTAGGATTTGTATTCCTTGATACCGTCCACCACGGAGACAACTTTGTGCCAGCACTGGTGAACATGAAATCTATACACATACACACATTGTATCACCAGAGTTGCTAACAACCTGGAAATTAAAATCACCTAATTTCAGATCGATTGTAGCTGTTGTTAAAAAAACAACAACAATGGTTTGAATTGAATGGTATTTGAATCTCCATTCTATTTCTTTGTACAGTATCTCCTGTAAATAATCATGGCTGTTCCTTTCTCTCCATACCCGTCTCCAAATACACCAACACTGGAAATGACTAAACCACATTTTTGTTTTTCAGTTTTGTTGTTTTTTAATTGAACTGAGTCTGTTCACCGTTAGCTGCACATTCACTCTCTCGCCTCTTCTGGGTCAACATTGTTGGCTATCTGATCACTGACTGGTAGCTTGGGATTTCTTGAGCTGCTGGCATCACTTAAAGGAAGTAATGAACACAGCATGTAACAACGCCTCTGATGAATGTGATCTAGTTGAGGTTGATAATAATTCTTTCTTCCTTCCTTCTCTGGCATGTCGTAAAAGAAACCGCAGCAGTGACAAGTGGATTTTTAAACAAATGAATATTTATTCTTAAGAAGTTAAAGGAGCCGTTTGCGGTATTTTCTTCGCACCTAGTCCTGATGAGTCAAAGACTCTTGACTTTCTCCTTGGCACGCTGAGGGGTTTCTTTGTTGAGTGTATCCAACTCTTCTTATATCTTATAAATATCTTGGGATATCTTCATGTCAGACTTAATATTGGTAAAACAAAAATCAGTCTCTCTTCAAAGTCTTTTAAGTCCATGTCTCATGTCTTTCACAAGATAAAACATGCATGGTGACAGGGATAGAAACTATTAAAGTGTTTCTTAGTTAAATTAAACACACATAAATACCTCAGGCTGTATATAATAATTGCATTTTTAATGTTTACATGAAAACACCCCCTTCAGAGAAACCTCTCCTGTCCACACTGTCCAGTTTAATTTGTCACTGACGATGTATCACCTTAAATGATGAGTGATTTTACAAGCTTGATTACCTCCGTTATTCAGCACACCTTATTTATTTGTGTTGTTACCCTTCCCCTTTGATTATACCCAAACTCACTGCACTCATTTGCTCAGTTGTCAACTCTGGTTTCCTGTGAGCGACTTTAGGTGGTTTGGATATTTATAGTCTGTAAATTCACAGTCATTTACTCGTCAAGGTCCCGAATTACCATGACGTATAACGAAACTACCTTGACTGCCCTCTTCTTCCTCGTGTCTCAGTCTGTGTTCCGACACTGATACTGGTGACGACCTTCCAGTCAGACGCATGGATCATCAGGTATTCACATCACGCGAGCTCACTCTGGAACCACTTCATTATCCGCAGACAGGAGGTGGATGCAATAATTCAAGCACCTGTGCAATATAACGCGGCGTAACTGGCCCATCTGCCCCGCACTACCTACTATTGTTTTTGTTTCTGAGCTTGAATCATACAGTTCATTTTTGTCCCTTCTCCACCCAAATAAATGAAATCTGCAGCCGTTGCAAAACCTGTTGGATCCATAGAATGAAGATAACATAAAGTATTGTATACAGTATATGCTGTGTATATATATATATATATATATATATATATATATATATATAACAAACATAATTTGTTGCATTTATGAAATTTAAAGAAGTCGAAAAAGAAAACTTGCCATTTCATTATTGTTTTTACCTCTTTGAAATAAGTATTGAAAAATCATGCTTGAGAAAACCTGCTGGCATAATTATGTGGATCAAAGATTGGTTTTAGTGGACGTAATAGTAAACCACTTTAATTTATCGCCTTGATCTCCTGGAAAATAAGTGTTCACTTTGAAAGAAATAATGAAATAAATGACTTGAAAGAATGCCTGAATGTCTCTCCATGTCTTTATGAGGCTTTGAGGACACATTTTGGTTCCCGGTGTTGTGAGGACATTTCAGCAGGTCCTCCAAACTTTAAATTGCTTTTTGAGGGTTACAGCCCTGTGCCGGTTTAGGCAAAGTTGAGACGGTGAAGGACAGGGTGAGGGGCTGGGGAATGCATTATGTCATCAGACAAGTGTTTTTGTCATGGATTATTACTGAAGGTTTAAAATGAGTTTTAAATGATACAACATGGTTAAGACTGAAGTCCCCTTCAAAAAAGGTCACAGTTCTTACACAGCAGTAAACTGGAATGAGATGTGGCTGTTGAGGCGAGTGTTTGCGTCTCTATCGCTGTGATATTTGTGACTCATAATTGAAGAGATGTGAGCAGAGAAAGCACAAATAAATAATGAAACATTCTGAAGCAAATAGAGGAATTGGCTTCTATTTGTCAAACAAAACGGCGTGTATTTGTGCGAGTGTATCATAGCAACCGTAGAACAATAAGCAACAGTTTCTATTGTAGACAAATTAACAAAAGTGGGAGAAAGACTAAGTGAACTGCCCTAAGGTTCTTCAAAAGTCCTTTCTTTTGTCCAAGCTTTTTTATTCTGTAGGTCTCACCATTTTTCCTTTCATTGTATTTTTCATACATGTGTGTTTATATCCATCTACAGTATGTGTATGTGTGTGTATACTGTATATATATATATATATGTATTTATATGTATACAGTACAGTACAGTGTAAGTATCATATATAATAGTCATATTTACATGTGATGCAATTATCGTTTATCCTTAACAATGTTTTACAAATGTTTTTTTGTGTCCAACCTCTGTCTTGTTCTCCTGAAGGATTTTCCACACCGAGTTTGAAGGTACTCGGCAGGTTTGTTTTTTCAAAGCATCTTTCCTCAGGTTCCGTTCCTCTTCTTTTCATAGTCTTCTGTCCTCTTCACGTAATCCCTGACTGACTCAGTGATGTTGAGATCAGAGCACTGTGAAGGCCAGACCATCTGTTTAAGGACTTGTTGTTTTTCTTGCTGCTGAGGGTGGTTCTTTCTTAATGACTCTGGCTGCATGTTTGGGCTTGTTGTCTTGCTGCAGAATAGACTTGGGAACCATCGTGCACCTCCCTGATGGTATGGATTGTTAATGTTTGTGTTTGTGTACAATGTGTTCCATCATTTCTTGGGGTTTTCCTCAAAATGACAGAATTTGTGTACAGAAATGACAAACCTTGTGGATTACTGCTCTTAATTAGGCTTTTGCCAGTACGGCATATACAGATGTAACTAGGAGAGAAAAGGAAGGGAAGTTGACAGGGTATTGGTATTCAGTATGTTTTCATCATCTCTAAATGCTGTAATCTTATGTATAAGTGTAACTCAGTCATACACCCACATTCAGTTGCCATGTGAACTTACTTATTTAGTGGTCTGGGAATAGCATTAATTAACCATCTTCCAGTGGGACAGATATAGTTACCAGATGATGAAAATAAAGCACAGTAGTCAAATGACTTTAAGATTGGGCTCATATAGGACATGATAATCTTGTTGCCATCACCTTGAGGAAAACTGAAAATGCACTGAAATGAAGACGATGACTGACGGGTTTATACGTAAATGTTTTTCTTTCCTGTTGAATATGGTGATAGAAATGAAATCAAAAAACATAATCAACACATGTATGAATGGCAGGTTTGTCAAACCTTTTCCTTTCATTTCCTTTCCTGATTTATCACAAACATTCTAGTGAATAATTTTGATATAGTGTGCAGTGCACCACAAATACGTTTCAGCTCTTAAGCTTTTGTCATCCTGCTCTTATCCATTATAGTGTTTATTTTAGATTAGATTAGATCGGAAATGTATTAATCCCTTTGGGAAAGTTAGGGTTCACTGGTGCAGCATTGTAAACACTTACTGTACAGCACACAATTGGAAAATCTGACTACAATAGGAAGCTAGGTAAGACACAGAGGTAAAACATTTGCTTCAGGAATAAAGAAGTATCTATCCATATCCATATCTATACACCCATATCCACATATCTGTTAAATACAGAGGTCAAATTCACTATCACTAATTGGTGTGTGTGTGTGTGCAGCCCACCCAAGCTTTGCTCATTAATTAGAAATATGGGTTTAAAGGTCCAGTGATAGAAATAATAATACTTAATTACTGTAAAATCACCTGATTGTATGAGTTGTTGTTTTTCATGACCCCAGAATGAACGTTCTATATTTATACTGCAATAGCCTACAGTACAGTGGACAAACTAAACATCAAATTTGATATTAACTGACGTCTACACTGGCTCTCTAACGCAGCGGACCCCAACCTTTATTATGCGCTACGGACCAGTTTCATGTAAAACAATATTTTCACGGACTGGTATAGAAACAACTAAAAACAAAGTGCGTAAAAATGCAACTCACCACCCCGCTATATTAGTTCATGAGGCTAGTCTGTAGCGCCTGTATTTAACCTGTATTTTAAGTAGGAATCCTGATATTGTCTATTAAATGCAGCTTTTTTTTTCTTGGAAGTCGAAGGCTCTTTTTTGACGTACAATATCATGTGACCGAGATGAGCCCGGTACCAAATGGCCTATGGTCGGTCGCCCGGTGGTTGGCAACCTCTGCTTTAACACACTTGGAAGGGAAGAGTGAAGTAAGGGATATTCAGCTGCAACATTCAACTTCACCAATAAATGGAGCACATTTGACACACTGTACCTTTAAGTCAAACGACCCAAAACTGACTTGATCCCACACCATTTTTCTCCAAAGTGTCTCTCCAAACTATTACCAATATTAAGTGCAGTGAGAGGATTTGATGACCGGTTATTATCAGAGACACGATGTTACTGCGAGGCAAGAAGTGGGTTGAGATGGAGATGAACGACGTGTATCTGCAGATCAACATCTGCTTATAGTTGCTGCTGACCTTTTTGTTTTCCTATATGGTATAAATTATGTATGTACACCGACTTGTGCTTTTTTTCTGATTGAAAAAGCAAGAACATGAAGCAAAACTCCTACTGGATTTCTCTGCATATTTGTTTATGGCAATGTATTTCAGCATCGAAGAGATTTCTAATGTTGACTGAAATGTCAGCATTAGCACAGCAATGAGTTCAAATCCTACACACTAATACTCCAATTCTAATAACAGTCAATGACTGTTAGCAGCGGATTTTCAAGAGATTTAAATACAAGAACATAAAGCTAAAACAGAATTGTGAAATTCAGTCCACTAATTCATTTATTTCCTTTCCTTTGCTCAACTGTAATGTCTGGGAAATGAAGTGAAGGTGGTGTTTTGTGACTTAATCTTGTCACAGCAGAGGACATGTAGGTGTACATCTGGCCAAGCAGTGAGTAAATCTCTGATCTCTTCATTTTGAAATATCTTCCCAGAATGCTGGAGTGCCTTACCTTGTCATTGCTCTCTGGACAAATGAGCCGCAAGAAAGAGAAAAATAACATCTCCCTTTATAAATCCGTTCTCTTTGCTGTGCACATTTTCTGTGCAAAATTAATGACTGCTGTCATTTGCTGCATACAGTTTGACACAGATACTCTTATATGATGTGTATGGAGAGGACAAAGAGAAGCACATTAAATCAATGCATGCACTGTTTCTACTACATCTATCAACACCAAGCACATGCTTTCACCCCAATGAAGCACACAGTGTTTACCCAGTGTCTTTTGTCCTCTACCAGTGTGCAGAGGTGACATATGTGCATGTAAATCCTTGTTACTGTATGCATCTAATGTGTAAGGCTCTAAACCAGGGTCTCAAACTGGCGGCTCGTGGGCCACATGCGGCCCACCACTTAGTATCATGTCATAATGAAAACGTGGCCCGCAAAAGAAAATAATATATATAATATGGTAGAGCATATATTATATATAATAATATATTTGCCAGCAATATTTTTACAACAGTAAAAATAAGGTAAAAGATTGTTTGGTGTAGAAATGACTGTTGTCCACATTAGTTTCTACTCCACTTGTTTCCTCTAGACTGGCCCCCTCTTGACCGGACTACACGCTCTACACTGGCCCCCAGTTCATTTGAGTTTGACACCTCTGCTCTAAAACAGGTAAAAATAACCCAACTCTTTTCAAGTCGTGAAGTCAACTTTGCCTCTTTGTTTAGAATAGCCTGATGCTGTGAGCACTTACCACCTGACATCAAATATCCCGTGAAAGAGAAGCTCACAGCTCCATTCATGGTATTATTAAGGTTAGTGTGATATGTGTTCAGCAACTTAATATGGCCCTCAAAGGCTGCTGTAGAAACCCTAAATGGGGGGTAGCTCAGTGGAGCTGGTACTGGATTTGTCCTTTGCTGTGTGTCTTACCCTCTTTCTCTCTATCCCCCGTGTCACACTTCACTGTCCTGTCCATTAAAGGCAAGAAGCCTCCCCAAAAAGGTTATAGAAAGATCTTAGTTTAATATGTTACAATAACGGCTCACTGTGATAGTGGCACGTGGAATGGCCTTAGCTGTAAAAATGGCCTTGATGCTGTGTCCTTGGCCTTAAAGATGACATAAGTGAAGTCAGCAGAGGATAATATAATAGCCGCTCTACCATACGGACAACATTGTCTATTAAATATAATTAACACTCTGCAAACCTTTAATTAAAGTGAACAAATGTGTATACATGCAATCTCATTAGCAAATTGCTCCCGCCCTTGACTTTGAGTCCTAAACTCTGTGCTCCGCTTAAAAGGATGAAAAACATGACACATTCCATTTGGAGACAAGGTCAGAAACATGTCCCGCTTTTGTCGATGTCCTCAGTCACCTCCCGCTTGCCATTGCACAAAACAGATTGTTTATGACTGCAAAATACACTGATGATAAAAAAGACACATTCTTTAGGTTCTCCTGCTGCTGCCTCTTAAAGTGCAAACATGGCAGTGATATTTTCTTGCTCTTCTTTGATGTCGGAGCCTGTAAGAGCAGGGTGTAAATTTCATCTCAATATGGCTTGAGCAGACAAAGGATAACTACTTATTGATATTGTGTCAATGATAACAATGAAAGACAGCACACCTAGTGTCTTCATCATTTATACTAATTTGCCTAGGCAAGGGCCCGTGGGCTGCGTATTATGTAAGTCTTCATTAAAGTTGTCTCTGCTTGGTATTTTCCATCTAAGGCTAGACATAAATTCTAATGTATGATACGGGAGATTCAAATTCAGATGCCACTTCATATTTTCCTCTATAATAAACACAAAGAAAATGGCATGCAATGGGGTTCAGTCAATATAAATGCAATAGAGCAGAATATGTTCCATGTGCAGCAGGCTGTAAAGATGAAGCTTGCTCGTTACCTCTCCTTTGCTTGCTCTCCCTTCTCCTACGATGAGTGTCCATATTCATTCTTTTCATAATGTTCAGACATGCTGTTCAAACTTGTTTCCTCCTCCGAGATGTTCTCGCTCTCTTTTTCTCCTCCTCACATGAAAGGAAATAAATAAATAATCAAAAAATAAATGCAGCATTTCAATTAGATTTCTCTCCTCACAAAAATCCTCTCCTATGACCCCCCACCGCAGTATCTGAACAATCATTTTTATTAATAAATGTATTTCCTGTTTTTTCCCCCATGTTGGGGTTAACACGCTACACTCACCCTCTCAAAGGTAGTTTCATTTTGTCAGTAGTTCATGGCGTATGAAGGACTGACGCATTATAGCTGCTGGCGATAGCTTTACTGAGCAAGATGCACATTCCGTTTAGATTCAACCTCTGGAACCTGCACTGCAGCTCAGAACTGATTCACAATCACCTCTCCACCTCTAATATTATAGCCTCCACACTCTGCTATTACTGCGAGAGAATGTAAAAAGCCATCATCATTTCCAGGGACTATGGGCAATAATATAGAGACACTGCACAAAGTCCATGGAACCTTTCTGAACACAACGAGTTTGTTTTGCCTCTGGTGTGTTACGATGAAGACCTACACGAGTTTTATCATAATCCTCAGGAATACAACAAACCATGACTTGTACACTATAGATTCTTGTATAAACAATGAAATGAATACTTAGAAAAGGTTTTATAACAACCCTACAGCACTGTTCCTTGCAGACAAATCTAGCAATTATAGACTATGGCGTTATCAGCTCAGGTATGCCCTGAGTTGAAATGACTTTGCACAACAGACTCACCCATTTTTTTTTTTTTTTTTTTTTTTGCCATGAGCAGACTCTCGCTCACCTCTGTCTGCAACAACTGGCGATCTTCAATTTACTTTTAAACTGCACATTGTCCATCCAGTGCACACACACACCCATGAACTCTGGTGAGACAAGACTGCTCAGGACACGGAGACAGGAGAGAACAAATTACAGCTATTACAGTTTTACCAGAACAACTCTATTCACCTTCAAGCTGTATTGATTGTTTTGGCCTTTTGCCAACAGAGGAACTTCTTAAAAGACTTAAATCTGACATATTTTGGCGAAGGAGACATCGACAGCAACACTGCGCTGTCAACCCTTGACCATGAAGTTGCTGATCAATCTCCCGCTTGGTGCAGCGCATGTAAGTAGAACACTTTAACACTTTTACTCCGAGAACTGCTGCTTGCTGAAAGCATAACCAACAAAATAAACTCTGTAAAACTGTCGTGCGTAACTTTTAAATTGAAATAAATGTCCGTTTGCTTCAAACCAGTGTCAAATGAGTTCACGCAAGTCTAGGCGACTCTCAGCATCCACCTTATTCCTGGTGGTTTTTATGGATAGAACTTCTGCAGCAGAAGCAGCAGAAGCAGCAGTACGGTGGCAGCTGTGTGGCTACAGGATTGCATTGTTCCTGTAATGCATGAGCATCCTGCAGTTTGATGTTGAAACTAAAATCCAGGCTTAGTTGTGTGGTGCACTAAGAGTCTTACTTGGCTCTATGCCTTTAAATAAATAAGACTGTGTCCAACAAAACCCTACTGACCTTATTGCTGTGAATATTACTGGTATGCCTGTGTGCATTTCAGATTGTCCATAGATTCACCGTCTGTGGTGCCGGAGTTAATAGAGTGGCTAAATGAGGCCACTTCTTCAGGTTGTCCTTCCATCCCACAATACACAAGAAAAACTAGAAAAGGGGAGTTTCAATTGAAGGGTTGTGAGTTCAGTTTCCGACTCTGCTAGACTATGTACTGATGTGTTCTTGGGCCGTGCTAACAGCGCATCAATGGCTATGAATGATGTGTGACCTAGCTGTGCTGTATGAAAGTGTGAGTGAATGGGTGTGATTGTGTGAATGGCAAAACTAAGACTAGAAAAGTGCTATAAATACAGAGCATTTAAAATAACCATAAAACAGTGGATTTATTTCTTTACATTATTGTTTGGAAAATACTAATGTGATAGAAGTAAAGTAACATTTTAACTCTTAGTGTTATGTTAATGCTAAAATAAGTTAAATATATAAGTTACTGATTGTATCTTGTCAAATCCAGAAGTGGTAAATGGACACTTTTAGTGTTTTAACTGTAACTGCAAAATTGAATGTCTAGAACAGGAGTGTCAAACTCAAAGGACCTGAAGACCAATGGGCATCTAGTCTGGGTTCAGTCTAGAGAAAAGACATGACATTGACAAAAACAACCGTTCATTAAAGTAATAAAATCATAACATAATATTCCATCATGATATCGCAATACAGTAAAGATATTCATATTGACATTTCAAAGAATTTCAAAGCAAAAGTGTTTGTTTTGATATGGATCTGATGCATACTTCACAATAATAAGATATTTATGATGTGAAATAAATCTGCTAAAATAAAAAAAGGTTGCGGGCCATGTTTTTATTATTACATGATGTTAAGTGGTGGGGCCCATGTAATCGATTGGGGGGGGGGGGGGGGGGTTAGATCTGGTGTTGCCTGGCGATATCACTGGCTGCACACAGGAAGTGATTTAAATTTAACGTTACACAAGTGAGGTGGCTCCAAAAAGGTTGGAGTATGACTGGAAACACCCAGTGCCCATGAAAAGTTTCACAAGTTAATTTTACTGTTCAAATAACACAGTCAGTCAGCAGTTTGATGGGATAAATGCCTCTTGTCCCCGCCCGCCCCTGCGCTGCTGGTGTATAAACACAAATGCCCCCTCAGGCAAGTCTGATAGTAGTGGTTGGCAGAGCATGTTCTCAAATGAAGGATGCTGCATACAAATAATGTTACATTGTTTCTGTTCATGGAAAATATGATTCGACCCCATTTTTGCCTTTTTTTTTTTTCCCAAATCCTCATTGTCCTTGAATGTCATTACGTGGCCAATAATGAAACATCTTTGGTGCATGGAACTAAAATGTGGGCAAAACTCAAGTAACAATCACAAATAATAGAGCAGGAGATAAAACTGCGAAAATGTAGGTCAGTGAAGTGTTAATTTAAAAGTCTGTCAGTTCTTCACAGTTTCCATTTAGATGATGTCCTTGAGCATCTTGCTTCTTCCAGTGACTCATATACGGAAAAGAAAAAAAAGTTAATATTAATGTGGAATTTTTAGCCAACCTGTGAACAGCTGTCACACGTTTTCATTTAATCAGTTGTTCTTGTAGAAACATGCTTGCACACAGTATTCCAAGGTCATTGGTTGCTAGCAGAGCACAGATATGCGGGTTCAAAAGAGAGCTGCAGCACTTGTCAGGTGTGATATTAACAACCGGAAAGCTCTGGTCGTCACGTATCTTGGGTTCCTCTGGGCTCTTTTAGTCGTCACATGTTTCGAGTTACTCCGGGCTTTTCAAGTTGCCAAGTTTTTGAGGGTAGAAATCACCTTCTTTAGGACTCTGGGGAGATGTAGAGGCAGTATCTCTCTGGTAGGATGCAGACCGACTCATGTTTTTAAAAACGTGACATGACAACTAAAGCAAACTCTCTGGAGGACACTCACTGAATAATGCACGCTTCCATTTGTATCATTTTTGTTGTTGTTCCCCTGCAGTGGGAGTGCATCAGGCTCATGTGCATCCAAAATGTCACACAGTTTCTGAAGACAGTTTTTCAAATCCTGTTACATTCACTGATCATGTTGTGATGAAAGTTGTCTGACTGTAAGCAGAAAGCCCTTTCACTTCACTTTGCATTTTTACTACATTTAAGGTTTCTGCGGAACCTTGGTGCTTGGTACTAACCAAGTTTTTCTGTGGAAACAAAAGGAGTGAGCAACTGTAACGTAACCGCCCCTACACCAGCTGATAAAATGATCTCACTTTGTGATAACAGACAATACCCTTCAACGCCATCCTTTCATTTGGGGTGATACATCAACCGAAGTAATTACAGTCACGACTGACAAATCGATGATTAATGCTGACAGCAGGACCCTAGTCTATAAAACCCTGATTTCCATCTGCTGCGTTGTCACATTTATAGCAGGCACAACAAGAGTGGTCCTTTAACTTGCAATTTGTTTAGTGGATATTATAGAGATCCATTTCATGCAGAGTCGAGTGTGCATCTGAAGGTAAGCTGGCATTATTCACTGTGTATTAGCGCTGTTAATATATTTTATGTTGGCTTTTGATCAGTAAATTAGGGCAATCATTTACCTGACCTGAAGCGCTTTGTTGTAATGTGTTAGAGCTGAGGCGCTGTGCTAATTGTTTTCACTCTCATTTTCAATCCGGTGCTGGCAAAAACATTACAGGGCCCTTTGAGGATGTCATCAACAATGTGGACCGTGGTTCTCACTCTTTGTTTGGGAAATATTCTCATCAGAGCGGAGGCCAGTGATCAGCATTCCGAACCGTTCCCAGTAAATGAACTCTCTGAAACAGCCTCCCCTGGTATTTTAACGCGGGGAAACCAGAAATCCAACAGCTCAATCCATCCACCGCAATTAGCAGGACCAAAAGCATCGCACCCGCCTATGTGCTCGGAGTCGGCCGGAATCAGAGACACCTTCAAATATATCAACACCCTGGTCTCTCTGCTCGTGTTTATCGTCGGAATAGTGGGGAATGCGGCCTTGCTGAAAATCATATATGTCAACAAAAGCATGAGAAGTGGACCTAATATCCTCATTGCAAGTCTTGCTCTTGGCGATTTAATCCACATTATCATAGACATTCCAATCAATGCTTATAGGGTGAGTCATTAAGAACGAACAAACAATACGTTCACCTTTCTTTGCACTGTGCATCTTCAGTGAAGATTGATTGTGAGACTGTTGTTTTCTTTTGATTTTGACTTTCTCTCTCTCCGCACGTGTCCCTTGTTTTCGTTCCAGCTCATGGCAGAAGATTGGCCGTTTGGTTTAATGCTGTGCAAACTTGTGCCCTTCATACAGAAAACCTCTGTTGGAATAACTGTGTTGAGCCTGTGTGCTTTGAGTGTCGACAGGTAAGGAGATAAGCAGCGCTACCCTGTGCCCTGCGAGAAAATGGGTTTTGCGGGCTCCTATCTGTGTTTTTCATCGTGGACACAGATTTGTTGAGCATTACCACTTGAAATGTGTCATTGTTACAGACATTACAAAAAAAAACACATTTTCCCATTGATTGGACAGATACCGAGCTGTAGTATCCTGGAATCGAATCAAAGTCATCGGGGTTTCAGGTTGGACGGCAGTGGAAATAACTTTGATATGGGTTGTTTCGATCCTGCTGGCCGTGCCTGAACTTGTCGGCTTTGACATGATAATGATGAACTATAAAGACAAGCAGCTGAGAATATGTCTGCTTCATCCAATGCAAACCTCACACTTCATGCAGGTATGTAATTGGTATCTCCAGTGTGTAACAGGATGAAACATGCTTGAGTTGATTGTAGTCTTTTACAGTTATATTTATATAACTGTGGAAAGGAAACAAAACCTCTGTGGGTCTCATATTTCTTATGCACATACGCTCACTTGCCACCTCCTGTTGTGTTTAATACGTAGACTTACAAGTCAGTGAAGGACTGGTGGCTCTTTGGATTTTACTTTTGCATGCCACTGTCTTGGACTGCCGTCTTCTACACACTCATGACCTGGAAAATGCTGAGAAACACTAAGAATATATTGAGTGACCACACCAAGCAGGTTGTAAACACTTCTCCACATTTAAATACATTTCACAATATTTCTAACTTAATTCTCTTTGTATGTTTAACTTACATTTGTTTTATGTTCTTTTTTTTAGAGACTAGAAGTTGCGAAGACTGTTTTCTGCTTGGTGATTGTGTTTGCACTCTGTTGGTTGCCTTTATACCTCAGCAGAATCTTGAAATCAACCATATATGATGAAAAAGATCCAAATAGGTGTAAACTATTGAGGTAAGTTGCTTTTTACAGCCCTCTGCTGATATTTTCCTTAAGTCAGATAATATTTACCGTGTTTCCTTTAGTGCCTTCCTCGTCCTGGACTACTTTGGCATTAATACGGCATCACTCAACTCGTGCATCAACCCTATTGCTTTGTACATAGTCAGCAAACGCTTCCAGAGATGTTTTAAGGTAAGCTTTCTGTGATTCTCGTCTTCTTTCTTCCCATGTATGGCTGTGTTCAATTTCCAACAAAGCAGATGGGGGTTAAAACAGTTTGATCCACACTGGATGAGCTATTGTTTGCGTCATCAGGGGCATATGGAGTCATGTCTGTAAATGGCCAGACTTGAGCAAGTAATGACCTGAGGGCGTAGGGAGCCGAAATGGTCTGGAAAAACATTGTTGGAACAAAATGGAAGAAGGAAAGAAAGAGAGAAAGAGGTAAAAAAAATAAAAAATAAAAAATAAATCACCCGCCCATTTTGCGACGTACCAGACAGTCTGTCACTGAATCAGAGGGATGTGTTATGAGGAAGAAAACATAGGTTTGAGGTCATTTTCAAGGTGAGACATTCAAAAGCCTTTATTGTGTTATTTGCTCAGAAGCAGATATCTAACACATACATTGATTTGTTTTTTTTTTACCTAACATCAGGCTTTTGTGCAGAGCTCTTTTCCGTCTGATTTCTGTAAAACATGTGGTTTTAAATTGAAAATATCTTTTCTATTTCAATGAAGGACTCGGCACCATAGAAAGATGTGAACATGACTAAATAAAGAGGGATACTATAAACACATTTTTCCAATTTTCTGAATTAATTCAAGCTTTATATGTTGGATTACTGTTAATATATAACAAGCAAAACAGCCTTTCATTTCTATTATAGATTTTCTAAGAACTTGTTTTTCCTCCATCTGACCCTGACGGTAAGAGTTTTGTCCACTGACTGCTCGTCTCTCTCTTTTTCTGTGTTCTGTGATTTCCTTCAGGTCTGTCTGTGCAGTCTGTGTTTACCTCCTCAAGATTTTACCCATGAAGATGTGCAATCTGTCTCCAAGTCCAGAATGCAGGATCAAGGCTCAGAGCAAAACGGCAACATCAAAGCTCACAAAGACACTTCCATGCCTCTCCCTGAGCAGGAAAACATCTTACTGTGCTAACAAAAGTCACGTGGAACTGTGAGTCCTGGGATAATTTTATTATGAACTATACAGTGGATTGTGTAACCACACCAAAGCTGTTCTGTGGGTGGTTTTGCAACATTAATGGCGCCATCCTTATAATATATAAATACCTTGTGAATAATAATGAATATGCATTGCTCTTGTCTCTTGTACTGATGTCTTGAGCTGAACATCTGCTTTGGCATGAGCAACCTGAAGTCAGACTGTTCAGACTATTTTCCCGTGGGGCTTGAGTCACTCTCAACCATTACATCAGATTTTACCTCATACCTATCCTGTATCGTGCATTACAGTTCTCAAACCGTTGTTTCGGGCACCGTGTTAACCTGGCACCCATCAACAGATATCTTGTCACAGCTGTCTGCATATTACTTCCAATTCCTGGATTCTGGAAAGACACGGTGCCACAGGAAATGAAACGAATGGGAATTCACAATTACCGTGTTGGTTTTTTATGGGATATAGGGTGTATTGCTATTGTTTTCATCTCTTTCATGTTTCCCGTGCGCTGCCGCTCGGGAGTTAATTGTGTTTCTTTCATTCTTAAACCTTGAGGAACATGTCAAATTGGTATCACAAGTAGATTCTGTCACTGCCGCTGAATGACTGATTGATGGTGGCCTATTTTTAATGCATTGTTAAATGTGTAATGCATGGAGACACTTTATAAAAGACCTGAGAGAAGGGAAGAAGGAAAGCCAAGATGACAGAATGAGGTCATGAGGAGACGGGTGGGAGGAGGAGGAGGAGGAGGAGGAGGAGGAGAAGAGAGATGAGCACCTGATAGGTCTTCTTGTCACAGGACAAGGCAAGCACAAATAGAGGGCTGTTCTTCCACCTAATGCTGCATCAGTTGACAAAACTGTCTTGATGTTGTGCGCTGGAATGCCTATTAAAAGTTTCTCTTGTCTAAGCAAGGAACACAACTCTCAACTGTTTGCACAGATTCAGTAATTAATTTGAATAGAAGCAGCTGAATACCTGAGGGGTTTATGATGCTCAGAAGTTTAATAGAGATATGACAGTGCTTTTGATTGAAACCAATTAAAATATGTTCTTTTATTCCTCACATTAAACTTTCTTCTTTTGATTTTTTTTTCAGAATGAACCATGTAAACACAGTGACGTTGTCTATTTACACTTGTTTTTCAATGAATTGACATACAAAATGCAGTCAAACCTTTTAATTTGAAAGAAACCCATGCATAGAAAACCCACGTTTTTGTTTTACATTATGACTTTCTCATACAGCTGGCATTGTGTAATATGTGTATTGCTCTAATAGCTTTTGGCACATCAAATAGGGATAATACTGGTTCCACATCACATCACATCTTATCAGAACAGCAGGCTGTCATCTTTTTTTTTTTAATTATTATTATTTTTTTATACCTTACTCTTCAATATATGATCAAGAAATGAAATGACTACAGTTGGGTATTGGTTTGTTAGTATGACAGATTAAGGGGCATGAATCCGTATAATCACTTCGAAGCATGCGTTTTACAAACATCATAATATCAGGATTGTTAAATGGTATTACAATTAAATGTTCTATACTGTAAAATGAGCCAGACTAAAAATGTGTTTATATGTGAATAGAAAATAAAAAAAAAACTGCATACTGCATGCTGTGCTACATATTTGTACACCTCTCTGTTGTGACATGACAGAGACACTGTCTCTTAGATACTACAGTGTTGGACAGCATACAGTAGGACACTGGGCTCATTACACTGGAGCCAATCACATTTATGGCAATTTGGATGGCTTTCTGATCTGATTTGTATTTGTACACTTATCTGACTTAATAGAAATCTTAATTTTATCGTAGTTATAGCACTAACTCGTATCATGACACAGTGTCAAATACTAATTAGTGTCAAATGCAGTCAATTGCCCCAGTGTCCCTTTTTTTTCATGTAAATGCCAGCAGCAGATAAACAACAAATGGTGTCACGCTGTCATGTCCTCAGCAGTAAAAGCTCACACCTGCCAGATGACATTGACACAATCAGGCTCTGGTAACTAGAAGGGTGACGTCAGTGTCGACATCAGTGAGAGCACGGGTGTGTGAGACCTTCTTTAATAATCTCTATACGCGCCAGGCTTAGATAGGGCTCCCCACAGTGCTGCCCAGACTCCCCAGACTGTGGATTTAATTAAACAGTGTGAAATTAATTAATCAGTCGAGTGGCAGGTAAAAGATCTTCTCTCTGGAACTGCTCACATAACCAAGACAAGCATTTCATGTGTGGTGACAGTTATTAATTTGCTGTGTGTTTTATTATAGTGCTTCTATATAGAGATGCCGAAAAATCTGGGAGATTAAACAGCCTGGCATGCAAAAAAAGTCATGCAAATTATCAAAATAACAGCACCCGAAAATCAAAGTGTAAACCTGTGTTTGATCTGTTCTATCAATTAATTAAAAAAAAAAAATCCAGTTCTGTATAATAATGTGGTGCAAATTAGATGGAAATGAGATAAAATATTCATTTAGTTATCTGGGGAATCTGCCTGGAGGGCTTCTTAGTCTTCAGTCTGGCTCAAAATGCTGTCCATATGGCAATTATGTACAGTAGTGTTGCAGAAGGATTGGTCTGATGCCTACTGGCAGAGAGGAGCCTGCCTGTGACAAACTGCTGCTAGGATCTGATGTGAGTTGAGGGAGATAATGAGGCTGTTGTAAGCCTTAAGTATAGAGCCTGCCCCCGAGGTGGCATATCTAAGCACTCAGGCTCCTTCATTGTTGCATGTGCCGCTGAGGATTAGAAAACACACTACTTTTTTCTTCATAAACTTTGTCGGTACTTCCTGCGATTCTTTGGACAACTTCTGCTTTCATTTGGCACAAGTCTTTTGACATTGCTTTGTGGGGGAGCGGCTTTTTGCCTCATAGTTTTGTAGATGTGAACTCTTGATTTGTTTCTGCTCTGAGCTATAGCTCATTTTAAACACAACAACATCCTGGACTGACTGACTGAAGAAGTTTTCCCGAATGCCATCGGTGCGGCTTCGCAAATGAAGTCCTCACGAAAAACAGCGTGCGTAAAATGATAGGAAGTGAGGTACGATGATTTATGTTGTTGATTATACGGTGTCCTTTCCTGTGCTTGCTGTGTTGTAAAGCTAACTGCCCACCTCTGGTGAGGAACATTTGACATCCACTGGAGGTTGGATGCCTCCACCTCTGTCACGTATCCAGCATGTTTCAAGGAGAAGGATGACAAATATTCCAATTTAGACCTACACCACACTACAGGATTTCTATTATATCAGGGTAGTGTAACAAGAGCAACATGCAACCAAGTGCAATACACAGAAAAATAAATCCCTGCACTGTGTGCAGAGTAATTGAGTTATCTAGGAGAATTGCCATGGTGTTTCATTACATAGAGAGTGCAGTTCATTGAATTCAGGTTGGACTATTGACTTATCAGTAGATTAATCAAATAAATAATCAAGGCAGAGGTCTTTATACAATACCAGCAGGCATTTAATTAATGGCCATTTGGAGTTGGCATACTAAATAGCAGGAAGAGAGAGAGAGATAGTGAGAGGCAGAGAGAGAAGTGAACACTCAAGCCAATGGCAAAGGAACTTCAGACAGATCTGCAAATGGCAGGCAGAATCAGACTACTGGGCAGAGCTGCAAGTGGTCACTCAACCATGGGATTAAAAAGCATTTAAGCCTTGTACCGACCCTCCCCCCCCACTTTCGTCCTGCCATGTTATTTCTGACCATTCAGGAGGAAAGAAAAGACAAATATTCTTTGCCTGGGTTGTTACTGCTGGTGCAAAACTGCGGGTAACAGGTTTTTCACCACGCCAACATCTAAAAATGTATTGCAGTGCTTTCTTGCAGAAAAACATAATGAGCTCGCCTAAAAGGGTTTCTGTGTTGTGGTTAGGGTGCAAAATGGACTGTCACTACTGTTTATTTCATTCATGTCTGGACGTAATGAAAAACATGCAATCAAATGTAGGACACGTTTACTAGAGTGGCTCACTTCACACTGTGGTTCACACTTGCCCGTGCACACACACATGCAACCACAGGCACATTTATGACAGGCTGTTGACATATTTATTGGGAGCTGTAGTAGGTGCATGGGCTTGATTAGCGCAAATCCATGCCACGGAATAAATCAGAGATAACGGTATCCCAAATGTATTCTGCCAAGTGTTTGTGCCAAAGGGATGTTGGCAAAAAAAAAAGCTTTTGATTCAGTGGTCACCAGAGCACCCTGCCTGCCTTTGCTTGTTTTGATGGGCAATGATGAAAGCACAGGTGGATGTGAGAAAGCTCCCCCTGCTGTGTACTCCTCATCTGTGGTTTCCTATTAGCACAGGAGTGGAGGTTTGCTGTCTGGCTGCTGGGCACAGTGGGTCAGTGCTCACAAAGCTCTGTTTGTTCCCTGGCCTGCAGGGCTCCCAGGGTAAGCTTGGCTCCAGAGGGGAGACAAACAAAAAGGCACCACTGTCTCACACACTGAAGCTGCTCTCCAACACATTCGTCTTTTCTGCTCAATGGGGGGACATTTCATTTCTCTTCCTAGGAGTGGAATTGTAAAAGGAAGCATGTTAAAATACAGAAAAGAAAAAAGCAAGGAACAGGGCCTCGGGATAACAGAACTGCAGTTGTTTTGAGCTATGCATTTTCCCCCTCAGTTTAAATGCCACTTTCAGCTGCTGCTTGTGTTTTTTTATTTTTATTTTTACTCTGTGCTTCTCATCCCCTTCCAGCACTTTGTCTTCTGCTGCCGTATCAACACATTCTGAGTGAATCCCAAAGAACGCAACAGGCACATGAAACAAATCACATTTAAATTCAACCGCAGTTGCTTATTATAGAATCAGACCTGTTGAACTGCAGCTGGTGCATCCAAGGTTCTAAGACGTCTCTCAATTAAGTGATAATGTCTAGCTGTCTCTCACACCCGGACAAACTATGTCTGCCTGTGAAGATAAAGTAATGTGTAGGCGACTCTTACGGGTGCTGTTAGGTCATTCACTGTTGTGCTGCAATCTGCAGTCCAAGTATAACTCCATTATTGAGGGGACTTTAAAATGGGAGCTGTGTGGCACGCAGCGGGATGATTTAGTTTAATGACCATGGCAGTGACAGCACTATGATGGAAATTGGACTCCCCCTGCAAATTTACATCACTTGAGGGTACTTGGAGCTCTTTTAGCGGCTGCACTCCAGAGCATGAGCCATCAGGAGGTCCTGGATATGTCATGCTTGTCACCTTCCTTTAAGTGCATCAGCAGATGTGGGAGAGGGATTAATATTATACAGCCTACGGAAGCACGGAGGCCGTCTTATCGGCACCGCAGATGTGATAAGCACCTCTACCCCCGTGAAAACCAGGAAAGATCTCCAAGCAAAGAGACAAGCATCTCTTTGTGTTGTTTCCTCACACAGCTTGATAGTTTCAATGTGGTTTTAGTGGCAAATATGGTGCAATTTCACATCTGTTGTAATTTGATGTGCCTGGATCACCCTCTGTGAAATCGTCTTGATCGCAACATGGGTCCTTTCAATTATTTAGAAAGTTGGCATATGGCTTTGGAGACAGTAATCAGATTTCTTTTGATTTTGCGGCTTTCAGAGTGGCTACGCTACAAGTCACAGTAACAGCTGTGCAAAAAAAAAAAAAGGAAAAAGCCTGCGTCTGTGATCATGCTATTTGGTTGCATCAACACTCCTCCTCTTTTCATGGACAACATTTTTTATTTTATTTATTTAATGGAAATGTCACATTTGTGGGAATAGCTCCCATCACTGCTGTGACACTCATCTCACATTACATCACATCAATGCAGATGTCAGTGCACACAGATTGCAGTGCTCTTAAACTGATTCTGAGCTGTGAATGTAAGTTATGGCATCCATTGCTGTCACTTCAGGTTTATCAGAAAAAGCACCCTGTGCAACCATGGAAACACCATGTGACACAGAGACACACACACACAGAGAGAGACAGACAGACAGACGCCTTCATAACTTCATGGGACACATTTCCTGACGACTGAGCTATCCAGTTAACGTCTAACCTTCCTATCCTGACCACATAATAGAAATGAGGTCCTGCCTCTTTAGGACCAGGTTTTTGTCCCCATGAGGACTACTGGTCCTGAAAAGGTCAGCGTTAATAGCAGAAGAGGTAACAAAAATATATACAGTATAGCCACTTGCCTAACCAGTAACCTCACTGGTCACTTGTGTATCTTTTTTGTCCCCGTAAAAAAATAGTCCCTATAATGTGTCTCTTAAAAGATGTTGGTCCCCACAGCATGCATAATACCTAGGCCACACACACACGCACAGGCACACACAAAAACAGCCACATCAAAGCCAGCATATTGTGTAATTAGAATTTATTGAAGCCTATTCAGTCAGAAAAGGTACATGATCTGCTGAGCATTTGGATTCAGCCCCATACCCTCCATTAAACACAGTACAGTGCATTAAGCCTCGCTACTACAAGATGCAAAATGAATGTGCTCATTTGTGAGTCTGTTGAGCTGCAAATAGGAATATGCCGTTTATATAGCCCCCGTTTTACTGAGGCAGTATAGTAATGAAGCAGTGTATGCCTACAACGAGAAAGCCCTGGCTGATAAACAGATAGCGAAGATAGTAATAGCTTACATAATCATACATCATTATATCATGTTAACAGGTTTAACTCTGATAATTCAATTCAGGATTGAAATATCTGTATCTGATTCTAAGATGATACTAGAGAGACTTTTTACATCGTGGGCAACACTTTCCTTTATAGTACAGTAACAATAATGTCATACCAAGTAAGTCATTTCGTAATAGGGAGGTAATATTTTGGTAATACATCTTAAATCTATAGAAACACATAGTGACAGCTTGGTAATAACAAATGCAAACGAGTGTGGGACAATTAATTGGAACAATTATCAATATTGGTTAAACAGCATTTTCATGTGAATGTGTGACACTGGGGTTTGATGACGGTAAGACTAATTACCAAGCTGTCATTGCTATTACAAAGCAGAACATTGTATTCGAAGTGAGACGGTGTTGTAAGAGGTCAAACCTATGCTTTAAGCCGAGGTGTCTCACTTGAATTAATGAACTCGCGCACAGATAATTACCATGTCTGGTGAAGCAAATTCCGACTCAAAGTTGAATTATATGAGCCCATTTATTTTTTATTCGCAAAGCCTCTTAGTGTCCATTAATGTGGCATCATTTCCATAACATCCACACCTGTAACTTTCCTGTTGCATCGGCATTAAAAAACTCACTTCCTCCCTTTCAGGTGACCTGACTAGACCAGACAGATTCCTACTAATATACAAATGACCACTAATCACCTGTGGGACCAACGGCATGTAAACATACATGAATTGTTTTTTTTTTACTATTACCTTTTTGTTACTGTACTATATCTTTAAGTGTGACTCACAAATGTATAATGTGGTGTTCACACAACACCCAAAATGCGTGCCACCCACCAGCGGCAAGGCATAATGACTCTGCAGGCCACCTGGCATCCTCTGTAGTTGTACGGCCAAGGCCAGTAGCCGCGCAGAGGCTCGCATATTCTCTGACAGTGAGTGTAGCTGCGTTGGCAATTTGAGCAGCAGATCCCCTGGTGGTCTAACATGGTGTCAAAGGTCATGGCGCCTTCCTCCCCGGCCGCTCCAATGCGCTGCAGTTTGAAGCAATGTTAATTTTGAAGTGCAGGGTTTTTTTTTGTGTGTGTGTGTATGTTTTTTTCTTCCTTGACTTAAACTTTCACACATTTACAATTCAAATGTTTTCAAAAAAACGTCTCATCCTCCTAACCACGTGACTCCGCTTCTCTCAGGCAACATGAATTTTTATAACCAGTGGGAATTTTCACTTCCACTCATTAGTTCATCAGCTTGGAAGGGCAGCTGTTACCCTTGTGGCCTGTAATTACAGCTATTAATATGACACCTTTCAAAAGCAGCAACAGTGTTAACAACGCGCAGTTGACGGAAAGAGTAAAACCAGGTTGGCACATTTAATAAGAGTGTTTTTCCCTTTTTGGGAGAGAATACATTTTATAACAACGCTGCCTTCTTAAGGACGTGTTACATATTAATGTATAAAACAGAGAAACTTCAATTTATAATGTTACTTTAAGGGCTGCTTCAGGCTCCAGCTTAAGCCTCTAGATAGTTACTCAGCAGCCTAGTTTACCAGCAGCCTTGTTTGTCATAAACAATCATGTTGACGAACGAACTTGATACTCACATGATAAGGGTTTTCAGGATTGTATGCTGACCCTGCACTTGACTGCGCCCCCTCCTCCTCTTCCTCCGTGACTCTGGAGGTGTCATCCTGTGTGTGACTCACTGGGTCCTTTTCCTCCACAGCTGCCTCCAACTCCTCCGTGTCAAACGACTGTTTGGCTCGCCGTGCGTCTCTCTTTCTCCTTCCCCCATCTGCTGCAGCAGCCACAGGAGGCAAGAGTATTGGGTCAACATCCACAAGTCGGTATACATGTCCTCAGAGCTCAATCCTACATAGCCGGCTCTGTCTCCGATGTCTTGAATAATTCAATTTGCAGCAGTGATATCAGGCGGTCTTGCATATTTCAGGATCATTCTTTTTTAATTCAAGTATTTTTTTTTTTAAGTATGACTCCAAATGTAGTGCATGATCAAGAATCTTTGACACAAGAAACGTGCGATGATTCATTTTGAATGAATGGTTATAAGAAGAAAAGAAAGATGGAAACCTTTATGATAGTTAGGTTGTAGCCAGTAAATGGGAAGTTCTCCACATAGACTCAGTATTTTATTGCTCAGGAAACTGGTGTCCTTTAGAGGCTGGTCTCCAGCGACCCATACCACAAAGCGCTCATCAAACCTCACTGGCATTAATTTGTCTGTCTGGACAGAAAAAAATAAAATAATATCCTTAGATGGGGAAAATAAATGACATTGTTAACAACAGTCTCTGTTTCTGCCTTCTTTTAAGACCCTTATTTTCCCCCTCTCCAATGTGCAATGTTCTGTATCAAGCAGTCTGCATATACCAGGTCGAACAGTGGTGACTCTTTGTTGTGAGCTCCCATGTGTGGAAGGCTGGCTTTGATTTGGGATTTTATATAGCACTTGTCTCCTTCAAAGAAGCGGATTCCAGTTATTCCCTGCACCAAATCACAGACATGCCATGTTTACACTGACAGCTTTGGTTCTTCATTTTTTTTTTATTTTCAGTTTTTTTTTTGCTAAACACACAAAAAGTCTTTTTGAAATACCTGAGGAAGAGAGAACAAGGACAAAACTCACTCACAATTTGAAAGTCATGAATCTCCTCGGCTTCCTCAGCTCGACTCCCGGTTTTAAATCTCTCCAGGTTGTTGTCAGAATCAATTTCCACAGAGCCCTCCCTCACCTCGCCATTGATCTTCATACTGTAATGCACATTGTAAACCTGGCAGCAATCACACTGGAATGTTAAAATGACTGATTATGTCGAGTTATGCAAATCATACTGGAGGAAAAAAAAAACAAACAAACAGGTGAGATACAAAGAAAAAGAAGCTTCACTCTGTGCTTTTACTGTTTCCATGGACAAGATTTCTGTTGCTTCTTTTTGTACAGAAATTCTGTGTGGACTTAGCATGCTGAGAAGTTGAGCAGTGCACCACAGGAGATGCTATTGCAGGACCTTGATGGGCTGTTTGCCCCACAGGTGAGCTCATTAGGACACAAATAAACATAGCACTTATTCTTGAACGATAAATTAGACTTAGAGGGACAATTTAGAAACACCTTAATGTGAAACATGTCAGTTATTTACAGGGAATCTCAGTGATCCTATAATGTTATAACAGTCTCAGGACATTACAGACAACCAGGACTGTAGTCAGATTCCCACCAACAGCATCCTTGGAACATTACAGAAACATTACAGCAAAATCCTTTGTCTTACATTTTGATCATTGGCTTTTCACAGGTAGAGAGCAGCCATGGAAGCACACAGCATTAACACCGCACTGACAATGAGAGCCGCAGCCCCAAATCTCAGGAGGCGACTGAGCACAGCAGACGTGGCTGTGCTGTGTCCCTGCGACCAAAGTAAGAAATGACACAAGAGTAACATTCCTGGAAACGTTAGGCTTTTTTTTTTATTTTAATAAATAGCACAGGTGTCATATTCATAATTCTCATCAAAACCCATTAATTGTCTTACCAGAAGAGAGCAGCGTTGAAAACAGCCATATCCATGAGCAGTAGTTTGGACTTTTTCCATAGGCTCTCTCATGATGCTCCTCTTAAATCCCTTCTCTATACTGTTGCCTCTCCTTTTAGAATCCAGTGATCCAACAGCAGACTGTGTGACACTTGAGTGTGAATGACGTGCAGTTGATATAAATTCTCTGGGCTAAATTCTTCATTTGAATGTTACCTGTAGGTCCAGGTTGCACAAGGCAAGGTGGCCATCCTGTGGCCCCGAAACAAAACTAGAGTCATGAAGCAGTTCAGACGGCTGTCATGGTGATGCAGTGATTGAGGTTGTTTGGGGGAGATCTGTACACCATACGTGTACCGATGCATGCACGTAAACATACATGAGTCAGCTATACTTAAAAAAAAAAAAAAAAACAATTTTAAATGCTTTACATGTCCTGGCATATTTTGGTTACAGGTGTCAGCAGCAGCAGTGAACAGATTCCACTGCTAGAAATCAGACTTGTGTTGCTCGTCCTGTGCTACAAGATTGCACTGACTTCCATTATCACACACAGAGAATAATCTTAATTGTTCAATTTCCTGATTTACAAATGTGAGAAAGGTACAGTGTGGGCAAGGTTACTCAGTCCTCATTACAACATAAAAGGAAGAAATGCTGAAAGATGAGATATTCAAGCGCGCAGCGCTGCGGTTGCTTGGAAACAGATTGAACCACATTTTTTGGATAATTGGTAAGCTGGGAGGCAATCAGAAAAGGTGATGGGATTCTATGACCTTTGAAAATATGTAATTGTAAAAGCATTTGATCAAAAATGTGGTATTTACATGCAAATGGCGGCTACAGTTACTACATTGTCTAACATGAATAGAATAAGACGTGGACATATGCTAATTAACAATTTAGCAGTAGAGGGTCATTTGGGTTATTGTGGTTTATAAGCCTTTAAGGCAAATTCCATTAATTCACCAGGCTTATTTTGTCTTTTATGAATATTTCCTTCATATTTGACTTCAACAAGCTTGAATAACTAAATGCTTTAAACAATTTCCATTAAGCCATTTATTTGTGCAACATTGTGACAAGAATCTACCACAAACATGGTCATCTTTCATATTGATTGTTTATCCACAGTAGAGAAGACCCCTCACAGCCTAAATGTCCAATGGTCATGCCCCTTAAATAATAATGCATGCTCTCGAAAATTCTTAATAAAATTCTTCTTTACATTGAATCATTATGAAAAATATATTATTAATGTACAAAATTTTGCATATTACACATGAGGAAAAATGAACAGTCTTACATGAGCCAAAGGACACATGACATACTACAAAAACACTGCAACAGTCCACCACAGAGTCGATTAAGATAAAAGTACTGTACAGTATAAAGTCAAAATCCATTTTGATGAGTCTCTCATCTGTCATTTAAGAGCTTGTGTACTCTGGAATTGATATCTCATCTGTTTCCTGTATTCGGGCCGGTGTCGGTGGACCAACGAGGATATAATCAAATTCCTGGTGTTGAACTTTTTCGTACACACTTTGCAGAGCGTTAGTTTTGGTCACGTGACCTGGGTAGTAGTTTTCCCGTCTGGTGTCACGCGGAAGTGAAGCTGTCTTGGGAAATGTTGACAGATGTGGTGCAGAGGCCAGACTCGTATTGGGCCTTGTAGCTGAGGGACTCCAGCATCGGTCAGAGTGTCCCAGCACTTTGCACTCGCTTGTACAGGCCCACAGACCTATGGGCAATAACAGTGGTTTCAGAATGGGACATGAACAATCCAGTGAGTCACACTTAAATCAGATTATTATTGTAACGGAGTGTTATCTGCTGGGTGTGTGGCTTATATTTTATGCTGTATTCCAATATAAAGTGCACTGTAGAGAGCAAAGAGAAAACAACAACAGTTGTTGATGTCAGGATGTGACACCAAAAACCCACTGAGTCCTTGCTTAATACATGTTGTCACTAGATGGGTGTATAGCTTAGTATTCGCACTATGTTCAAATATAAATTACAATACAGATGTCAAGAAGAAACCAAAAATGACATTGAGTGTTTGTTTTTTATCTTGACATGTTTTTTTTATTAGACTCCAGCTGAATTTCTAATGCAGCATTATTTTTGATGTGCATCTTGATACTCACTGTTCATTGGCGGCGACTCTTTTTTGTGCACATCCCCATTCAAGTCAGAGTCACTGTCATTGAAGTCGCTGTCCCCTTTGCCACTGTCCTTGCCACTGATGTGTGGATCTCTTGCAGAGATTGTTGTGAACGAATTGCCCTTCCATATCGTTATGGGTCTCACAGTTTCTTTCCCATATCCTGGCAGTGTCGAATAACCCTGCAAAGACACACATGTTGCACACACTTCGAGTCAAAATGTTGCAGTCGACAACAAAGGCAATATGTGACAAACTTTAAATAGCTCTGTATAATGAGAACTTGCCTTTAATTTTCCCTCCACCACCCTGCTGTTTGACTCGAAGACGCCTGCTGTCTGCCTGCCATCTTCACACCCTATCTCTGTTGTGTTGCTGCTGGCCAGTGGAGGTTTCTCTGGAAATGGATGGGCATCAAACACTTTGCCTTTGTGGCTGGCAATCACTGAATCAATATGACCACTTTCCACTTTCTCCACATTTGGCATGTCTTCTTTTTCATCACACCCCCTCTCCCTCGTCTCTTTCTTCCTGCGGCTGCAAATGGTTGTAATGAGAATGATAGCCAGCAGGAGGAGAGAACAGCTCCCTGCCAGTACAATGATTATGGCTAGAGACATGTTCCATTCAAAGAGCTCCTCACTGTCATTATGGGCAAAGGAAGGCAAGCTGGGTAAAGTTCCCTCTATAAAGCTTAAATGTATAATGGCCGTCGAGGAAAGTGCAGGGGATCCATTGTCGCTGACCGCCACTGTGACTTTGACATTGTCAGTGAGATCGTACGTCAGCTGTCTGCTCACGTGCACCTTCCCTGTTTCTTTGTTGATGGAGAAACCCAGGTGTCCCCCGTCTATGATTTTATAGGACAACTGTGCATTTATGCCCTCGTCAGCATCTGTGGCCTTTATCTGGGTTACCACATAACCTGCAGGTGCATCTTTGGGCAGGAAAACCTCAGCCGATCCTTTGAAAAGTGGTGGCTCTATAATGGAAGGCTGATTGTCATTTTGATCGACTATCTTTAGTCTAATCACAGCTGTGCTCTGCAGCTGTGGTGACCCTCCGTCACTGGCTTGGATGTGTATATCCAGGTGTTTCATCACCTCATGATTAAAACTCCTCAGAGCGTATATGGAGCCCGATATTGAGTTGAGGGAGACAAAAGTATTCACTGGGGAGCCCATGATCACACCGTCCACTAGTCTGTAAGTGATTTTGCCATTGATGCCCAGATCTGCGTCGCTGGCCTCTACTGTGGTGATGTAAGCGCCTGGAGCGTTGTTTTCCACCACTGAAACTTCATAGACGGCTTTTGCAAAGTGTGGGGCGTTGTCATTCTCGTCGCTGAGTCTGATGGTGTACTGAGTGATCTTCCTCAGAGGGGGGGAGCCAAAATCCTCAGCCATGACAGTCAGGTTATACTCACTGACCCTCTCCCTGTCTAGGACGGCTGCTGTCACTATCATGTAGCTGTCCTCGTAAGCCTGTCTGAGTTTGAAATGGTCGTGGCCGTACAGAGTGCAGTGGACCTGGCCGTTCACACCAGAGTCTCTGTCCAAGGTGCTGATCAGCGCCACCAGACTGTCCTTGTCTGCCGCCTCGCTGATGTACGCAATGCCTGTGGTGATGGAGGTCATCGGGGTGATGCTGATTTCTGGGACATTGTCATTAACGTCTGTGACGTGAATTATGATTTTGCACACGGAGGGGGTCGGGTTGGCTCCCAGATCGGTCGCCTGCACGTCTAGCTCATAGGTTCTTTTGTCCTCATAATCCAGCGGGCTCCTGAGCGCCAGGCGACCCGATTTGTGATCGACTTGGAAAAGTTCTCGGATCTCGTGCGAGACCTGTTTCCCGAACCCGTAGACGACCTCACCGTTCGGACCCTCATCTGCATCCACTGCGTTAAGGCTCAGGATAACTGTGCCAACCGGCGCGTCCTCCGGCAAACTGACGGAGAAACTATTCTGGTCAAAAACAGGGCTGTTGTCATTAAAGTCGGTCACTTTTATAGTTATCTTGGTTGACCCCGTTCTGTATGGGTGACCGCCGTCTGTGGCGACCAGCTCCACAGTGTATGAAGGCTGAGTCTCTCTGTCTAGCTCTTTCATTAGCACCAATTCCGCATATTTAACCCCATCCGCTCTCAGGAGCACATCAATGGTGAAATGACTGTTGACAGAAATCTGATAGCTTTGTATGTAGTTTGACCCAACGTCTGCGTCCGCTGCGGGGTCCAAGGGGACACGGGAGCCCAGAGCTGCATTCTCTGAGATCTCCACTATAGATTCCTTGTTTGGGAACTCCGGAGAGTTGTCATTGATGTCCTTCACTTCCACTTCAACGTGGATCAATTTGTAGCGATCTTTGGAGAAATTCACCACGTCAAAAGTAATGAGGCACTGTGGAGTGTGTCTGCACATTCTCTCCCTGTCTATCCGTTGCCCGACAGCGAGTTCTCCGTCGCTTTCTCTCACCCTGATGAATGAGTCGTTGAATTGTTTCATCATCCGAAAATTGGTCTTGGAGGAATGAGACAGGCTCAAGGACATGTCCTTGGCGAGGTTTCCGATGACTGTGCCTGGTGCGCCCTCTTCGTCGGTCTGGTATCTGATAGTATTCCCCTCGGACTGAGCCAGTGAGGCGAATAAAAAATGATGGATTGAAAATATACAAATCCAACGGCACCAATAAGTTATACATTTCCCCCGCATCGTCATCTTCGTGGTAATCTTTCCCCTGGCAGGCAGCTGCAACAACCTCATTGTGTGCTGGACAGATGAGACTTGGAGAGTGAGCTCTCCATGCAGCTCCCGCGCCTTTATCAACTGAAATGAGCTCAAAGTGAAAGTTACTCGCTCCTTGCGCACAGCCAGTCAGACACGCTTGTTGCCTCCCCTTCAACACACAGCTCAAAAATCCTGCCTTGGCGGGGTTTATACTGCTCCTCATGCTAATGAGACGGAGTGTGACCAATCCCCCACTTTAGAATTAAAAATACCCCCTTATGAAAAAACAAAACAGCTATAAGCGCATATAAAAATGGGCAGAAATATATGCCACTGCACTCTTTATCATCTTACCACAGTGATGGTTTTATTTACTGAAAGACCATTTCTTCTTATTTTTTATGTTTTCTTTCTTGTCTATTACAGTGGTGTGCACAAACATTTCAGGGGCAGGGGGGCTCAAACAGAAAACAAGGCACCTTATTAATCAAAAACTGATACCTGGATGCTAACATTTTCACCAGAGCTTCAGGGTGTGTTCACACCAGCCTTGTTCAGTCTTTTTGCTGTGGTGCAGTTAGTTTGGGGTCAGTATGAATGCCGTCGGAACCCTTTCAGTCTCTGATCTGCTTGAAAGACGTGGTCTCAGACTGCTTGCGGCTGAACTGTGGGGCCGTCCATCACTGGTGTGAACTCTGTCTGCACCTTTCACAGGCAGTGTCGCAGTTATGGCTACAGCCTCAGTGTTTCATTCACATCCCGAGGGTATAAGGACAGAGGACTTTGGAAAACAGGCACATTGTAAAAAACTGTGATTTGTGAATATAGACGATAAAAATAAAATGTATTTGGTTTGATTTGAACCTCCACTGAAGAGAAGAGAGAGGAGTCAGGAGGAGAGCAGCTGGTAGACGGAATGGAGAACAGTGTGTTCATCTGCCAAGGCGGGGGGGGGGGTTAACTTTTCCTCCTCCACAGGTAAACTAGCACATTTAGCGTAGGTAGCGTTGGCAACATGCATTTACAACGTGCATATCCGGTGTCCACATCACAATCACCCCTTACATCACCTCCCCTCTGTGCGCTGCCATATCAACGACAACGACTTTAGCCGCACATTTGCTTTATGGCGCTCTTTGCTTTCCACTGCAGAAGAAGAAGAAGTCGTCTTTGACAAGCGTACAACCGTCAGAAGCAGAGTCAACTGCTTTGTTGCCACTAGCTAAACGTAGTTAAACGCTATCCTCTGCTTTGTGACCCAGGGGTTTAACCTTTAAATGAATGTTGTGTTTGAGCAAGCTCTAAAGTATGTGTTTGAAGTCAGTTTTACTCTCAAAGGAACAGATCTGGAAAAGAAATCCACGTGAAATGATGCTTGCTGGGCTAAAGGTGCTATATAACCTGCAGAGGAAGAAGAGATGGGACCTCCAAGAGCAGGAGGGTGGATGTCATTCACAGCATAAATCCTCCGACTGTGTTCTAGGCCAAATTAATATTTCCCCGTTGATGCTCCGTGATGTAGAAATTGCGAGGGATTTGTCTTTTCACTGGCCTACATTTGGGACCAATGACTGAACAGCGTTTCAGTGCACATGACTTTTGTCTCCAAGTTATAGCACTTTTGAAGTTTGCCCACATGGACATGGATCCAAAACGAGCTTGAAATTGAAACAATGTATAAAAATAGCATCGGATGCACACCAACAATAATGCGCACCCACGTTTGATTGGTTTTAAAGTTGAGGATCAGAGTGTTAATTATTCCAAGTATTCTGTGCCAAAAACCTGAAAATGTTCTTTCCTATTCAGTTTGGACTCAAGGAGCCAATTCTTTTGTTTTTTGCCACATTTCAATAACCATGCATTCATGCAGATGTTTCATAGGCCTTCTCAACTCAACACATTTCTACAAAATGACTGTGAAATACTCTACAGTAAATGTTGCACTGTTAAAAAGTCAATGTAACACTAATACCACACATACACAAGTGTTAAATGGAACTCTTTTAGTGCAACTTTAACACTACATGAGTTCAATCCCAGTCAGCACTGCTAAATTGAACATACATTTGTGCATTATTTACACGTTTAACTGAGGAATAGTGCTATGGGCATCAACACATTTAATATAAAATCAGGGAAAGAAATCAATTAAAAAACATGTCTCTCAAAAGGGGCCCTTACCTGGCCAGAGATCAAAGGAACACATACTGAGCACGTCTTAGAGAGAAGGGGTTTGTTGCTACTCATTTTGAGAACGGCTTAATTATCAGCCATGATCTCCGTGAAGGAGGGGATGATTCAGTCAATCTCTTGGTACAACAATAGCAGAATACTTTTCTTGTTAAATGTACAAAGCAGATGGTCGCTGTTCAGTACCGCTACCATCAGACTGCAGCATAAATGGAGTTTATTTGAAGAGTTTAGAGTTAAATTATATCTCTTCTGATTTATGGGAAGCACATTTGTTGACTGCTTGTTTATCTTATGAGTGTTGCCTAACTCCCGGCTGTAATGAATTTCAAATTCTGTTAAATTCTGCTTGCATTTATTCATATGGGATACTGGATGAGTCATGTGTTTTTAAATGCACAGGTTAACAGGGAGAGGGAGAAGGGAATTTATGGCCAGGAGTGACCACATGTAGTTTTTTGTATGCAGTTTTTGGGAATATATATATATGTATATATATATATATATATATATATATGTATATATATATATATATATATATATATATGTATATATATGTATATATATATATATATATATGTATATATATATATATATATATATATGTATGTATATATATATATATATATATATATATATATATATATATATATATATATATATATATCCCTAAAAATATACACATGGAAGAACTGGACTGGGCTCTGAGCGCTAACATTGCTGCATGTACAGTAGGATTCACAGTTGTTCATAAAAAACCTCCCCAGAAGAGCTCAGGCTTTTTAACGGCAGAATTTTAATGTGGTTTGGAATATCATGATTAACTAATGACCACGATGTCCAGCTGTCGTCAAACGTATTACGCAATCTGTGAACTCTGTTTTTCTAAAAGTTCTAAACATGGACACAGAACAACAACACCACTGTCTCACTGTTTATACATCTGGAGAAAAACATAACACCGGTATATTTGATTGATGTGACATGAATACTGAACTGGATGACACAAGCTCCTGTTTTGTTGTATTTGTACAGTTTCAACCTGTGATAAGCTCATTTCCATAGTCTTTGTAAATCTGACTTACTTTCCATAAAATGTGGTTGCATGCTCACTCCGTCTGTTCTTTGAAACCGCTATCTGAGCTTATTAGATTTGACAGAGTAAACATTTATTCCACAGTGTAAGTGTGTGCCTTTTGCACCTTTGCACCTCTGTAGGATTATTGAAAAATACTGTCTGAATTTCCCTCTCACCCATGCATCACCGAGACAGGAGTCTGCTCATAATATTTGTGTTAGTACAGTATCTCTAATTTCTCCATCGGAGTGGAGGAAAGATGAAATCTTGTTTGCCTCTTGCTCTCGAGAATTGAATGGTCTACAGCATGCTGTGGTTGAAGCACTTAAAAACAAGCTGCCGATGTTGATGATTTGTGAAAAGCTCACAGACACGGACAGAAATAGAAGACGCTACAGTGATGTATACTACAGTCAAGTTGGAAATGTTAATGATATAAGAATCTTCAGGGTGTTCAGCAACAACTTTAGAATCATTTTTTTTCCAAGCCTGGTGATGTTGGATAAAAAAGTTTTCATAAATAAACATAAATAGACGAAGGTAAAAAAACAAACTTAATTATTCCTGTCACTGAAGGAAAAATGTAGAAGTCAGAGTTTAATTAAATTAAATTAAATGAATGCACCTGAAACACGGAATGTGTTGTTATCGCATTAAAGTAGTTGTCGTAAATCTGTCCATTAGCTGTCAAAACAATGCTCCAAACCACAGGTGTGAGCCTCCAGGTGGCACTAGAGGAAACGTCAGGATATCACCAAAGTCAGATGGAAAAACCGTGAATGTCTGTACGCAAAATTAAGACGATATTTTACAACGTGAAAACAAATTCCTAATGGTGGGAGTGCTCAACGCAGGAGTGGCAAAAATAATATGACAATGTTCCCTTTATGCAGCAAAGGGAAGAGCTGAAACCGTGGAGGATGGTTCATTAAACAGGGTGGTAAACAGATGTTTCCTCTTACAGCTGAATTTAGATCCACATTACGTGGGCTGATTTTTACTCTAATGAGAACATAGGTGATCAGAGATTCAGTGTGGGCGATTCTCTTTGGGTTACATTAAACCAGGTCAAATGGCTATGATGATAGATGGATTATTACACCTCAATATGGCATTAGTTTGAACCGCGGCGCAGAGGAGTTTATGTGAGTTAATGATAAGTAAATGGTTGTTTATGGTGGAGAAAGGTTATTTAGCAGATGGTTGTTTTTCGTTCCGTTGTGAAAAATCCACAGTTTGGTGTGGCCTCATTTACATATTACATGTAATTGTGTTGCATGCTGGTCTAAAATGCAACACTGAATGTTTTTGCACAGATGGATTTTCTGCTCATTATGACCTGCCAGCAGTTCACCGAGATTCACATAACACTCTACGGTTAGAGATAATAACGGAGAGCAGAATAATAAAACAACTATATTCTAATACATGAGCTCAAGATCACTTCCTCAGGAAGAGTTTACTCTGCAAACCAGACTTTGAATTCAAATTACATTTTACATTAATATTTGATTTTATTGCATTTTAGTCACAGGAAAAGCAACAAGCAGTCAATATCATTAGTAAATGAAATGTATTCACCATGTTTATGGAAAGTCAAAGTGTATTTGTGATTAATGCAATATAATTGTGGAGAGTGCGTCTATTTCTGTGAAAGTTAAGGTTATATTATCCACAGCCTCAAACGCATTCTCCAAGCGAGAGAGAGGGAAGCAAGTGGCAAATGGAAAATGTATGAGAGAAGGAAAAAAAACTGTCACAGGGAAAGATATTTTTGAATTTACTGTTGGCCCTCAGACACAATTCCATTTCTAATGGGATTGTAAATGCATTCAGTTTCAAGGGATGCCTCTGCATTTTAAGTTCTCTAATCACTCTGGTCCATAATGGGCCTGAAGAAATGCCATGATAGTCTGCATTTGTGGAAGGCACTTAGCTTCGCGTTCTTTTACAAAGATAAGAAATCAGAGGCAAATTACAGTGTGGTGGAGCTTGGTTCTGCTGAATATTACTCTAGTGGGAGATCACTTGCCTTAGGAACTCAATATTCAGTGTCTTTTGAGAAGCCCAACTCTCCCCCCTCTCTCCCCTCTCTCTCTCTCTCTCTCTCTGCATCTGTCTCTCTCTCTCTGTCTCCATCTCTTTGTGTTTCCCGTCAGTTATTCTGCTCAACTTGACATTAAATCTTCATCTTGACATTAAATGTGACAGTTGACTTGCATTTTAGCGAGTGGGGGCCTCATGACAAGCAGAAGTAAAAGCTATTAGCACGTGTTCAATACGGAGCGCTCTCTGCAAGAATTGAGTGGATATTTTAGGGAAATACACCCACCTCACTCTCGTGCCAAGAGACTGAGCAGAAGACACCAGTTTGTTTCTGTGAGTAAATACGATCTACTGCCCACAGACGGTTGGATCGGCTTATCACAAGAAGCCTAGAAACGGAGGGAAGCGTAGTCAGACTAGTTGGTTTCTCACTTTTTCAAATTGGTATTTAGAGCCAGTGCTGAGAGGATTTCTTTTTCATCTGAGATAGATAACATGGTAATGGGGTCAGGGCCTCTTCCTTTTTAGCTGTGTCCTTTGTCCTCCACTATCTACATATGTTGACCTGGTCTGCATAATTGCCCCAATTGTGTTGTCAGAAGTGACACCCTTCACAGGGGTTTAACCTTCACATGAATGTTGTGTTTAAACAAGCCTCTGTGTGCTGCTATTTTCAACAAGTCTTTGAAGTCAATTTTACCCACCAAAGGGATGGATCCGGACATCAAAAAAAAAATCCATGGTTTATAAGGGGGGAGAAAAAAGATCGGCTGTGTTTTATGGACCAGCTATGAGAAGCACTTTGGATCGTCCTAGCTTATTATAGGCTGTTGAAATACGTTCTTCAAAACATGCTTTTAAATACAGGCTGTGAAATCTCAGCTGACCGCAGATCCCACAGGCAGCATCAGATCTTTTTGTTCTGAAGATGCTCTCCGCTGATTAATTCAAACATCAAAATAAAACTCTGGTGTTTTCATATGCGAGCGTAAAGCCTCAGACGTCACATGGGGGTTCTGAAACCTCAGCGGAAGCCTTAAACTCAGAGAGAAGCCAATGTTATGTTTTATTGATTCTGCTCCTGGAGTTTGGAGACAATAAGTGAATATTTCATTTCTCTCTTTATGTTTGGACCGAGCGCTGTATCCCAGTGTTCATTGTGTCTCACCAGACACGTCCCACAGTAGACATAAACAAAGTTATTAGATGAGCGAGACGAGATTCGAAGGGAAATTCAGTGCTGCGAGCTGTGGAAGAACCCTCTGACTGTACATTCCCGTAATTCACATTGTCATGCATCATTGTTCTATAGCGACGGTAGGCGTTGTTTGTCTTAGAATGTTGCCACAGAGAATATATATTCATAGGTGGTGGGGTTTTTGTAATATTATGCATTTAAATGAGAATTTATGGTTCGGTATGAGGTGATACATTGTAGGTTTTGCATACTAAATGTGGATCAACTTAAATATGTACAGTAAGTGCTAAGTATTGTAGAAATTTGGGTCATCTTTCCCAGGCGGTGAGATTTTCTCTCTTTGTGTGTATGTTTTAAGAGCAGGCAGTGTTATGTTGTGTGTGTGTGTGTGTGTGTGTGTTCATATGAGGGGGTTGGGGGTATCTGTCATGCAGTGAGACCTTCATGTCTCATACAATGTGGATGGAAGAAGCCTCTCCAACATTTAGCACTTTCTTGCCGCAAGCATTAATATGGCTGTTTCTCCTCATGCTGTTTTGCTGCGAGCAACATGATGTTTGAGGCGTGCAGTTCACGAGACTGGATGAGGAATAATTATGTAAATTGCATTCAAAGGAATCAGCGATAGCTCATGTGGAATGGATGTGTCAACAAGGTGTCCACGTTCACTGTGAGAATTTGCTAATTAAACATGACACCGTTTTTTTCTCTCTCAACACATGGGCTCAGTGAGACACTATGTGATTTACACAAAAAAGATGTTCTGGTGTATAATGTATTTCTGGCTTTTTTTTGGGGGGGAGATGCTTTCGTTTGACTGCTGGAAGTGTAAAAAAAATGAAATGCTACAGAGTTTTCTACAGGACCATTAAACTTTGTACAGGATGTTGACACATGTGTAATGGAAGTGCCTTAACTTCAAACAGCCTGTCCACACAGCAGCCGCTCTCATGCACCTCTACACACAAAACAAATGGATGATTTATTACGCTGGCTATTTGTCTGGCTGGCTAAATGCTGAAATTCTATTTGACAGCAAGCATTGATAAGATAAGCACTGTACCTGAAAAGCAAAAGTTTAATACATTCCAACAACGTTTCCGCCCCTTTTTTTGTGTGATATCTTTGCCCGACGAACCTTTTTTGTGCAGATTGTTCCTCGTCTGTGAACATGGAGACAATGGGGGGGTGGAGTGGTGTGGTGTACAATGCCTCCAGCTGGAGTTGTGGTCAAAGTACGTGATGTGGTGTGAGTTAACCACAATTAATGAAAGAGAGGCAAACAGGGTGCCTCGAAAAACTCGTGAATGACACTTGAGCGCTGGGAAGGAGTGAGGAGAAAAATGACTTTTGAAGTTTTCCCTTCTCTGCCCTCCTCCTCGTGCGTTTGCCCAAGATGAATTGGCTTTTCAGATTTAAGAAAGTACATGGTTGAAATACAAAGAGAGGCTCATCTATCAGACGTGCTGAATAGTGAGAGAAAATCCTATGGTTGTGTGGAGGGAGGGGCGGGAGCCACGGAGGGGTTTGTGTGTTGTTGGTCTCTGATTAGACCCTCGGCCAGTTCTACTCAGGAGCTTGCAGCACAAACATCAATCCTCTCTTCTTCCACTTCAAATCCTAAGAACCACTTGAGACAATTTCACCACTGTAATGTGTCCTTTGAAAAATGTGCTGCATGTGCCGGCGTTCGTGTCAATGAGCACTTGTGCACAATGCTGCAACTTGATTGTTTTTGTTATGTAAAATTCTTACTTGACAAAAGGGAACTGTTGGCATCAGTAATGGGAGTTTAAAACCAACAGGCAGGCTGCACTTTCATCATCCAGATGCAAACTGTCTGCGGTTCAGTGAGTGAGTGAGCGGAGCTGCAGATGAGGCTGAAGGAAGAAAAACGGGGGCATTAGAAATGACTCTGTGCTGTGTGACGGTGTGTCACTCACGGAATAGAGAAAATACTGATAAATCTTAAAAGCCCGTGCCGTCTCCTCGAAACGCACACTCACACACACAAAGCGCTTCGCCAATTACACACAGAGCGGCATTATAGAAAGCTTTTATAATCTTTCTAGGGCGTCAAGATCTTAATTTTTGATGCGGTGTTATGTGCATCCAGAGTATAAATTGGCTTCTCCAGTTTTCTGAAGTGATAAGAGGTAAACACCAAAAACCAATAACTGTCAGGCGAACATTAAATCAAACTGACAAGTCTCTTAAAAGGTACAACCATGAAAAATTAACTGGGGTATTTTTGAGGAGACTTACAATGTGGAGCAACCCCCCCTCCCCCTCCCCCCCCCCCACATCTCTCAGATGGTTTGATGTTTTTCACACTGTTTCTGACGTTAATCTTCAACTTGGCTGAGAACGCTTCATCCGCCGCAACAGCAATGAAGTGAATTTAAGAAGCCAGATGCAAGACTTTTTAAACACCTCATTTTATTTGCAGTGTTACACTTGAGTGTTACCTCGTGACTTGTTCTCATATTTTACAAGCAAAGGTCGGTGGAGGATAAGTTGACGTGGATACACTTGCAGACTAAGGTCAAAAATGGTCACCACGTCGTACAACCCTCTGAACTCTGAACACTCTCAACATTCTGCCTCTGCTTGGCCGATTCTGTGACTCCTGAGAGGAGACTTTAAAGATTTCATGGGCTCAGTCAGTCTCAGCTGTGTCCTGGTTCAGGATAACCATGAAAGGATCAGCTCAAACACCAACAGAGTGCAAGTGACATTAAATCCTTAATAGTTATTGGTAAGATATTAAGGGATTACAGTGCCATTTGAGACCAAATGGAAAACTATCCGTCACATATCCTCTCTCAGATTACCACATTACATGCTGATGTGTCGAACATCCTTTCTGAGTACACTATAAACCTCATAAAAATGAGGTATAATTCTGGGGGGAAAAAAAACAGACTTCGATTAAAGAAGAGGCGAGAAGTCATTGCCCTGACACATGTAGGTCCTGCGTTCGCTTGGCTTTGCGTGGTTTCCACGGTGCAATCATGAAAGCTGGAGCAAAGGTACGGTAAACTTAAACATGTCAGCCAATTTCAGATGTGTAAAGCAACAGAGTGCTTCAGCAGTGCTCGCGGCTCATGGCCTTGGGCTTTGGGGCTGTCTGAATCTGAAATTCACAGTTCAGAGCACACCCGGCGATGGAGCGGGAGAATCTTTGATGCCCTGCACAATGAGGCCATTTCATAGTAGATCACGGTAGTCTCTTGCTGGTGTTGAAGGAAGACGAAAGGCGCTTTGACAGGCCTATGAAGAATTTATTTGAAATGTCTTTCGGTGTTGAGAAGATTTGCGTGCTCTTCAAAAAAAAAAAAGCTACGAGGGAAAACATCGGAGGGCAAGCAGACATGAGTTTCTCCAGATTGGTTTGACTACTCTATCAACATTTGCACCAACTATGTGTTGTGTACGATCGATTTTGGATGTCTGAGTGTGTCCGCATAGCCTCGGCAAACCACACAGATTGCACACAAAGTCTAACTGTGTGCAGCAGTTTGTATGGAAACACGAAGCCAAGACCAAGGCTCTGAACATGAGGGAGCGTCAGAGGAAGTGATTTAGGCTGACAAGAGAGTTCTCTGCTTGATTTGTCAGGCTGTGACACTTATCTGAGTGTATACAGGTAGGAAAAACAAGTATTTCAACAAAATGGCATTTCACAAAGCCAAACTGGAGTGACTGCATGGTGCCTTTGAGAGGTCCAGCCCTCCATTTATGAAACCTGCTCATAGCGCTAATACTTTCATTTCAAGTCAATCATCAGCACATGTATAGTTACATTTTCATTTAAGACAAGGCCATTTTTGCAGTGCAGTTTTAAGCATTTGCGGCACAAGGTACCTCACCGACCTAATTTACAGTGTCAATGTTCAGTCTGGGGATTAAAAATATGTGACAAACAAACTTTCCTTTGAACTTCTAGCGTTTTCAGCATTGTGCAGACACATTTGGCTTCATTTGCCAGCAGTTTTGAAGTAAAGGTGAACAACGCTCACTGTGTGAGAGTAAATGCTGCGGGATGTTACATGAATCTGAAAATGAAGGAAGTCAGTTTTCCACAAATCACCCAGTATACGTACATGGCAACAGCTTAAGCACTTGTTTACTGTGGCACCTTGTCAAAGATTATTTACGATTATTTAACATGAATATTTTTTTTTGTTAAGAGGAACCTAACACTTTAAAGACGAGCAGATGTAGAGCTCAGCCACGGATTATATTGGATGTGTTGTGTTTTTAGTTGGCTATTTGCTTTGGTTTTTGCGTAATTCATTGAGACTGGATCCTGCGCCCTAAGGACGTGCAGACCTGTGGCTGCCTGAGCACGCTGAAACTCTGTGAAACAGTCAGTATATACAAGCCAGAGGGCATGCGAAATAATTTACTTTCATGCTGTACTCCTATCTAACTGTCAGTGTCTTGTTTTTCCCCAGCCAAGCACAAATTATTATCTATGAGATTTTTTTTTTTTTTTTTTTTAAACGTTTTAATTATTTATTTATTTATTTGTTTGTTTTGTTCGCACTGGGTCTTAAATATTTTAAGAGTAGCTCTTCTGTTGGGGTTTGCTGGTGGGAGAGTGTGGCTACACTGAGGACAGTTTCCATTTAGGTGTGGCACTCGACAGTTCAGCAGGCGGAAAGGACGTGTGGTGATAAATTTGGGTCACACTTTTGACTCGAAAAAGCCTCCTCTCGCTGTCTTTGTCTCCTTTTTTCTTTTCACCCTCTTTTCTTGAAGATGGCGTCTTTTCACCTGATCATTTGAGTGTCTGTGTGTTCATTTACAAAGAAATGTATAGGGTTGGGGGATATTAAGTGCAGGCTGCACAATGGTTGCTGTGCACAAGCTAATAATGTTTAAATCTTTGCTCCTCGTCGAGTTGATTTCAGCTCAAAGTCACTCTCATGGGGTTAAGTGTTTCCATTAGCAGCAGCCTTGTTCTCTGTCCCTGGTTTGAGCCTGAGCTTTCTCTTCGCTCCAACACGTGCAGACGCAGACACACAAAGGTTAATTAGGCACAGGTGTGCTTTGCTGACCCGGTGCATGTGTGCCCTGCTGGCCATTCAGCTTAAACCAGAGACACCAGCTCGCAGCAAGGACCGAGGCAGCCAATGAAATCACTTTTTGAAATGATCTGATTTTTTTTTTTTCTGGAAATAGCAACCAAACCACATGCTGCAGCACCAGAGCTTAGTGTTTTAAAATGCTGGGTGTAGTTTGCTTTTCACTCTTTCTTATATGCTGCTGTATTGGCAAATCTATTGCTGAGGCCATTGGATAAAACATAATAATCTGTATAAACATAATTCATGTATATCCATCCATCCATTTTCTATTGCTTTATCCTCCACATTGGGGCGCTGTGCCAAAAGGTGGGGTCACACCCTGGACAGTTCGCCACCTATGGTCAATTCAGAGTGTCCAATTTACCTAATCCCCATATTGCATGTTTTTGGACTGTGGGAGGAAGCCGGAGAACCCGGAGAAAACACACACGCACACACACACACAGAGGGAGAACATGCACACTCCATGCAGAAAGACCCATGTTCCAACCGGGGCTCAGTTTGTGTATCATAAAAATGAATTTGGCTTACGTATGAAAGTTGCTAATCTTCCTCATCAGCACTTACACGACTGGGCAATAAATGTCTGCAATTGATTCACGGCTCTCCAACCTATGAGCACAATCGCTCGGTTAACATGAGTGATTGCAGGGGGAATCAACAAGTCCCGCTGTTGTGTACTGAAAGCTTTTACAGTGTAGAAAGATGGTATGAATATTAAACTAGAAATCTGCCATGTGCTCAAAACATAAAACAGATCTCCTTCTGTTACCTGCCTTTGAGTGTGGTTGAATATATTCATATAGGCTGGCGTCTGGCTGTTGGTGCTGATAGCAGGAGCATAAAAAATTAAGTTTATGAAAGATAGATTGAAAAGTAGGGAAAGTGTTTTGATTTTCCTGTTATACGGTGAACAAATTTTGCTGTTGTGCATATTATTATTCTCTCCCTTGAACTAATATCCTCAGGGCTCGGGTTATAGTCAAGGACAAAACATCCTGCGATAGTCTAATCTTTGACTGAAATTAAATGTTTATTCCATTTTGTGAGAAGGGTCATTTCATTTTGCTGCTGTGGTCTCTTTTACTCCTTCTATTGTGTAACTTACAAGGGGAAAAAAACAACTAACAATAGTTAATTTCCTGCTCCTTCAGTAGCAAAATGTTCTGCTTTCAACTGGGATTCAACGTGATAGTTGATCTAATTCTTACAGACTGACTTACCACTGATGCTCATTCTACATATATTTACTTCACGCGATTGCAAGTTCTATAACTCATAACACAGGAGCCTTGCATTACATTATTCAGCTTCTCTACAGCAGGAAAATAAATCATGCAGACAAAAAAAAAAAAAAAACTTACACAAATGCAGATCACATTTCTGTTGCTCCTGTGCAGCAGTGGTTTGAATTTCAAACGTAAACATGTCCAACATTTAAATGGATTCGGGGAAAACAGAGAAATCTGAGCGTACCTACATTTCCTGATTTGGCTCACAATTCAACATGCTAATTAGCCCCTAGGAGATCCATCAACAGTTTGTGATTTTTTTTTTTTTTCCCCTGATTTTTAATCAGTTTAATTTCTCTCCGCTGCACACACACACACACACACACACACACACACACACACATTCAGTAGCATACACACAAAGCCTCTGTTTGCATAATGTGCTCACTGTCTGCTCCTCTGAGACTAAGCACTGTTTGTGCATCCCTGTATCTATGTGTGTCTACTGCGCGCGTGTGTGTATTATAATATTGTTGAAGTTCATCTCCACATATTTTAGGAGAGAGTGCTCAGCCCTGCTAACACCCCCCCCCCCCCCCCCTCCCTGCCCTTGCTGTGGCTCAACTGTGATTGCTCTGACAATTCGCACAGACGCACACACACAAAAACTTCAGACAGACTGTTTTCCCAGTTATGGAAATTTGATTTTCCATCTCACTTCATCTTCAGTACCTTTTTTTTCCCCGGAGAATAGGACAGTCTAGGCCGCTAACACCTTTCCCCCAGATAAGTGCTCTGTTGTTCTGCAAAGCTACATCGAATTTTAGCCTCTGAGGCTCCACAAAGAAATCTGATTCTGTACAAATTGCCTGAAATGTGAACTGTCCTATTAGGTGTACTTTTATTACTCTGTAAATCACAGTTAGCGCTATGGTCTTGGTGGCAAACTGTGGTTTGTCTAACTCCCAAAGCGGGGTCTCATATTGTCCTCCTCGATTACTTTCCTACTCAGACATGCTACATTACGAGCAGGATTATGATTCATGGCGAATATTTTTCAATCCCCCTCCCAAATGAAAAACAAGAGCCTTTGCGATTGTAGCCATGCAATTCTTGTAGTGGCAAGCATAAACTTAATTCCAACGCCACCTGAAGTTGTTGACTCATTGGTACTGTTTCAATTCCTCAATCGCCAAGACAAGGAAGAGACATGTAAATGGTGTGCACATTTATTTACACTTGCCGTACCCTCAGGTTACATTTCCAACACATAGAACTATTTCCTCGATATTCCAAGTTGTGAATGACGATTTATAGATTTAACAGTAACACAATGGTCCAAAAAGTTTAATAACATCAAAGGTCCACAAAGCCACCCTTTCCATTAGTGTATTTACTCCAAAGGCTTAAGGCCAACGGTTAACTACTTTAACTGTAACCTGTAATCCTGCATTAATCGTTTAAACTAACTCTAAACTAAATTAACTCAATACTGGCTCCTACAATACTCCTTTATTCATAGGGTACATTTCAAATTGTATTTTAAGAGCGTCAGAAAAACAAGAGTGAATATGACAAAAACACATTTGTTAAACTTTTCAAAGCAGTATTATATATATGTTGTCATTGTTCATTATGATCATCTGTGTTTTAAACCATGAAATATAATGCATGTAGGGCATTGGGTAAATCAACATAAATCTGCAGAACCATCAGACAAGCAGCACCATTCAACAAACTCCTAATCTGGGAGATTTATGGCCGCAAGTGTGAGAAGAGGCATGTCTGTGTTGTTATCAAGTCGGTGCCACCTTCTACTCAACCATGTCTAATGACCCTCCACAAACCTCCACTGGTCATGTGTGCGTGTGTGTGTGTGTGTGTGTGTGAAGGGTTAACATGAATCCCTGTTAGGCTTCAACTGCCATCCTAAGTTATCAACTACTACAAGATGTAAAAAAAAAAAAAAAAAGAAGAAGCATTTGATAACTCATAAATGAATTAAAGTCCTTGGCTTAAACAAAAGACTGGCTAAATAGAATGTTTAGTAACTTAAATGAGGAGAGGCTGATAAAATACTAATCAGTTTGTCCAAGCGCACGTCATTGACTCACAATATGAAATTAATTTACGACTTAGAAAAATCAATTAAGCTAATCTGCCCTTTAAAGCAAACAAAGCAGACATGGGGAACATCGCTGCAGAGCTGGAATGAGAGTTTCTTAATCTCTGATAATTAATAACTAGGCTCCCATAAAACACTAATTTGGTTTTTCTCTGGAGGATGTGAACCTCTTCAAATATACACCAACACTATTCTTTATCAGGCCTTGTTCAGTAAAAGCACAGAGCCCAGATTCACTTTTTTTTTTTTATGAGAGCTTACAGTATTCTATTCATAGAGCCCTTTAGAAATAGCAAGCATTCATAATGGAGCTAGGATCTGATTAACCTCCTTGCTTGCCAGCACAATGGCAGACTACCCTGAGACTCAGCCCAGTAATGGAGTCCGCTATCACCAAGCACACTCCTAGCATTCTTTGCACTGCAGGACTTGACGACCAGATTGGAATCCCTTAACTCCCCTCTGCACTCGGCACACAGTGGGGAAACAAAACATCCTCTAAGCTGATGCCCCTCAACATAAATCTATCTCTCTGTTCCTTCCGTGCACATGTGCGTGCACACACGCGCACACAATACACAAACTGCACACATCCTCTTAAGAGCCTTTGTTGCAATTCTTATTTGCAAATTCTTTCTAAGTAAAGGTGGAAAATAAACTGTTTTCTCGCAACAGAATCTTTGAACCTTTAATACACAGTGTACACTATTTGCTGCTTGTGTTCACCCACTGTCAAACATAATGCAGTTAAATGATATACCCAGCTGCTTAATGGCTATATTTCTGAAGCTTATGTAGGCCGTGTTTACTTATTGCTGTAATATTTCCACTGTACAGTCTGGCTTCTTGTCATATTTTATATTGTACCTCCTTTTGCTCTCCCTGCGAAGCGTTTAATACAAAACAACAGAGAGCCATTAAATTGAAATACTCTGCCACTGTGTTAGATTGCAGTGTTTTTTTTAAAAAATGGTCATGGCTCTTAAATCTTTATTTACTTTCCTCTGCCTCTTATATCATACAAACAATTATAGTGTTGAAGTGTTTCAAATTCCATTCTCCCATCTCAATGTTGCCATCTCCTGGCGTAACAGGATTAAGCAAGTCATTTACACAGGCCTTTCTGTTGTGGAGCAAATGGGTAGCTTGTGCCAAATATGTCAGAGGGAGTGATTACACCCCTCAGTGGCCAGTTGGACCAACAGTCCGCCCCCAGTGGCCAGCCCTGTGGGGGCTGTCAGGACTAGGCAGACTGGAGCTTGGTAAGGAGCCAGTCCTATGTTTAACAGCCAGATCCTGCCCAGCCCAAGTGTCATCTGCACCTGCCAATGGGAAACAGTTCTTACCCATCAGATAATGGCTGAGAGGAAATTGCTTCAAGGAGGCGACATTCTAGGATGGCAATATGGAGATGTGAAATATATTCAAGGAGGAGGAGGAGGAGGAGGAGGAGAGGGACCTGGTCCTTGAAAAGGCACGCATTAGCATTGACACACACACACACACACGTACACACACGTACACACACAAGCAAAAAGGCTATACTTAATCTTCCCTGCTTTGAGTACCATAACCAACCTGGAGAGGATCAAATTTATTCACAGCCTGGACTAACAGGCAAATTTGTATTTATCTCACCTGATATAGTAGCAGCCAACAGGCCACGGGAATACGGGGAGCAAGAGTGTCCGTCCTCACCACACATGCACTAAAACAAGGATATTTTCAGAGGTGTTGTATCTACTGTGACCAGCTCAGCGGTGACGTGGAGAATGGAAATCAAAGTGAAAGTTGGATAGGGATATGTCAAGTCAAATATGTGCCTGCAATCATCACAGACAGAATAGCGCCCGGAGGTTAATGTGCAGGCCTGCTGATCTTTTGTGGCCCTCATCCATGTCGCTTAAGGCGACAAAATTCAATATGAAGCATGAAATTTGGAGTCGTCATCATAATTGGATTGAAACCTATAGTGGTTCCTTCACCATCAGAAACACTAAAGCACTCACCAAGTCCACACTGTGTGCGTGTGTGCAGGGAGGAGAGCAGATTTCAAATAGAAACCAATTCTTTGGTTTTATTTGAGATTTATGCTCTGCTCTAAATAGCCTATTAAACCTTTTTTTTCCCCCCCTGCAGTTTGTGAAATGATATTATTTTTGTGAGAGCTGAGGATCTGTGTTGTATGGAGAGAGAATTGTGTTCACCATGTTACCATGACAAAGCTTCAGCCTGCAGATGGCACTCTCATACCTGTTTTCCATCACAACCTGTAGGGTGGACTCCCCATTTTGAAATGACTGGACTCTTTCCCCGAAACCTGTTTTGCTTTGTTTGGTGTTGTGATTCTGTGGCAGGCATTTTTTTTTTTTTTTTTTGCTAATGGCAGTGAGATAAGATCTCGAAGATTTTGAACTCAGTTAGATTATAATGAGAAATATTTGATGCAACACTGATATACCTGTTTGCACATATGGTCAAAGCTTATTCAGAGATGTGTATGCATGATGAGGTGCAGTTAGCAACTGTTCCAATCGTTCTCAGGCAGCGAGTATTAGTTACACAGTGGGGAATGGTAGGAGTTGAGTGGGGGTAGAGGAATCTCAGCCAAACATGATTTGTCTCTGAATACTAATGCCTCTTTTGATCTGCCTCGGCTTTTAAGAGATTTAAACAACAAAATCTGTCTTCCCAAATTTCTTAATAGACTCAGCCTTTTGTTGCCAACATGACGAAACCCTGGAATGTGTTAACATGGCATTCATATTAATGTTCTGGATTTGTTTAAAATGTGAAGTCCACTGAGATCTAATTACAGGGAGATCCTGTATTATTCATGCTTAACACTAATGAATCTATCATAAAATAGTTAGATGTTATATGACGTTCTCATGTTATAGATTTGTTTCCATAATTGATTTTTTGATTTACTTTTAAGTTGCCCCTCACATGCCCCCTATATATTCATCATCTTTGCGATGAACAAAAAGGGGATTTAATCCTTCCTTAAATGATCTGACTGCATTACTTACAGAACTGAGGCACAGAAGAAGCAACAGGAAGCGAAGACGAGACCTAATAACATCAAGGCAACAAGTGCCGGTGTGATTTATATGGCCCTAAAATCTGTTCAGGGGCATTTCGTGACAAAATGTTAAGTGTGATTAGGGACAATATGTTAAACATTTGGCCAATTGTAATCATTTGGACAGCAATGACAATGAGCTGTGGTTGGGGGTGGTGGGGGGTGGGGAATGTTATCTATGTCTGTGATGCTGCAGGAGGTGCCAAAAGCAACAGAGACCAGTGGCCACTCTGACTGGCACCTCCACAGCTGCTGCTCACATGCTTCCAACCTTTCGTCTCGGCGAGGGTTAGTACCAAGCACAGGATAATCTTGTTTTATCTGCCTTTCAGACAGCCTAAATGGCTGAAGATTAAACCCTCCACATGACCCTCACGGCCAGAGCACTGACATGTATACCGCCAGTTTATTAGAGCACCTAAGGTTAAAGTGAGATGAGGAAACTGATAAGGGGTTGGCCTGAAAATGCCTGCCTCAGTTCACAGTCTTAAGCAAAAGGTCTGTGCCTATATATAAAAGTAATACATTCCCATTTTGTGTCATAAATACAAGTCTATCTCCCTTTAAGGTTGAATAGAACCAGCTCTGGTGTTTGGCAACAGGATAAATATTGGAATGTTTGGGCGTGACAATATTCACAGGTGGTTAAAGACACAACAACAAAATGCTACTTGGCGTAACAGCTACAACAAATACAAATTAATTAATACAAATGAATGACATTATATGTCATGTCTCCGTCGTCCATTTTGTACTTTATCAATATAAATAACTGTATTTTTTTTTCATGGTTCCCCTTGGCGTCTATGTTTTTGTTCATGTTATTTTTTTGTTTGGCATGTGGTGTTAATATTTTATGACCAGTCAAAATCACAACTCATAATTAAAGCCCCACTGTTCTCACTCCACCTGTTAATTGTTGCTGTATATTTTGAAAATGCTAAAAAGGAATAACAGAGTAACTGTCCATGGTCACTTCAGTCAGCATGACTGTAAAACAATGAGCATTATGACACCAGAAATATTACTAAACAATGTTCTCTGGAAACTATGAAAAAGAAAGAAAGATAATAAATACATAAACCACAATGCAGTTTTCTAGTGGTGGGTGGCATGGTGGCTGTTATCCAAAAGGTGGGCCTCTGAGACATTTGTTCCCAGTCACATATGCCAGGATTACTGCTCCCACTGTCACCAAATGCTTTTTCCTGCCTTCTTACCTGGTGACGTGTGAAGTGGAGGAAACAATCTTCAAATGGTCTTCAGACGATGTCAGACAATGTCAGACAATGTCAGACACTGGCCCACGTCCGACTGATTCCTGACCATCATTGTGATTACTGTGCTGTCGACTGCCAAGACATTCTTCACAATATTCTTACCATTAATTAAAAATCATCTCAGTGCGAGAAAACAGATGGCCAAACCCATTAATCGTGTGTAATGCTCTTACTGTCACCACACACGTCTTAATCAAGCTGTGAGCTGCATTAATCACCTCACTTAAATGACAAACAAGTATCACTCTCGTGTGAGCTGGGGTTTGTTCATGTTCAGACCTCTGGTGACCTTGTAGTGATGCGCTGATTGCAAAAATACTCAGGAGATGATTGGGTGATGTTTATTTTTTATTTTTTTGTTATTGAGGCACTATGTACACCCCATACATATCACAGTAAACAAATAACGTATTACTCCCTGTACAGCGGCAGCTTTAACAATGCTGTCGGTGCTTTCATTTCAGAGTGAAATGTTTCTATCTGCACTTGTTGTTCCACTGAAACCATTGCAGCACAAAGCGGTAAGTGCGTGAGACATTTGATAAGATTAAGGCATAATCCTCTTAGTGGCAAACAACTAATTTGGCTAATAATTCTGCATTACCTCCTGACTCCTCACACGATAAAATCCTGGATTTCAACACCCTGCCAGCATGGGATTGTTATGCTGCAGGCGTTGTGTGTCTGGTTGTGGCAGAAAAGTATTGTGTTTGATCCGCGTCTGGCTCGGTGTTCATATGTTCAGCATGACCTTGTTTTTCACAAAAGGGTTCAAATAAAGATTTTTTACTCACTCACAGCTTTAGCCTTTAACACACTTAAACATTCTATATCGCAGGCTTCATCATAGTAAAACTCCTTGTTGACTTTGCAGTTTTAAGAACAAACTAATCTAAATAATGCAAGCCCTGAGTATAGTGTGTGTAAGTACTGCAGCTTCTGTTTGTTAACACTGCCTTGTGTTCTTAAAAAAAAAAAAAACAGCGGGCACCATTATTTGACAGAGGAAATCAATTTTCATATTTGGCATATAAGCAAAATCAAGCTTATATAAACACTCCATGGCAGAAAAGAGCCTCCTATAACCTCTCACTGCACAGAATCACACCCTGATGTGCCTCTTTATTGTGTGATTTTTAACACCTTCCTGTATGTGCCCTTTGGGGGTCTGAGATAAATTTAACCCAAACTGTGGTGAGGTGTCAGGAGCCCTTTGAAGGGCTGCAGACACCTTTTAATCAGCAGAAGATAATCATCCATATGGTTGACAAAGGTCTGGTTGAGTCATGCTCTTATGTTGTCGCTATGGGAGCCTTGACTATGTGTGTTTGTGTGTGTGTGTGTACTTGTATTTGCTGAGTATTATGCTCTTTTCTGGCATAAGCACTGATTTTGTCACAGACAGTTCCTAATGAGCCAGAACCTCAGTTCTGGGGAACTGGTCAAATTTAGGGCTAAGTATTGTGGATTTGTTAAGGTTAGGATTAGTCATTAAATGGGTATGTTAAAGATTAAGGATTATGCTTGTTAAGGCTGCCCAAATGAATTGCGGTCAGTGCCATGTCCAAAGAACAATAGCAGCACAAAATTGTGTGTGTGTGGTCATTGTTGTCGTCTTCCACTTGAGAACAGAATTGTATTTATATATATAAACAACCGTTGAGTGTGTCCGACACAACACTTTTCCAATATTACCTCTTATCTTACATAGAAATGTAATGTGAAACGAGACTTCCACTGACTGGTCAACAGAAAGAAAGCCTTCTGCTTTTCCTTGTGGAGATAATGAATGAATATGACCATAGCAGAATGCATTATTGAAATACTCTACACATTATTTGTCAATAAATTGCATTCTATTGTAAAAGCCTAAATGTTTTTATTGTATTTCCTATTCCCCTTGCTACTACTGACATAAGCATTAAAGTACCACATTCTTTCCTTGTATGTATATATTTGCATTTTCTAAAACACTAGAGATAATGTTTTGTGTGGTGAATAAAACTATTCCTATTTGCATGCAGACATTCTTTAAACTAAGCAAAGGGAATTATAATTTACGAGGATCATTTATGTTTGAAATGATCAAAGAGAGAACAAATATTAAATAAATATGTGTGTCAGTTTTGGAGGTAAAGTTATGGAACGAACTCAATGATGAATAAATATTGTAATATTGATTACTATATATTACTAATATTGATATATGATGCCTTGCTAAATGATCAAGTCTCTTGTTTCTTTAGCCGTTATCTCTGCCTCTGTTCTTTTATTTGCTTAAAAAGGTTTAGTGCAGAATCTCGGCACCGATGATGACTTCTGCTCTGATTGGAAAAGTAAAACTACATCAGGTTAGTTATTCCAGGACCCACCAGTTGTTGTTTTTTTATAAATACATTTTATTTCAGATTTACTCTCATATCTTAGACATGATTGGTTTTCCTACTCAAAATAATGAAAGGTGTAACAGAAATGGTAGTAAATGGTCCGAGACATCATACTATGCACATGTCATTTTAATGAAGTGTGTACAAGTTTGAGAAAAACTGTCCTTAATGGTTTCTGACACGTGGGCCTTTGTTGTGATTTGCAGTAATTACAACTTTGACGTGGTCATATGCATTTTTTTTTTTAAAGTACTTTACCTTTTACCAGGTGACTAAACTCAGTTGCTCCCCCAAGTTTTCTCCAGACAGACTTTGACTCGTGGATAATACAGTGCTCTCACTGTTTAGTTAATTAATTGCCATGTGCAGATTGATTCAAGCAACAATGTTATAAGCCTGATTAAAGCTTCACAATCAGTGTATCTACTCAACCATTTGCATTTTTAAAAAAACAACAAATAAAAACAGTTCGCAGTTTGCTGCGGGAGACAGACGTTTTCCATTTGGTGTCCTATACTCAAAGGGCATTGGTCGTTGTGGCTGCTCATTTGCATATACTGGGCCTTATAGTCCACGGCAAAGAGAGAGCTCGACACACACGTTTGTTTCACTCGCTCCACAAGTGTTTGGACCATTTATGATTCTCTTAACTTTTTAGTCCCTCAAGATGGGAGTCCTCAGGTTTGCAGCAGCTGGAGTGTGCGTCGTGCTTTCTTTATTTTTACACACAGTCCGGTGTACAACTACGAAATATTTCACCTATGAAGAAGACGCACCTGGAACGGAGATTGGCAACTTGTCCCGGGATTTGAAGATCGATCCAGCTGACGACCCACACACGTCGTTCCGCTTCATGCAGGAAAACAACTCCTCTGTGATTCAAATGAGGGAGATTGACGGACTTCTGAGTGTTGCAGAAACGATTGATCGAGAGCAGCTCTGCGGCAGCTCTCCGCGGTGTCACGTCGCCTTCGACATTGTGGCCTTCTCCCGAGAAAAGTTTCAACTCATCCACGTGGAGATCGAGGTGAGAGACATCAACGATCACTCTCCGCATTTCCCACGCAATGAGACACATCTGGAGATAATCGAAAATGTTCCAGTGGACTCGAGATTTCCACTCCAGATCGCCCTCGACCAGGACGTGGGTGAACACTACATTCAGAGCTACAATATTTCCCCCTCCACTCATTTTGCCATTGAAGTGCGCGACAGAGATGATGGAGTGAAATTTGCGGAACTGGTTCTGGTGAGAGAACTCGACAGGGAGGTGGAGGACTCCTACACCATCCAAGTCACTGCATCTGATGGAGGAGTGCCTGCAAAGTCCGGGTCTATGACTGTGCACATCAAAGTGCTCGACTTCAATGACAATAGCCCGACATTTGCGCACAGTTCCCTGAAAGTTGAGTTGAATGAAGACTCTCCGGTTGGTCACCGAGTTCTCAAAGTGCACGCCTTTGACCCTGACGACGGCATCAACGGTGAGGTGATGTATGCGTTGGCAGACCGTTTGTCACCGGAAGCGGCGCGTCTTTTCCACGTTGACCCATATACCGGCGACGTCACCTTGAAGACACAGGTTGATTTTGAGGAGAGGAAGTCATACGAACTGAGCATCAAAGCCTCTGACTTAGGCGCCAACTCTGTGCCGTCCATCTGCAAAGTTGTCATAGACGTCGTGGACGTGAACGACAACGCACCGGAAATCACCATCAAACCGATGACCTCCGGCAGTGACGGAGTCGCCTACATCACTGAAGCTGCAGCTGCGGAGAGTTTCGTGGCTCTGATCAGCACCTCGGACAGCGACTCTGGCTCCAACGGGTACGTGCGCCCCAGCCTGCTCGGGCACGAGCATTTCACTCTGCAGCAGGCGTATGGCGATAGTTTCATGATTATCACCACCACGACTTTAGACAGAGAGAAGATCCCAGAGTACAACCTGACTGTGGTTGCAGAAGACCTCGGAAGTCCACCTTTTAAAACTGTTAGACACTACACCATCCGTGTAATCGATGAGAACGACAACCCCCCACTCTTCAGTAAGTCAATCTATGAAGTTTCAGTGCTAGAAAACAATATCCCAGGTTCATATGTAACCACTGTTGTTGCCCGTGATGCTGATGAGGGGAAAAATGCCAAAGTCTCCTACAAACTCATTGACTCAGAGGTGGAAGGAGGATCCCTAGTGTCCACTTATGTCTCTATAGATTCACTTTCGGGATCATTGTTTACTTTAAGGTCTTTTGATTATGAAACCCTTGAGCAGATTGAGCTTGTAATCCAAGCAGAAGACAATGGCTCCCCCTCTCTTTCAAGCACATCAACAATCAGGATTAGAGTTGTGGATCAGAATGACAACTATCCATATTTCACTTTCCCCATCCTCCTGAATGACTCTGCTGATATTCCTCTGCCTTTCAATGCTCCTGCTGGCTTCCTCGCCCTCCGTGTGTCAGCTGAAGATGGCGATGAGGGAGTAAATGGTGACCTCTCCTACCAAATTGTACAAGGTGACCCAAAGCTTTTTACAATGAACAAAGACACTGGGGAAATTGCTTTAAAACAATGGCTGATGACTGAAATTGGAGATGTGCTGGAAATTAAAATCAGTGTGATTGACAATGGCAGGTCCCCACTTTCTACCAGCGCCACTCTCCGATTCATTGTCTCAGACACAGAACCCACTGAAGACCAGGTCGTTATTGTGTTGCGGTCAAGTGATGAAGAAGGCTCCCTCCTTGATGCCTCACTAATTACCATCATCATGCTCAGTGGGGGTTGTGCACTGTTGCTGATTGCAATAGTGGTTGTTATTGTCACATGCAAACTGAGCCGAAGGGGAAGAAGCCGCAGCACCAAGGGAGAAGTGTGTCACAGCGTGTTTGACAGCAGGCCCATGCCGATGCTCGGCTCCACAGAACCAAACATATACACAGGTCAAAGAGGCTTCTTCCACGAGAGGGCCGCCTCATCTCTGGATGATGACTCCTGCCTGTATGAGGAGAAGAGTGGGGACTCAGAGACAAAGGTGAGGGAACTGCTGCAGTATTCTTTCATCTTTTCATTTTCATATGCATATGATGTTCTCATTCCCAAGTGCCACCTTGATCTTTGTGCCAGAAATGGAAACTAAGCTCTCTGCTGTCATTCTGTTTGTTCTCTTAGATGTTCCTGCCCTCCAAGCATTTCCAACCAACGTCTGTGTGGCAAGGTGACAAATACTACTTGCAAATGAGGTAAGACAACCAGATATCTTTCCTCAGATAGGATAATAGTTCACACTTAAATCTCATTTACCGGAGCGAGTGCTTAACATGCACGCATGCAATTTGCTGCTCGTGTCAGTTTTGTGGAGCCAAGTTAGACATGACAAAGACACGCCTTGTGCTGTATGCACATAAGTGAAATCAATAATCAAGCTAATGTGTTACAGTGGTGGCATGTTCTGTAACTGTCGATTGTATTTGCAGTGGCATCGGCAACAATGACCAGCTGAGCGTGAAGGACAGTGGCAAAGGGGACAGTGACTTCAACGACAGTGACTCTGATATCAGTGGCGATGGACGACAGAAGAATTTCAGTACATTCCAACCGGGGCTGAAAAGTGAGATTTCCTTTGTTTTTTAGTTTTGATATACACTAACACACAGCTGAAATGAAACATTTAATATCCACCAGAATGACATAAATGATAAATGGCCGAAATGTAATACCTGCATCAACAATTTCTCATCCTTATTTTTAATCTATTTCACTCTTATATCAGGTTCATCCAGCGCTGCTAACAGCTTATCTGGGGATTGCCAAGGCACGTACTGTGCAATACCATCACAGTGCTTCAAAACCCCCAGAAACAACGCATACACAATTGGCTTCTCTGCGGTGCCAGTGTTCAACAATCATCATGGATATGCACACTCTTGGAAGGACTCTGGTTATGGTACAAATGTGCCAAAGTCTAGGAGCAGCATGCACACCTTCTCCAGGACCGGGACGCTGCCTTCCTACTTTCCTCAGCAACAGCCTGACACTGTTACCGGAGGAGACGTACAACACAAGCACAGTCCAAAGTTTGTCACCGTGGCTACTGCAACAGAGGTTGCAACGATCTTTTAAAAAAAAACAACTGTAAAATGGTTAAGATGTTCCTTGAAAATGTAAATATTTGTAAAAAAGGTCAAAACTAGTTATACATACAGTGTATATTTATGTATATTTATACAATATAGAACTTCATGTGTCTTGTTATGATTTCCTTTTTCAATAAAATGGTGATTGAAATAATGAAAATGGTAATTTATCCAACAGTTTGCTCATGTGACTACGGCACAAACTGAGAAACGCAGCATTTTGAAGATGAAATATTATTCCCCTGCCATGAGAAATCCCAACACTGAATTTGTAAACATGCAGAACTCTTCACTCAATTTGAGTCTACATGATCAAACCTCGCGTCGCTGATGATGAGATGTAAAATCTCAAGCTGCTCCATTACCTGGAGACTGACTTTGAACACTCCTAGGTTGCTCCGTTGAGTTCCTTGCATGCAAATGAGAAAGAGCAGAGCTGATACTCAAGTGGAAAATGGTGTGTAAACTATTAAAATTTAGTATAAATCTTTATTTCTTACAAAACCATGCTGGGTGTTTGCACCTGCTCTGGGTTTTATACATAATTTAAATCACTTTGCACAACACAATATAACACATATTACATTGCCTGACTAATCTGTTGCCATTAGAGCTGAATATTCAGCTTCTGTATGTAAATCCATTTATCTTATTTAATGGGACAAACTAAACAGAAGGTAAATATAGTAATACAATGTTCCATCGGAATACTCTTGACATTAAAAATGAACTTGCTTGCATTGCTGTCATATTCATACTGGTCAGCATTATTAGGTTTAATTCAAACATGAATATGTAGGTTAAGTGCAAACTGTCTTTGGTCCGAAATGATTTATTGATGAGACGATGAGTGTTGAAACTGTAACTGGCGCAGACAAACCATCAGCCTTAATACCGGCTAACAGTTCAACACATTTTATATGTTGCCGTGGCACAGACACTACTACAACATCTGCAATGTCCCAAAATAGATCAGCAACAGGATCATATACTGTAATAGTAAATCCAGGACACAGATCTGCAACAAAACAGTAAGTCTGTTAATAAATAATGCAAAAATAAAATCAATCAAATACATTTCTCATTCAAGGGACAGTGTCCATGGGGATGTGCAGCGGTTTTCATCAACAACTTCAAATGCAGAGGCCTGATTTATTGCTGTGTTTCATCAACATTTCATAATTTCATTCTAGTAACTGAAAGGCAGACAGAAACTATAAATGTTTAACAATATTAGAACCCTGCTTATTTTTTATGCGCTCTTGTTCAAGTTTGTCACAGTGCTCTGTCCTCATTATTTTTAAGGTCACTTTAAATGATCCTGTGATGTGTGAAAGTAAATGAGACAAGATTAAAGGGCTGTTACACATTACATAATAGTCATCTAGGGGCCAGTCCTGAAGAGAAAATGAATACTTTTCAAATCTGCTGCCAAGGAAAAGCTATCTGTGGAAGCAGCATGAGCCATTGTTTTTTTTTTGTGTGTCTGTTTTCTGTTCATCTGCAAAGAAAGATGACTATGAGCTGTTCTGATTTGCATAAGCATAAATACCTGCCTTTGTGTTTTTGATAGCTGTCATAAAAGAGGGAATAGAGTGGATGTGATTCCCTTTGCATATCTATAAAGCTCTAAATAGAGTTCTCACACGTTATCACTACAGTCTAAAAAAACTAATTCCATATTTGCGCTGACCTGACCACACCACCGTTTTGACTTTATACATTTATTCTCCAAAGTCACTACTGTTAGACAAAGTTATTGACTTTAATTTAGGCCGGACTCAATGCTGTGTAGTATAAAAGACGAGCAATAAAAAAGAAGGTCATATTTGTGCCCCCAGTGATGTGCACTGGTCTGACAGATAGCCGATTGTACACAGAAGCAAAATGCATTTATCTGTCAATACAATATCATTCCCTTTATCATTGCTTTATATGCTTCTTGTAGGTCAAATAGTTGTGCAATGACCTGGCAATTTGCGCCACAAGGTACATTCGCTTGCACAGTTTAGTGTGTCTGTTAGAAAAGCCACTGCTGGCAGACACTGTGTTTATTCATATCCAAATGGACTTCACACATTAACGTCCTGCAGAATCTCTCACAGCACATTTGAAATCTTCCAAGGTAATAGAGAACGAACGTTTTTAGAGCAGGTTTTTCATCTCATCAGTAGTCCACTGACGAATGAGTCACAACTGCACATGGCATTTTCAGCCTCTGCACCTGCCGATGTTAGGGTTATTTATGAAAAATGGCTGTATGACTGCATTGCTGTGATTATGCTTTATGGCATCACGGAATCTGAACTTTGGGGCACGATTGTCCATCATATCCAACTGCATATAAAGATGGAACATCTTTGAATCGATATCATTCGGTGCCCCGGGCTCATCCCACAAATGCAATGTTTTTTGCTACTTGTGTCTAATCTTCATTTTGTTTCAACAGCCATAAGAATATGTCAACATTTGGACAAGTTGAATTGTGGGGGAAACTCTGCAGTTTTTTTTTTAATCTCATAATCAGGCAGAAAACAACATTTGAACTTGGGTCTTGAGTTGGGGTCTGTATGTCTGTATTAAAAGTGTAATGAGCTAATTTTGAGCTAAAAAACCTGAGCTAAAATAAAGATTTAGGTAACTAGTTGTCTTGAAAAGTGTAGGTTAATATAACTTTACTCTGAAAAAAAATATGTAATTATTATTTCAATTATCTATATACATGCTACAAAAAAATTCAAATTTGGTGCTTTAACTTTAAAAAAGTAGTGCATTACTTGGTGATTCTTTGTAAATATGTGTCCTCAGTTTTGTATGTAAATTGAATCCTTCCATCCAAGTCATTTTCACTAAACCAGTTGATATTTCCAGGTAAAATGTAATTGAGTGACATCAGTGAATCTGGCAACCTTCTCTGCATACGGAGCATGACGTCAAAGCCCCGCCCCGCATTTCAGCGGTCATGGACGTGTAGACACGAACTACATGCCATGGTCCACATCTCAACTAGGTTGGCGGAGTTTGACTGAGACGTAACGTGAATATGGAACCATGAAGGTCAATTTTAAGCGAAACAAACTGTTTACTTTCCTGTTGGCTTATCTAGTTAAATCAGTTTCTCCGCACTGAAAGCAGTGGTGGCTGCAGCGGTAGCAAATAATGTATTTTCCTGGTAGCTAGCTAACTAGCTAACAAACTTTGCTGGCACGAGGTATGTCCTTTTCGCCCCCATTACACGAGGTCGTGGTTTTATCAAAGCTGGATGTGGTAAATATGCTGCTGACTGGAACGAGTGAATGTCATTGTTATATGATACGCGTTTTACAGAAATAAGGAAAAGTTGTGCTGCCAGCTCTGTTGACCCCCCCCCCTCCCACCATTCGACCGTTACAAGTCACTGAAGTTGAAGTCCTTTGACATTTTCAGTTGTTGATACTGATACAATAGACTTGAGTTAATCTATGATTGTATATGTGTATTTGTGAACACATTAAAACGACCATGGTCTAGCTGTCATGTTTCAAGTTGTGTCAAGTTTTCGCACCGCTGCCGGGAGGTGTAATTTGAAAAAAAAAAAAACAACGAAGTGCGTACTCAATGCGGATCACCGCGCGGTCTCCGTGTACACGCACTCAGTTTCACTCAGGTCTTTACATCGACCTGTATTAAATGCGACACCGATACAGTGCGCGCGGGTCAGCGTCGCTCATAGTACGACCGCCTCTGTGGGAGCCATGACTGTGCTGGAGGAATGCATTTGTCCGTGTGTAGCCGGCTCTCAGTCAGGTGTTCAGGGACCGTCTGCAAATTGCAACAATAATGCATCTATCTAATCAATCTAATTTATTCAAACGGTACATTTTATGCATGGTAGAGTCAGAAACATAATGTTGCATATCTATTGATTTCTGCTGTCTATACTATCAATTTAGAGAACTGTTTTAGCTTATTCTTTCATTCATTGAACTACTTTCAATGATTTTTCCTTTGTAAACTGTATTATAACAATACTGTCACATCACATACACTAGCAGGTTATGTTATTAGTTATGTACTTTATTACTTTATTATATAGAAAGTATAACTGTTTGATGGAATTGGCACCACAGCACTATGTAAATTGAGTCACTGCTTCTTGTCACTACATTTCAGTTTTCTGTTTTCCACAATAGCAACTACTTAGGACTACAAAAGCCCCTGGCCATACAGGTAATATTACAAAATAATGGACACATCATTTGTAATATCCATCTTCTACTGCTTTATCCACTGAGGGTCGTGGGGAGTGCTGTGCCAATCTCAGCTGACATGGGGTACACCATGGGCAGTTCACCAGTCGACACAGGGCCATATGATATGTAAATTTTAAAAAATAATATCAACGTGCATCCTTGAGTTAGTAGAAATTACGTGAAAGGCATATAGATAACCTTTTTTTTTTTTTTTAAATCAGAACATAGGACCTTCTGACTGCTAATTTGGACTCCATGGCTGACGCACCCTGAGAATGTCAGCAAATGTCCAGTCTCGCCACAAGAAAATGAAAGCACCAAGTTTGAGTCAGTTTTTTTGTATTTTGAGTCAGTTTTATGACAGTGATTTCAAGTGTTGCTCAGTTTTATATGTCCTGAACATCCTGAGAAGGTAGTGATTGCAACTGTTAATGGGCAGAGTTGATGTATGTATTCTTTACTGTTCTGAAAGTTGAAGAAAGTGGACAGTGGAGGATTTTTTTCTTCCTCAATGAACTTATGCCTCTTAAATCAATGAGGAAGTGAAAGCATCAATCTTTTTAATTTTGTAATAGAGCCCAATTGATGGAATTACAGAATTAGAAGGGAAAAGTCAACTGTAACACTATTAGTTTCCTTACTTTTGAGCTTTATAATGGTTTCTGAACTCCCTTGATGTATGTACTCCATAGAGTGTGTGTGCATATATTGTGTATATATATATATATATGTGTATATATATATATATATATATATATATATATATATATATGCACTGTTTTAAAATTTGTGTTAGCAAGAAGTTCTAGGGCCATGTGTTTGTGGTTATGTTATGTAGATATTTTAAATATCTATGCCATTTCAAATGTGAAATAAAAGTGTCTTTCAAAAATCCCTTAAGCTGCAAATATTTGTTTTTGGAAAATATTGAATTATTTAATAGAATAGTTAAAATATTTACTTAATTCAATTAATAATAACTAAAACATTCATAATAAATATTACTTAATTACGTAGAATTTAACAAAGAAAAGATGAGTGAGAAACGCATAGAAACATCAGCAACGTTTTCTTGGATTTTGCAATTAGATGCATTGGTAATCTGAGTGAAAGTTACAAGCTATAGGTGAGAATTGCCAGTGCAATTTACTTGTCTACTTTTCATAAAAAAATAAGTGGTTCTAGTAAGTAGTAATATTACTTAGAAGTAGCCTGAGTAAAGATTATAGCACTTTCTGTGTGGAAAAACTTGCCTAGCTTTTCTTAAGTAAACGTCACTCCCAAATTTTTTTCGGTGTACAACTTAACTAACTTAACTAACTAGGTTTACTCAAATGTCTCAAGTTGTTGCAGCTTTAGCATGTTTAAGTAACTTAGGTAGCAAATATTTTATGGTTGTTGGAAGCTTCATTTCAAAACTTGAAAATTAAAACAGTTTCTATTTGTTTATTTTTATTTGCAGTGTCTTTATAGCCCAACTGGTGGCCGCAGAGCATACCTTGGGAATCATACTGTATAAAAGTAAGTTAATTTACATATTAATGCCTTGATACATTAGGAAAGTTAAAACTCAAGAAAAGTGTGAAGAAAAAGCAACTATTTACTTAAAATTGACAACATTTGTCCTGGATTTGTCTTGTATATATCTATCTATATATCTATCTATATATATATCCATCTATATATATATATATATATATATATATATATATATGTATATGTGTATATATATATATATATATATATGTGTGTGTATACATAATACATAATAGTAAAATGTCTGGACAACATGTTAACATAAGTGAGCACACATTAGAACAAAGCTACAAAACCAATTGAAAACATGGAGTCTTGGATGCGAATACAATGGCCAGATAATTAACTTATTATGTCTTAACTTAATTTTTTAAGTTGTGTTTTTTTAAGGGAACTGAGAGAGAGGTGTCACTGAAAACAAGGAAATAAAAAAAACCAAAAACACTATAATGTGTTAATATCACACTCTATTGTGTTAATACCCCAAGTGATAATTATGGTTGGAGAAGAAAGGAAAAATCCAAATAATGTTCACTATTCCACAGCAGAGCATGTTGTGGTTATGTCTGTATGTTTAATGATAAATGTGGAAGTGATTTTAGCAAAAACAATGAAAGAAAAATGTCATATTGTAAGCCATGTAGCACACAAATATATGCAGGTTTTTGATAATTATATAAATGAGGTTTTATATTTTATTTGTATCTCAGCAGTCTGCTGTCTCATCTGATTATACTTGTCTGTTATTATTTGGTGTGGGTTCTGGTCAAGAGTGCTGCTTGGAAAAGGAGTAATTTAAGTTTGTTTTACAAAGAATGTTCTGCAATCTGTCAAGTAGCTGAAGTCGACCTTCAAAGACTCTGAAGATATTGTCCTGATTAAAGAGTAGATACTGCACTGCATGTAGCCTGTAAGGCATCACTATCACCAATGTTCTATTTTGGATCTTGTACCACTAGGGGGAAACATCATGCTATGCAAGTAACCCCTGAAAATTACAATCTACCCAACCATCATTTACACATATGGGCCTCAGTTATTTATAAGATGTGATCGGAACAATGCGATTCAACAAATTAAACAGCCTATTCAATTTGTTGCTGCTGGGATTAGTTCATTAGAACTACAACATCTTTCTCGGATATAGCGGACAGGTGTATTTCATGAGCTCTTGCTACGTATTACAAATCATCCGTTTTAATAGAGTTCTGCTCAGTGTCAAGGAAAAGGTTGTGCTCAACAATAACATCAAGCAATGTGGGAGTAAGTGTCCATATTTTTTACAGCCCTGCTATTATTTCAGTTGTATACCCTCTTTGTATGGCTGTAGTGCGTTCCCTGACAGGTCCATGACAGTACTATTATCCCATTTGTATAATTTCATGATAAGCTACAGGATATTTAAATATCTTGTTAAGCATGGCATGCATTCAGATGTAGTGAACAGAAAGACTTTGACAATCGGGTCGTTGAGTTCTCCTTGTCAGCTGACGCACATACGAGTTATTCTGTGACTCAAATCCCATTCTCCTCTCCTTTCTTGCATTCAACCAAAAGCCCAACCCACAAAATGTTCACAGAGAGATTTAATTGATATTCTACATTTCTCTTTTTACTGCACAACTATAAAAACACTCAGGATCACTGATTCATACTTCTATTGAGCACATTTACAATGGAACGCACTATGTTGTACAACAAATGCTCACATCACAATTGGGCTTGAGCAGGATGAGCTCTTATGCATCAATATAAGAACAAACGTCACTGCACGCATGAGTGAGCAGAGTACTCTGAATGTTACCACAGTGACAGAAAAGGCAAAAACAAAAGTATGAGTGAACTTCCTCTAAGTGCCGTAATAATATGGCATCCATTTAGATCCCGCTGAAAAACGCAATGCTCTGTCTCGTTAGTTTATCACTGAGTAAATGTGCACACGGAGTCTCTCCACCCTACTTTTTCCCCACCTCTGTAACAGAGTGGTCAATCCTCTGACTTGAGCAGTAATGGCAGTAGTGACTGCAGTTCTCTATCTGCAGAGTGTGTCGGCTCACACACAGGGCTTTGGTCCTGAGCTGATGATGATAAATCTGTGCCAGTTGTTCACCAGTTGATTGTGGTTTACTGCTGAGCAGGGAGAGTGTCTCATTGTGTCAGTGTGGTCTGTCGTGGAGACATGCTGCCAAAGGAAACAGAGCCTTTTTGCTGCTCTCTAGTATAATGAATATAAAATTCAGCATAGACGGGGAGTGGGGGAGAAGGAGAGAGGGAGCACAGAAAAGCATGTTGCATCAATCCGTCTAAATAACTTATGTAATTAGCTGAAACAGTTAACCTTGAAGTAATTGGAAAGGTTTGGTCGATATTTCCTGTCTGTGTGAGACTCACAGACTCCCTCCTCTTCCATGTTGCTACAGTATTTATGAATTACATTCCTGTCACTTTGCAATACAGCCTAATACTAATTGGGGATGAGATATATGGGTTATTCGCATCCCACTAGGTGGCATGCTGTTTTCCTTCCTTCCTTCCTTCCCAACATTAACATGACTGAGAATTGTCGAAACTAATAACACAGTGTTGCCAGGGTAATACTGCAGCTCAAATTGCATCTTCCTTGAAAATGGTTTAATTTCTAACATAAATTTAAACTCTCGAGCTCTGTCGCCACTACCTCTCCATGTATTCCCTGACATTTTAATTTGAGCCTTCATCTGCAATTAGACATGGCTACTGGCTTATTTTTATTTAGCGAGAATCAAACATTCTCTTTGGACTTCCCTGAATTTAAGAAGAAAGACTGAGCCGCGCATGGTGCAGAGGTTTTACCCTCACTTTATATTAAGTATTAATAAGTTGGACAGTGTTTCTCTTAAAATAAATGTAGCTGTCATGGTTGTAACAACAGGACACAATTATCACCGCTGCACTGCTGGTGTGGTTGTCAGTAGAAAGGCTGAATGAATTGTCAGTGGAGAAACTGATGAGTTCTGTACGTGAGAAACAATCGGCTCCACGTGGTCTGAATGTGGGATAAGAGAAACGTCCGAAGACAAAGGGAAGATGTTGGGGAATATCTCGGAATGTTTGCGTGGCAGGTGTTTTTGCTCCGCTTTGCTCAATTTCAATTTCACATCGGAAAAAAATAAATAAATCACGTCTTTTGTAATTCTCTGATTGCCCTGTTCCTCTGTCGGCCATTTTGCCGGATGCATATCTGTACAAAAAGTTAATTTAAATTACGTTTTGAAGAAAATGATAGATCCGTTGCATACCAAATAACTTTTTTTTCTTCCCCCCCCCCCCAGCCTGAGATGAAGTGCCACTGCAAAAAGCACAAGGACATTTCATGAGCCGTTCCACATGCCCTGCTGTTGTCATTGTCTCCATCTGAACATGTCGATTCAGTGGCTTCACCTTGTGGATTTAACACAAAAGACAGACATTTTGTCGCCATTAATGTCAAATCTATACATGTAAAACTATTTTACTCAATTTCATTAATGCCCTTAAATTATTACGGCTTGTGTCTAATATAACACACAAACACACACACTCACACACACATATATATGAAGAAAAAAAGGGTCATTGTTTTCTTTGAGGTTGTCAAGAATCAGACGCTGTGGCAGGTTTTCCTTTTTTTTTTACCCTGCAAGATCACAGCCTGGGTCATGTTAGATGTGTTTACTTCTCTTGTCAAAGGATAAGTTGTAAATTTTAGCTCCCAGGAAATGAAAGAAGTAGTGGCATGTTGAGCACATACACCAAAGTAATGTCACATTGAGTGAGCATTTCCTCCCTCCCCCCCCAGTCTTGAGTGGCAGCAGATATTAGAGGATAAACTCCATTTTGATCTCACGTTCACTCATCACAACAAAAACGCGAGAGAAAAACAAACACGTCACGTTTCAAATATGGCCTCAGTCAGCTGATATCAAACGGCATTCGAGAGACGACCACACTTGATTCCATTTAGTAATGGATGGCTGGGTTTCATAGTAACACGGTTATTAAAATATACATAAAAAGAACATGCAAAAAATGCAAAACCAGAAACAAATGACCTCATTAACATTCTGTACCATGGAGGTGTGATTGATTCCATCATCAACCAAGTTATTTTCGTGGCCACCACAGGAACATCAAGCGCCATGACCTCCATTATTTCCCTTTTGAAATTGCATTCACTTTATTCGCCTCTGCAGTTCTCCAATACCCCAAATCATTTCTCTTGGGAGGTGTTTTTTTTCTAACCTGCTGCTTCTCTGCCGGTCCTAGGAGCAGTATAACCAGCAATTCTCTCACACTGTATGTGGGACACTTGAGGTAAGAGCACGGCGATGCATCTGGCTCAACCTTTGTGAGGGTACACTAGATTTAACGCAAAAGGAATTTAGAGGGAGGCCCCCAGAAATAAAACACCGTACATGTTAAATTTGTTTGTCTCTTATGTGGAACAGATCACACTCATTCTTAAATACAGAGCACAGGGTATAAAACAGGGGTGTCCAAACTTTTTTTTACCATGGGCCAGATTTGATAATGTGAAGATTCCCAGGGCCAATGTTTTTTTTTTTTTTTTTTTAGATTTTTTTAAAGTAAAAGTTACAAATGCACTGTTTAATAATAATTTTATTTTCCTTGTCACAATTTTTAAATTGTTGTTATTAAATGGCAATGTAACCATATATCTAAGCCACACATGAGTGAACAAATGGTTGCAAACCCGGTATACTCCTCTTGTGCAAAGAGATTTTGATTGTATTTACACAGTGTATTCACTCACTAATATTTATAAAACAGCAACAGGAACATGAATTTACCCTGGAACACTATATTTAAGTCGAAAATGAAACATTTTCTTGAAATTAGCTAATTTCTTGTGTAAATACAGTCAAAACCACTTTACACAAGAGGGGTATATTCTGGCCTAGACGGATATAGTCTTGGCTAATTTATACTCCGGGGTTAAAGCGGCATAGGCTATAATATATCCGGGGTATAATCTAGCATAGGCCACTTTAATCCATGGTTTATTCTGGACTGGGGGTAAAGCACAACTCCTGACCAGCTGAGCTAATGAGGATGACACGTGACTGGTATGTCAATAAATAATATATTATAAAACCGAAGCTGCAGACCGTACAAAATCTTACTGTAGGCCCCGATTGGCTCATGGACCGGACTTTGGACATGTTTGCTATAAAAGATAACAAATTAAATGTCGTACACAAGGACCGATCACCAGTCTATCACAGGGCCAACATACAGAAACAAGGCAATCGGAGATGGCAGACTTCCCCCCATTCACGCAACAATACTTCACTTCCACTCCACGGAGTGGAGTAACAATCAGTCTATCACTCATATTCACACCTACAGTCAGTTTAGAGCAGTGGTCGCCAACGTGGTGCCCCGCCAACAAGGTGCCCACAAAGGGCTCACTTCACCTCACTTGCATGTATCCATATGATCACTCAGTAAAATATCATTGATATAGTTTATAAAAAACTGATAATTGTCTGGAGTAAGCACTGGAATTAATGTGTATGCAATTGAATGCATAATTATTTAAATGGTAAATTGCATAAAATGTGAATATGGTAGCCCTCCATATTATTCTCAACCCTTAAGGTAGCTCTCGGTCTCGAAAAGGTTGGCGACCCCTGGTTTAGAGTCTCCTATTAACCTATACCCTCAATCTGGGATTGAGATTTTTTTATGGACTGTGAGTGAAAACTGAGGCGATAAACCAAACTGAGATTCAAACTGAAACCTCCTCACTGTGAGGCGCCACTGCTAACCACCTATACCCCCCACAGCATTATGCATAATGGATTTGAGTTTAATGGGAAATACTCTAATGCTTAGATTTTATTACTGCTCGTTGAAAAGTTAGCAATGATACCACTTATGCTTGTGCTTCAAGTGCGGAGCCGCATTCAGCCCCGGGTGAAAATTAAGTTAGATTTTGATTATTTCAAAACGTACACGTGCCAGCAAATCTAAAGCTCGCAATGTACGCAGACATACATGTAAAGCAAAATGGTAATTTTGTGAACTCAGTGCCATTTGCATGTTGTTTTTTTTTGCCTACCTTGACATGGCAATGAGGTTGCCAGGCAACCAGTACAGGTGATACACAGAAATACTGGGCAAACAGATGAAACAAATACAAAAAAAAACCTTGCACAATGTTTTCAAGTCCATCTTAAAATACATTTGTTTGTAATTTCCACATCACAGTTTGTTTTGAGAATAAACAAATGAGATACACTGTTTTTACTCGGGGAGCTTTAAAGGTTCTTTGCACTTAGCTTATCACCTCATCCTCCGTGCATTGACTTGACAGGGTACTACCAGTCTTTTTTCTTCTGCCTCCACTACAGAAAGCAAATAAATGTCATCTATTCCATTAAATCTAAGACAACGAAAGAGCATGGTGACTCATAAAATGGCTGTGTGAGGTTTTTAAATTGTTGCTTTCCCCCAAATAATACAATTGAGCATATTTATCAGTAGCACTGTTGCTGAGCATCTTTTTGGAGCGCTCTCAAATCCGGTGTCATCACATGATGTTAGTATAAAATTATCATCAGTCCTGTCTCTGTCTCTGTGGGGTTTTCTTGTGCAGTGATTCAGTGGCTTCTGTGATTTTTTTTTCCATGGCCTCCTTGTTATTGTCCTTTGACCTATTTGCTGTCTGTGCTGCTGTCTCTGATTCTGGTCTGGTGTACACTGTTGTCTAGTTTCAGTTTTCATTCAGTCCTCAGCTCGGTGTACTTCCTATTTCATCAATGTAATGGTCCCCGAAGTTGTCACATGTAATGTCATACCCCATTCCAGTTTTTCACTCTAGGGCGGTTGCTATTTTTAGGGTGAACCAGCACAGATGTTAAGGTGTTGAATGATTTGTGGTCAGTGGCTGCATATTCGCATGCTTCACTTGGCTTCTGAGACAGAAATGAACGCCTTCAGCTGAAAGGTTGAAACTCTGATAGAAAAAAAGAAAAGAAATCACATTTCAACATTTTCTATGATCTTATTATCGCTAAAGACTCTCAGTATTGTGAACCGGCTTGCTCTTTAATGTGAGCTGTAATTGTTTCTCGGATCTCTGAAGCTACATCGCACTGAAGTCTAACAGCTTGGGACAAAAGGGTCATTACGGAGATGAATAATCAATAGAATTCCAGGAACAGTGTGATTCTTCCTTACGGCTGCAATACTAAAAGTTTTTGCAGCCCAAGCTTTTCACATTTACATGACTAATTTGTAATTCATATTCCAGATTCCTCAGTAGTTAAGAGTCGAATAAATGTTTGTTATGCGTTTGTGTTTTGTCACAATCACAATAATGTCCTTTCTCTCATTTACAACTCATCAAGACGCAGACACTAATACCTGACTGCAATTGATTTCATTTTAATATCTTGCTAATCAGTCTGACATGTAGATCTACTTGTTTGTTGTCAACAAAGAATAACCACGACCTGACGTTTTATCCTAACAATAATGTCTGACGTCGCAGCTCATGTAGAAACAGTTAATAACGTGTCAGAAATTCATAAAATGTCTGACCCCTGATCACCACTGTTTATAGAGACACTGCGCCTTTCACTTATTGTCTTTGCAGAAAGTTCACTGCAGGCTATGTGGTTTGTTGCCGTGTTTCTCGTAATTATATTCATGATGGCAGTCTCGAACATTTGGATGTGAACTGAATGTGAAATCCACTCCAGCAATTGCGTGTCCGCTCTACACGCCCAGTGTGTTTTGTGTTTGGATCAGAGCAGTGGATCACACATTTGCTTTCCAGACTGATTGATGAGCAGGTAATTTGTGGGGGGTTTTAGGTGCATATTTGCATAAAACCCTTAAAAAGGCACATTCTCACCACACAGCCTTACTCCTTTGCCTCAAAGGAAAATTAAATCCAGAATTTATTAAACCCATCTTACTGACCACCAACTGAAACTCGGTCGAATCTTATAAAGAATCCCAAATTGCTTTCATATTATGTTAGGCTTGACTTGATTTGGCAGAAAGTTACTTTAGCTCCACGGGGAATGAGAATGTTGCTCCAAAAAATTAAACTGCAAAAACAGCAACTGTTTCACCCACACACTCAGGAGGAGCAGGGGCTGAGTCCTTAGTTCAGATTCACAATTCAAATGTTTGGAAACTGACACATTGAGAATTTATATCTACATGCAAATCTACAGCTGTTCTGCAACAAAGCTAATTTACTCAACATGTTACACGGTGACAAGGCTTGAGGGATGTCGGAGGCTTCTTTTGTTGGTGACTGTCAACCAACACAAATGGAAGTGGGTAGTGAGTGGACCAGTAGTAAAAGGCCATTGTCTGGTGAGTGGTCAAAGTGTTCTTGACAATCTTGACAAGTTTGCGTCTATTCAAGAGACAGAATTAGATATCAGCTAAATGTCTGCACACAACTGCAAAGCAAGAAAAATAATGGGACACAAAACCAAGATTGGCAATTTTTTGTGACAAAAAACCTGAACACCAAGCCTAACACTTTCTTCAAATCCTCCTACTATGCATTTGACCTCACTGGCCACTTAATTAGGTGGACAAATGCTTTTTAATGTAAATATCCAATCAGCCAATCACATGTCAGCAACACAGTACATTTAGTCATGTTCAGTAGACATGAACCTCTAACTGCGGTTCAAAATGGGGAAGAAATGTGATATAAGTGACTTTGAATGTAGCATGGTTGTTGATGCCAGATGGGCTGATCTGAGTATTTAAGAAACTGCTGATGTACTGGAATTTCCATGCCCAACCATCTCTAGGGTTTACAGAGAAGGAAAAAAAATATCTCCAGTGAGTGTTAGTTCTCTGGGTAAAAATGCCTTTATTGATGCCAGAGGTCAGGAGAATGCCTGGCTGGGTTACAATGATTGAAAGGCCACAGCAACTTGCAGCAATAACACAAATAACCACTTGTTACAGACCCACAAAATGTTAAACCTTGAAGCAGATGGGGTTCGGCATGCAGAGGACCACAGCTGGTGCCACTCCTGCCACTTTATTAGGTGCCCTGCATACCTTATTAAGTGGTGAGTGTACATGTCACACACACACACATACACACACACACACATGCACAAAAACATCATTCAGGAAGTGCTCTAAGAACACACAGCCCCACCAACACTGAAAATGCCCAGTGTTCAAAAATGTGAAAATAAATTAATAAATAAATCCATTCTCTGTGTCCACCCCGTTTATTGGATCTGCTCCAAACTTTAATGGGTTCTTCCTGGGGTCGTGTCCCATTCCTGGAAATCAGTCCAGTAGTTTTTGAGTAATCCTGCAAACATAGAGCCAGACACCAGGAAACATGGCTGCTTTGGTGGTGGAAAAAGCTAAATAATTCTCTCTAACCAGCTGGGTGCTGTCATTTACTTTTTGAAAATGTTACTGAAACGATGCATTTGTTGGTGACTATTTTTAGCCGTGGATAAGTGCAGTATTTAGTGCTTTATATCGGCTGCATGGCGACTGTGTGACAAAAAAGAAAATCAAACTACAGCAACTACAGTTTGTATAATTGAGGGGAACGTGCCACTCTGTGTAACAGACTGTGTTTATATGCATTAAACTAAAACCGCATTTGTTCTGGACCTTAGCCAAAGTACTTTTGCTGTTTAAATATAATGCCAACTACCTGACTGCAACTGCAGTTCTTAAATGCAGAACTTCACTCACTTTGAAAGGGCAGTGATTATACCTGTCACTGTGGGAAATTGAGAAGTATATAAATTTCATTTCAAGACAGTATGGCTTATGGAACACTTATTAGACATTGTCAACAAGTGTTTTGCAACAGAGGAATAAAATATACCTTGTGTTGAAGAGGCAATAAATATATCTTCATTAAAGTAATTCAGTGTCTGCTGTTTTGTGGAAATACTGTATTTGAAATGTCAACACAAGTATCCTTTTATTTACAACATTGGCTTAAATAAAATATTACCAGTCACTTGCCTATGTTGCATCATGTAGATAGCGTCAGTATTATCAGATACATGCCCCATGCTGCCACCACCCAGACAGATTGGATGTAATCTTTTTTGTCGGTGGTCATAGGATTGGAAAAAAATCATCCCCCAACTGCATTGTTGTTTTTAGAAACTGTGTTCCGGTCGCTGTGAATAATTCACAGACCTCTGCGTCCATTTTTCATTTGAGCTACTTTTAACTGAGAAAATGTTCCCCTGTGTGGACAATGGGTTCTCTGGATTGTGGGGGGAAAAAAAAAATGTTTCACACTAACAAGGAAATTATTTCCAATGAGTAGTTCAGCTGGATTTTATTCAATTATCTGGGCAGAAAAAAATGAAATTCAGTTTTCTGCCATTGTGGTGCTGAAGTTTCGGCAGTAAAATCTCAACCTTGGCACATAAAAGTAGGATAGGTCGTCTCTCTTGTCGGCTTAATGGGGCTTCTTTGTATGTGTGAACTGAATGAATTAACCTGTTGGCTACTCTGCTCCGGGGTCACGAAACATGGATTATGCAGAAACGTGGATCATTATTGCGATTAAAGACACATAATAGTAAGCTTCACTGTGTACACATGCTGGTTTATAATAGTGGTGTATTAATGGGATTCAGTAAATCAATATATTTAGAATTTGACCATTTGGCTATTGTTATGTTTACAATTATTTTACTATTAAGGATAATGCTCATAAACCCCTGTCCATGTACTTTTTACATATGAAGCCTCATGTCTGCACCATGCCCACTGCTGAACTTTATCCCAAACTGACAGTTTCCTTTCATGCATTTGCTCTGCGGTAAAACTCTGGCGCTTGTGTGACGATCATCATTCTCGCTCAACAGCATCAGTATTCCGGTGTGCAGCTTGAGGTGTGGTGCAACCAGCAACAGGCTCAAATACAGAATGATAAACAACTTAATCTCGCTTCTAATCATGCTTGTGCAGAGTGGTAAGTGAATCTCTTGAAAGAGATGCCAAGATATTGTGGGTATGCTTAAATGAGCATAGCTACTGTTTGTCATTTCAACATCTGTAGAATTACAACAGGTATGATTTCACACCAACTGAATAATGTGACTTCAGGTTAAAGGAAAATCAATCCATCACAAAACAACCGAGACATCCGTGTGTTTTTATTGCCAATAAAGCAGCAGAGACTGTGGTTCTTTCTGGGGCAGGTGGAGTGGTCTCATTACTGGAAGTTATCAAGTCAACAAAGTCGTTAGTTCCCACTAAAACAAGGTGGTGAAAGCCTCACATTCAGATGTAGCCTATGTATAATGGATATCTCATTCAGAGTTCAAATATTAAATGGTAAGACTGTGACAATGCGGGCTCAATTGTCAATAGCAGTCCTTTCCTGAGGTTTTAACATAGACTGAATGATAATTAGTTTCCCTTTGTTGTCCTTATCTCTTACCTGCAGAAATAGGCAATTTATGCAGGCTGTACCCTGGCCAGGCAAAGTTGATGCTCCCCAGAGGAGGAAAGCAGCCATGTTTCAGACAATAGGAATGAACTCAGGGACAACTCAAGGTTGATTTAGATCCTGAGCAACATTGAATTAAATGAGGTACTAGGCAACACTGATCTCACCCGCACTGTTGACACAGCCTCCTCTCAGCTGTGCTCCAATGGGGTGTCTGCACCACCGAGGAGGCCGGTGTGTCACTGAGATGCGGTCAAGTGGGAATAAAAATGCAAATGCCAAAAAAAATATTGTTCAAATAGTGAGTGAACTAAATGTCAGTCCATGTCTCTTCAATATGATATATGAGATGGATGTGAATAGGGCTATTGAAGGCCATAGTGTGATAGCTACAGAAGACAGGTTTACATCTACAGCTGTGATATTTGAGCTGGGAAATGTGACCTCTTTTTTTTTTCTTTCTTTTTTTTAAAGAATAAGCATTCATCATATGTTCTGTACAGAGATTATCCTGAAAATAGACCCACCGTCTGTTGAAACAGGTGGCAACAAGATCCAATACTACAGAGGACAGGCACGGGTCTCATTGATAAGATCATTTTATCATGTTTTTTTTGGCTAAATATCCAAAGTGGACCATTGACAGCATGCACATGGCAATCTGAGGGGAGAAATACCCAGTTCGTTTCACACTTTATCAGCTTTAATGTTCCATTCTTCATACCAAGTGGCTCGTGTGCTCTACTTCTCCCCAGAATGACCACTTGTCAGGTCCTTACAGCTTTTACTACATCCCAGCCAAACACGTTGCATCGATCTATTCACAATCCCTGGTTCACAACCACATGTATTAGGAGCAACATCCTCCAGCACGTTTCCTCCGTGATGCTGCTGCTGCTGCTGCTGCTGCTCAGTGCGCGCACATCAGTAAGTGAATCACGTAGCACTAGAACAGCCCTTCTTCATGCGATCTTGCCAGACCCATTGGAGAAACCCCCCCTAAGGCAAGATCTGTCACCGTTCACTCATTTGCTGGAGGAGGATCAGAAACTGTATTAAATGCGGCCAAGGAATACACTGGAGTCTGTTATAAAGGCGTCGAGAGGTTTCCGGTGCGATCTCACAGTGGAGGGAGCAGGTTTCAACAGTTGACGCGGAGAGAACTGAGCGCAGGAGACGCGATTAATTTTGATTATCTGAGATCCTCCAGCATCCTTTTCGCCTTTTTTTTTTCTCTTTCTTTTTGTCTCCCCCCTCTCTTCCTCTCTCTCCTACGGCAAGGATCACAGCAGCAGTGCCAGTGCAGGCGATCATTGTCCGAATGAAGGATGCGAGAGCACCGCTTCCAATTGGACTGGATTATGGGATTATTGGACTGATTATAGGACAATCGTCGGGCAAAAAGTCGCAGCCGTGCCATAGATGCTCTTGAATGACGGGAACACAAAAGGTTGGAGAGGAGTATTAGCGCCGTATCCTGCTTTTATTTTACTTTGTGGCATGGGCAGGCTGCATATGCTGCGCGAGCAGAACCCATATGCAACAGTGTGCCGCACAGGAGAAGAAAAAAAGTAAATGCATTGTGACTGGTTACACTGGGCAATGCTGCATTTTGAGCGGGTATGTCAGTATTTCGCTGTAGCCTAGGTGTAGATGTCGCATGAGGGCAATGCGCTTTTGTGAGCCACGGTCTAACCTTCACCACAGAGATTCAAACGCTTTAACCTTGGAAGCAGTGAGGGAATATTAATACTTTATAGTCATCGATTATTCATTATGTCCCACCCGTGAGGAAAAAACAAAGCATTCCTCGCGCACTATGTTGAATGTGATGTTTAATTCATGCATGATGTGTCGTCGGGCGGTCATCTTTGTTTACAGAAAGAGTTCATCATAGAGGGAACGGCATGTGAAAGAGGTTCATACGCCGATTGAAAGGAGATAACGATTCCGAAATCGATTTCATATCCAATTAGTGTGAGATCGGCGTCAAACACATGTCTGGTTTGGGTTTGATCCTCCAGGTTGTGCCGTAATCAACAGGTTGAAAGTCAACGAGGATTCTTTTATTTTTTTTTTCCTGTCTGCCTCTACCGCATATCGAGTTGAAGGGATGCGTCTCTCTGTACCCATCTTCTTTTTACTGTGGGTTAAAGCCCTGACATTGAAAAATCTGAATTATTCTGTCCCAGAGGAGCAAGGACCTGGTACAGTTATAGGTAATATAGCAAAAGATGCCGGATATGGGACTATGGAGAGAGGGAAAAAATCGAACTTCAGAGTGCTGGAAAATTCTGCACCACATCTGGTGGACGTTGACCCGGAGAGTGGACTTATATTCACCAAACAAAGGATTGACAGGGAAACATTGTGCAGGCGCAACCCCAAGTGCCAGCTCTCCATGGAGGTGTTTGCCAACGACAAGGAAATATGCATGATCAAAATTGATATACAGGACATAAATGACAACTCGCCCAGTTTTCCTTCAGATCACGTTAACATTGATATTTCAGAGAACGCAGCTGCTGGCACGCGCTTCCCTCTGACAATTGCACATGACTCAGATTCAGGGGAAAATGGGATAAAGACCTATCAAGTCACAAGAGACGATTACAACACCTTTTCTTTGGATTTAAAAGTGAGGGGCGATGGGACTATATATCCAGAGCTGGTGGTTCAGAGACCCCTGGATAGAGAGGATCAGAGTCATCACACCCTTCTCCTCACTGCAATTGATGGTGGGGAGTATCCAAGATCAGGCTCCATGCAGATTAACGTCAGAGTGACTGACTCCAATGACAATAGCCCCATTTTTGAGAAATCCTCCTATGTGATAGAGATCCCAGAAAATTCACCGCCAGGAAAAGTACTCATAGATTTGAATGCCACTGACCAAGACGAGGGAAGCAACGGGCAGGTGGTTTATTCCTTTACTGGATATGCATCTGAGAGAATGCAAGATTTGTTCTCCATTGACCCCAATACAGGCATCATCAAGGTCCAGGGAGAAATTGACTATGAGGAAAATCCAATCATCGAGTTTGACGTGCAGGCTAAGGATTTGGGGCCCAACCCGATACCCGGCCACTGTAAAATTACGGTTAAAGTGCAGGACAAAAATGACAACTCGCCCATTATAAGTTTTGTTTCTGTCCGTCAAGGAGCCATCAGCGAGGCAGCACCTCCGGAATCTGTCATAGCGTTGGTCAGAGTGACAGATAAAGATTCCGGCAGAAACGGTCAACTTCAGTGCCGGGTGCTGGGAAACGTACCCTTCAGACTGCAGGAAAACAATGATAATTTTTACACGCTGCTCACAGACAGACCTTTGGACAGGGAGATGAAAGATGAATACAATGTAACAATAGTGGCGAGAGATAATGGGATCCCATCTTTGAACTACACCAAGTCATTCACTGTGAAAATCTTGGACGAGAATGACAACGCGCCCCGCTTTACAAAGACTATTTATGTGCTACAGGTGCCTGAAAACAACATCCCAGGGGAGTATTTGGGCTCGGTTCTGGCCCACGACCCAGATGTAGGTCGAAATGGAACGGTGTCATACTCCATTCTGCCGTCACTCATCGGCGACGTTTCCGTGTACACCTATGTGTCTGTTAATCCCACAAACGGAGCCATATATGCCTCACGCTCTTTCAATTATGAACAAACAAAATCCTTTGAGTTCAAAGTTCAGGCTAAAGATGGAGGATCTCCTCACATGGAGAGCACTTCTATAGTCAGGGTCAATGTACTCGACGTCAATGATAATCTTCCAGTTATTATTTTGCCCCTCCTGCAGAATGATACGGCTGAAATCCCAGTGCCTAGGAATGTTGGTATTGGATACATCGTGACCACAGTGAAGGCGGTGGACCACGATCATGGAGAAAGTGGTCATCTTACCTATGAGATCACAGAGGGAAATGACGACCACCTGTTTGAAATGGATCCGTTGGGAGGAGAGGTCAGAACTGCCCAAGCTCTTTGGGAAGAGGTTGCCCCAGTGGTCGAGCTGGTGGTGAAGGTAACGGACCATGGCAAGCCCCCCTTATCTGCTGTGGCTAAGTTGATCATCAGGGCGAACACAGAAGCGGCACCAGGAGGGGGTTCCAGCACGAGCGGGGAACAGCAGCACTGGGACGTTTCCCTGCCCCTCATAGTTACCCTCTGCATTATCTCTGTCATGCTTTTAGCAGTCATGACTGCCATCGCTGTCAAGTCCAAGCATCAAGATAAGGAGACTGGGAATTATAACTGCCGCATGGCTGAGTACTCCAATCCTCCAGTGGGGAAGGGCAAAAAGAAAAGGATCAACAAGAGTGACATCATGCTGGTGCAGAGTGAGATGGAGGAGAGAGATTCTGCGAGCAGGATGAATGTGGTGAGCAGCCCCTCACTCATCACTTCTCCAATATGTTTTGACTACCAGAGCCCTCTGCCACTCACACTGCCCAGGTCAGAGGTCATGTACCTGAAAACAACCCCGAACAGCCTGACAGTCCCCAGAGCAGGTTGCCACTCCAGCTTTGCCGGGCTAAGCACAGACACTCCAGCAAGTAGAATGTCAGTGATACAGGTAAGGAGGATGCTGCGCTGTGTTCTTTATCTGCCCTTTATTCTCGCTTATCTGCAACTGCTGCTTTACCACACAAATCTGACAAAAGAAAAGTAATTGACTGAAATAGAAACTCTCCCTGAGCAGATATCATAATTATTATCAGTTTTCTGTCCCTGACATTATGAAGTATTCTCTCTGTATAAATCCTACAGAAACAATGTCAGAATGCGCAAAGTATTTCTCACTAAAAACAGTCTATTTTTTTCAGTGCATCAGAATCGTTTTAGAGGCCGTTCTAAAAGTCCTCCCTGCAAAGTGGTACAGGTGGTCTGCATAATCAGAAAGTCCTCTCAGTTAGACATGCAAACAGTGTGAGTCTTGAACAAGGCTGCTGTGACCCTGCCAAATCCACTGCTATAGAGTGAAAACAAAACCCTGCCTGAAATGTGGGATTGGACAGGTGTTTGAGCAGCTTGTCCGATCACATTACTGAACCAGTGTGCGCCAGGCAGTGAGATGCACACAGCATAACCTCACAATTGCATTTTTTGCTCCACACAAATATGGGCCAGATCTACCCACCCGCATCCACGGTTGGCACAATAAGGCCATTAATAGGGCCCAGTCTTGCCTTGTAGAGATGGCAGCATTGAATGCACAAGCCAGCTAACATGCTAATTTGACAGCATGGGCTTGTAGCGCTGTTTAACACACCCGAGTTATCTGTTGTAAACGATGAAAATATCTAGGGCGCTCTCACAGACAGTCTCATTTGGAGATGATAACACAGATGACAAGGCCTGGCACTGTCACCAGCCACTAGTGTATGTGGGTGTGATAAACACAAACACATTATTCTCAAGATGGGGGGGGGGATAGGATGCTGATGACAGTGGCTAATGCTTTATTCTATTGCTCAGCCAAAGAGACACACATGGTCATGATGGAGATGTGTCCTGTTTCCTCTTTCATCATTGGCGGGTGCGCTTGGTAGTGCACCTGATAAGCGGCTTTTATTGACACCTAACGTGTGTGTGTGTGTGTGCGTGCAGGTGTACGTGTATGAGGGCTGAATGATTTTGGTAAAATATATAATTCAAAATTCAGACAGATATAGCGATTGCAATTTGATTTGTAATATATATATATATATTAATTTTTTTATTTTAAGTAAAGCTAACGTCTAATAGTCGATATGTTTTGTGTTATTGTGTTAGATTTAAAACAAGATGACGCGTCGCCACATGGGATAGAGTACTAATAACTACTACACACTACTGCTGCAAGGAGGAGAGCTCAAAGATGTGAATTGCTTCTTACATTTATGTGTGCCATTGAAATCTGAAAAAAAAATATTGATTGATGAAATGAACAGCATCAAATCTTTTACTCAGTCACTCACAGTGTTGTCCTTTTTATTTTTTTTTTTTTTTTTTTTTTCTCCATTTCTAGACGGAAAATTTCCCCTCAGAGTCCAACTATGCTGGCAGCAGGCAACCATTTGTCCAAAGGTAAGAGGTCTATGTGATTTCTTCCTGCCTGTGTTTTTAGCTTCTTCATCTTTGTATCTTGTCAGCTGACTATGGCTTATCAAATAGGAGCACTCATGTAGAGGTGAGTGGGTAAGTTATGTTCTCTCTCTCGCTCCCTCCCTCTCTCTCTCTTTCTCTCTTCCATTCTGCTGCAGCTCAACATTTAAGGATGCAGAACGAGCAAGCCTCCGAGACAGTGGCCATGGTGATAGTGACCAGGCTGATAGTGACCAGGATACTAATAAAGGCTCACACTGCGACACGTCTGCCAGAGAGGCCCTCAAGATGAAAGCAACAGCAGTTAATGGCCAGCCTTTTGAGCAGGGTGAGCCGACACACTCTCTTCCTGACATCTTGAAGATGCCTAACTGAATCTTGTACTTTATGTGCTGAAAACATGCATGCAGCTCGCTGGTGTTCGAGGAGAGGCCCACTGGCCTCAGCTAATGCAGCGAAACGCTGAGCATGGGAGAGATGAATTCAGGCTGTTCTTAGTTGCAGGTACTTTTTTTATTGCTTTTACATTGCAGACAGCCTGAGCTGAGTTGCAAAGATGAGAAGAAGGGACCAGAGTGGAAGGTAGATGGTAGTTTAAAGGGATAAACGAGTCCATTGGCTGAAGGTAGAACGCTCAAACGCCTGCTGTTTGATTTAGCCATCAAACAAACTTGTATGCATCGCAAAGTGAACCTCCGCCTGTATCTTTTTGATCATGGCATTATTTGAACACCGCTTTGCCACATGTCTTGAAAAGCATGACGGAGACAAGAAAGCACGATAGACACTTGCGGCAGGAAATGACAGGTATTTCTGGTGCAACATGACAGAGTGTTTCCACCTTTTGCTTGCAAGGATTTTCTCAGTTATTATCAGTTCTGCCATGGTTACACTGCTTTGAAAGGAGCTTTGCTTTACAACTGAAAATAGAAATGGTGAATTTTATTTCTTAAACCTGAAACAATCCACACTGCCAGGAGTGTAATCATAGATGATTGTCAATCTGCTGCAACCTGGTTGACCTGATAGGGACTGATATATTTAGCGGGTGTGGATATAGACTGAAAATATGAGAGCAACTCTCACTGGTAAGATAAAAGATGATGGGGGAATAAAGTGGTGAGGTTTATTGTTTCCTTGTGTGAGACTTGGAAGAGAATGGCTCTGGTCATCAGGTCCCTATGCAGTGCTTTCCACACCATTTACATTGCCATGAACTGTTTGTTTGTAGCTCGTTCAGGAGGGCAAAGATGGAAGCACCCTCGTGCATGCCAGAAAACAAAACGTGTGAATTGCAATCTCTCTCTCTCTCTCTCTCTCTCTCTCTCTCTCTCTCTCTCTCTCTCTCTCTCCATCTATCTCACTTTTGTGTTTATGTCTTTGTGCTGATGTGTGTGTGTGTGTGTGTGTATGAGGAATTATGGTAGACCAAACTTGACTCTGTGGGAGGTGTAAATTCAATCACATTTCGTCTTGTAGCACATTTCAGAATCAGATTCAGCCCAAGTTCTCAGGCTAATCACATGCAAAGATATTGGAATAGATGTTTTGTACATGCGAGACTGACAAAAAATTCCGTGTGCAGCGCTGACACCTGTCGAACAGGAACGTCAGTCAATTTATAGACCTGCATTTATAAGATAAAGAAAAATGCGAGCTATTGCTTTAATATTAATAGCTTTGGCGAACGCCTCTCCTCGATGTGAAAAATGTATTTAGAAAAGCAAAAGTAATGATTAGATGAAATGGTGTTCTCTCTTGTGGGGTTACTTAGTTAAACATTAAATGGTGTCACTGTCTGCTGACTGTAAGATGGAAGAGCTGCATAATGCATTATGCCTTAGACCTGATCACACAGAGACATCACCCTCCAACCCACACACTCCTGCTGTCTCTTGCTAACACATGCATGCACACTTGCATGCTCGCACACACACAGGTACATTTGTGGAACAACAAAGCCTCTGTTTTGCAGATTTTGACAAGATAGAGCCATTATCCAAAATGGAGACACCACAGATTTTGGTTCCAAATGCACCAACACAAAAGCTTGTGGGTTAAGTAGTATTGCTTTTATGTCTTTACCTTTACCATCCCTCTAGTCTCCCAGCTGCTTTGATACAGGTAATGTATGCACCTGTGCAGCTTCCCCTATCATGCACTCTGAATATTTATTCACTCTCACAGACACCAGATGCACTCTGGGTATGTTGCTAGGTTTTCTCTGATTCTATTTATAATGGGCAGGCAGTTTCTTTGTTTTGGAGCATGTTATTGTTCCTTTCACACTAGCCCATAAGATCGTGGCTTCTTTGTCACTCGTCATGATTCAGTTATGTGCCTCTGCAAATGCAGTGGACTAAACAAAGCCAGGATGTAAATCAACCCTTTTAGAGCTAATAATTATCCATCTGTATTCAGTGGTGAAACTGAAACTGAATGCCAATCCCAGACACAATACGATGGAAGCATCCCCACCTCCTCGCCCTCTTTTTTTTTTTTTTTTTAAATAGACAATATAATTTAGATCATACGTCTACTAACTGGTTACTATTCCGGTTAGTGGATTGAAGCGTAATAAGGTGTGATTAGAACATAAAACATCATCCCTTGTCAACATTTATGGTACCACTTAACTTGAAGTCCCCTTTACTTTATTCATAAGCAGTATATAAAGTATATAATAACATTCAACATGCTATAATGTAAGCAGATATACAGTTTGATTCATTCATTTGTTAATTTGTTAACAGCCATAACTCCTCTTGAGGGTATTAAAAAGTGGGCGCTGGTAAATAAAAAAGATATTAATTAACAACATAGTAAAAATGTGTAATAAAATAAAGTATTATAATTAAAGATGATAGTTACAATTAATGACAAATGCAAAATAATGATTCATAATTGGCTTTTACAGACTATCTGCTTACACACATTGTAGTGTGTTACAAACCAAATCAATATACACATTTAAAAGTTTCACCTATTTACATTTAAAATACTTAACTCTGCTTTTTCTGCACCGTTTAAAATGCACATATGTTGCTCAGTGTTGAAAGTGGTGAAAGTGGCCAATGTAATGAATGCAGCATCTCCCTGCTTTCCCATTGCTTATGCATATCGTCCTGGCCTCCATGTAGGCAATTTGTGCCTTTTTTCCCATGCACCTGGAATAAAGATGGCGTAAAAACAAATGCATGGGCACAGGCTGTGATGTGATGCAATGTAAGGCAGCGTAGATACTTCAAAGTGTAGCACTTATATGCAGAACCTATGTTACGATTTCCCAAATCAAAGCCATTATCCCTTTTGATGTGGAATGCATTTTGAACTCAGCATACTTTCTCTTGATCTTGGTCCTGACAAAGATAGCATTAGAATGGTTTATGCAAAAGGGAAAAATGTAACCGGGAATGTAACCTGAAATCTAAGAGGAAAAATGTGGCAATTGTAGTTACAGTTTGATGAACAACTGTGCACACAGCCAATCAAATATTAAAGAAGGCTTCACTTCTGCTACTTTATTACAGGCTTTAAGACAGAATTTTATGATAATTTCTTTTTGCTGTCACTTCTTTTAAACCATTTAACAACCATTTAATGAATTGTGTGTGAGGGATTCTGATTATTAATTTAATTTAAGTTGCTTTTATTCACCAAAAGACGTCTCATGTATATTAAAATTTCCTTTTCAAGAGAGACCTGACCAAAAGAGGGCTTTAAAAACGTTGTTACAACAATACAACATTTCAAATATATGAAAAAATGACGCTAGTGCTGTACAGCAGACAGCATTTAGCTGCATAAATACATAATTTCCAATTTATTATTGTAAACTCATCAATTAGGCATATTGTTTTTGAGATCCCATACCATTTAATGTTGTTAAAATGCCTATTTTAGCTAAATAAATAAAAGATAATGCACATATTATTAAACATTCAATAGGATTGTATTATTTCATTTTTACACAGAATTAGCATTGATCGTGACAGATTTCATGAGAGAGACAGAGATCATTTGTTTTGGTTGGAACAATGTTTATGCAAAGCATCTTAAGGTGCAGGGTGTGTGTGCTCATCCAGCTGGGTACAGCTGCAGAGAACAACAAAACAGCACACAAAGGGAAGGAAAAGGTTTCCCACATGATGAAATTTGCACGCTCCCAAAATATTACACTGATACATAACCCTGTCAGGCAAACATCTTTGTGAACAATAAAAAAGCTGCATACAAAACAAAAATGTGGCAGCTAGGAAACAAACCAACACTCATTATTACAGAATATGACCATGCACACATGAGATACACATCACAGCACAGCACAGGAAATATAGAATGTCATAATTGTTTGGACTGTTTTGCAGTAAATGTAAAAAAAAAAGCCCTTGCCATTAACATTTTTAATGTACACTCGCTTTGGTAATTCTCTCAAACCGCTCCAGTGTTAAAGTTACAGCCCAATTCAATTAGCCCAATCTCAGTCTCGTATTTATTTTCTGTTATATTGTGTCATATACTGTATGTGTGTAAGTGTATATGTGGGGGTGTTTGTGCATCAGATCAATGTGATAGCAGCGGCACGTGGTTTGCAAATGAGCTTGTACAGTATGTGTGGCGTGGCCCATGGTGCTGGTTTCCACGTCTCTTGGGTACGACGGCACAGCACTGGTTTAGTTGTCTTGTCCTTGGGTTTGTGTGTCCTCCAGCAAACTGTCCAAGGCTGGTTTAAAACACTGTTGCCTTTGAACTAGAGCACTCCCCCCCCCCTCCTCCTCCTCCTCCTCCTCCTCATCATATGGAGGCTTCCTCTTGTTCCAGGCTGATATTCTCACACTCATCAGAGCCGGTGTTCACAAGTGTTTTCATTCAGTCACTCGTTCAAGGTTTTTGATAGAATAGAATGGTGTGTGAACAAGATAGCCTTATTTATAGACCAGTGAATGGAATGAGGTAATGTTTTCATCAGATGAAATACTGTCTGCGTTAACATGTAGAGATGAGTGTGTGTGTGTTGTTTTTCTGTGTCTGTTTTTATTTGTGTCACAGGCTTGTCCAATCCATGTCTTACATTAATAGTAGGAAACTCGATTTTCATCATTTTAATGTATATTATACTTAAATGAACAGCGTTAAGCCGTGTTTATGCTCATGTGAGGCACCACGGTGCGGACTTCTGTGGGTAGTGCGCCCACCAGAAGCAGCCGCAGAGGCACTTATGGTCTGCATGCTAAGCACATTAATATGATCCAAAACCGCAAGGCGGTGTGGACATAACTAGTCTGGATGAACAAAAAGTCAGTGAGTTAATGGCTATTGAATGCTGCTGATGTATGTAGGGGTTCCATTGAAATAAATGCAGTGAAACACTTTTGTTTCAAATGCTGAATCCTTCTCTTATTTACACATTTGTGTTCACACCTTCCAATAAGCTACATTAAGGCAGTGGAAGAGATGTGTGATAGATGTGTAAAGTTCCTCAGTGTCTCAAACGGTGTTTGATACGATTTATATGTGACTTCCCCTCCCTGTGCTGCTTTGTTAATTACTCCATACAAACTCATCTCCAACACGTCAGAAGCATCCGATTGTCTCTCTGGTCTATACAAATGCTTATAAAGACAAATCTGCCTGGTACGCACAAATATCCAAAGGTGTGCGACGATTTTTCAGCACTTAACAAAGACACGTTTGACAACTTTCATGCCCATGAATATAAAATACCTCCGTGTGTCTTTATCAAAAAAACACATTTTCTTAGCATTAAGTATTGGCAACAGGAAACAAAGGGACACCTTCTGCATCACAGTATCATGAAAACTGGCTCATTCCACATGTCACACTCCCGGGTGCTCATTTTATGTCTGCCAGGATTTGTTGTGGTGTGAAATGTAAAAGAGCCTCATATTGTTACAACTTTTAACTAAAGATTCACAGTCGCACGTACACATTGCACAATCCCGTGGGGTTTGGCCCGGTAAGCTTCTGCTGCTGCTTCACTCATTAGATGATCAGCATGACCCACCTTAATCACTAATATCGTGTCAAAAAAGGCTGCATGTGTTTATTCCATTATGTGAGATAAATGATGACCTAGCAGTTTGTCAAATGCTACTGCTAGTACTGTCACACGAGTGTCCTGCTGTGGGGCTATTAAGATGATTCTCATTTGAATTTCCACACAACCCACACTGGTTATATTTTTGCATCAGGGGCAAACTGTTGATCACTGAGGTGATCACTTGTGGCAAGGACAGGTCACCGTGTGCGTCCACTAACGGGGAGTTCAACGGAAAATGGGCAGAAAATGCAAATGAGCTGTTAATTGGGCAACAGAATCTCTCCCAGTTGTTAGAAACGTTAATACAGGTCAGGCTAATGGATGTTTGTAATACTAATGGTGTTTCCAAAATTCACTTTCCCTTTTATGTTTCATTCCACATTTGACTAATATATATATTTTTTGGGAAATATCCAAAATTAACACATAAATTGTACAAACATGAAAAAAAAAAAGTAACACCCTCCCAACAGTATTTCTGAACACATCCATAAACCAGTAAAGGTTAATACCACGGCTCCTGCACATTTCACAGCTGTTGTTTTTTTCCTGTTAATTCCACACAAACTGCCGTTGCTGCCGAAAATGTAAATGTATCTGAAAAATGCATCACTTCCTCTGCAGCAGATCATATTTTTCGAGGAAAACACCTACACAAGTCATTGAGAATAGTGAAGGGATGGCAGTTCATGTATAGACTTAATCAGATGCTGCATTGAAATTGCAAGAGGAAAACAAACAAAATGAACTTTTGTGTGTGTCATACTGAATCCATGTCCGTCATTTCCTGGTTGATTGTCATATTATTATGTCCTTGTGTGTGATTTCTGGAATGGAGAGTGTTGGTGTCTTAAGTAAATCAAAACAACATCACAACATAATAGCTGTTACTGCAGGCTTCTTGTTCTCATTTTATTCTAAGAAATCCTGGTGATACACTACACTAGTGCACACTACATAACTTAGATGAAGACCGATGCTATTGTTAGTAGTGTGGGATTTCAAGAAAAGTACAGGAATTTGTGTTCGTTGGTTTGTTGTTTTTTTTATTGTTGTTGCTCATTCTTTTCACACATTTTCTTGCAGGTTGTTTATTCTTACCCCAGAAGGGTCCAATAACAAATGTTTAACTGTTTTTGCAGAGCAAGACAAATCAGTCCACTGCACCGATGAATGTCGTGCACTGGGACATTCTGACAGATGCTGGATGCCAAAGTTACGGGTAGGAAGCCAAGCAGACAGCGCCGATAATCGCACCAACCTTTTCATCCCTGTGGGAATGGATGCCATGGTAGAGACAGAGATTTATGGCACCATCAGCCGCGGCAGCAGAAAAACCCTCAGCACGTTTGGAAAGGAACAGCGAGACAGTACAATCCTTGTGGCCAATGTCAAACCTTACTTGAAATCACAGCGTGCACTGAGCCCACCGCTACAGGAGAGTCCATCTGCATCCAGTAGTCCAACCAAGAGTAGTTTGCCCCTGGACTTGGCCAACCAAGGGTCCAAAGAAGATAGGGAGGGGGGTTCAGACAGCAGTGCCTATGGCCCTCCAGATGGCCAGTGCTCCCCACTGCACACTGAATTGGAGGAGCCGTCCTACCTGACCTGTGAGCTCAAGCCTAAGTCCCTGTCAAGCAGTCTCATTCACAGCTCTGTCATCAGCCAGGAGTGTGGGGGGTCAGATTATCCGCTCGACCCACGGGACTCTGGTAACTGACAGGTCAGCTCATCTTGCTTACTCACACCTGCCAGGGGTGAGCTGATTAAATCACAGATGAAATCACAGATTAATGACCAAGAGGTGATTTTTCTTTTTTTCTTCTTTTTTCTTTTTTTTGACCCACAGAGGTGTCCAGACACACACATTGTATAACCAAAAACCATCTGCTGTGTATGTTTTTTGAGTTCGTGACTTGTTGTGTTTCGGTGAAAATATGTGTCCTTGACTGCTGTGGAGGTTTGGGGAGAAAATCAGTGCTTACCTGACTTCAAGTGTTTTCATGGTGTTCTGTATCTGTCAGTTTGGATGTCTGTATTTTACACATTTCAAGCTCAAATTTCGTGAGGCTATTGAACAAATTGCTACTGTTAAGGTATTGAGTCCTGTCTGCTTTTGTACAGTGAAGCTTTCTGTCTCCGTTTAGTGTTTAAGGAACATCTCTTTGAATATCACAGACAACTGAAACACATATCAGTGATGTTACATACAAAAAGTGAAGTGTCTTATGAACTGTTAATGGTGGTGCAACAGGGAATGTCCCTTTTCATAAAACCATTTAAGGTTCCTGTAAAAAAACAATTTTTTAAGAATGTATTTGTAATTTTATTGTTGTCCTCTCCACAATTTCTGTGAAAATAAGCTGAGCTTACATGTGAATGTGGGCTACTTGTACTTGTTGTGTATTTTATTAAATTTCTATACACTGTGCGCATGGATGGGAATTATTTCTGACTGACAACAAATGCTTAAGTTGTTGTTTACGTGAGCCAGGTGAATGATGTCTGCAAGGTGTTTAAATGTGTTCATAACAAAAACTAAATAGCTAAATACTGTATACGAGCCAAGTTACCACGTTCTTAATAAGATCCCAGTATGATGAACTTCAAAGGGAAATAACACTTTAAACAGCCATTCATTTCTTAAAAAAAACTGTATTAGTTCTCTCACCAGGAGATGAGTTGACTGCCTCTGCTTGATGCTCATATTGTCTGATAATCATCCATCATGCGCTGGCGATGGAAATTTTGCTCTTGCCTTTTCTCCCTCACTCTGAAATTCAAAGTCATCAGAGCTGCTGTCAGTTAGACGTCTACTTGTGATTATAGCTTTATTTAAATATGAATGTGTGTGACAAATTACAAGACGCGAATCTGAAACGCAGAAATGAAAAAAACAAAAAACACACACACAACATTCAGCTGCAAATGGCAGTTACGAGCAGAGCTGTTTTGCCATGGATACTTTTCTTTTTTCTCTCTTTGACTTCATACAATTTAATTTTTATGATCCCTGTGGGAGAAAGTGGGTCATTGAAATAGCAGAGGTTGAACAAATAGTACACTGAAGGTTATCACGAGTAAATAACAACAAAACTGAAAGAATTATCCATTCATTAGTTAGCAATTAGTCACCAAATAAAACAACATTACCACTCCAGCAAAGGATGTCAAGGTTATTGGGCGTTTTTTTATGCTTTTTTCATTCCTATCAGTAGAGGAGGGAGAGAGGCCTTGAATTCTGCTGTGACCAAAGATACATAGCATTCACTGCATCTGCTCGAGATATCAGGAAACATAGAGTAAACAGTGACGCATGTTTGCAAATTTCTACTTAGGAATCTGGAAAGTGTTTTGTGTTTTTCATCTGTAAGACAATCACGCAAAAGACTTCTGTTTCATTTTACCTGCTCCATCTGGAGATAGTGACTTTTGTACCCGGGCTCAGTGAGCAGTTTGAGAAGGCCTTGTTTTTCATGAGCTGTGGATAACAAAATCCTGTCATCCACTGAGAGCTGACTATAAGTATGACTCTGTTTCTCCTCGGGGAAAACACATTCATTTGGATTTTGATTTGCATTTGTTTTGGTGCTGGTATTGACACAATTCCAGACCTAGATGTCTCATCTCAGCAGGCAGCTCTGATGAGCTCATCTGCATAAGTTGAAATACTCTTTGAGAGGAAGATTGCGTGGGTCACAGCGACTCATCCCATTGAAATACAGACAGAAATATCACATCATTTTTATCTGTATCATTCTCGGGGTTTTTGGAACATGGGGGGGGATGAAGACAGGTGAGCAGAATGTCAAGTACAAAGGGGCCGAACCATTTGCCGCAACACTCGCTCCTCCAATCTTTCCCACTGTGTCGCTATAGTGATGCAAAGCAGGTTAAACTTCCTCTTCTGTCATAATTGTACACAATTTGCTTGGGAACAAACCCTTCCTTAATGAACACTAAGCTACAGAACTGGTGCTTGACAAAAAAAAGTGCAATGTTGGTGAGGGGAGGTGAATGCAGATTAAGGACTAGCATGCAGTGTTGTGTGAATGTAACAGTGCATATGACTTGTCTCTCAGAATGATTGCCGTCACATTGAAAGGGAATTACAGACAATGAAAGTGATCTGTGTAATACTTCCTTTCTTTGGCATTTTACATACACAAATGGTCTATTCAGATGAAAATGGAACGAGCAGTGTACCATTCAGTTGTGGAAAAACTGACATGCTCACCCTGAGTACTTAAGCTTTTAATTCAATAATTCAATAACACAGCCGATTAAGAGCTTGTCTTCCACCTCCACCAAATGCTATGGGATGCGGTTCCACTTGGCTGAGACCTGTTGGTGGGGAAACAACAGTCAACACCACACGTAAACAATAGTGAGATTGTATTTTTCTCTTTTAACCATGAGACGTCATTGAAGGAAAGAGCACAAATGCCTTTGGGGCAAAAATGTTTGCTGCATGCTTTTGCATGTTTGTTTTACACGAAGAAGACAAACTCGCTCATCAAAAACACCGTACCCAGTAAAGTCATTAAAATGTGATGCTTCTGAATTTACCATAAAGGGAGCTGTAATTTGCGAATGACTTTAATAATACACGGTATGAATTATCTTAATTATTCTAAGTATTATAGTTAAACACTTTCCCTCTCACGTGTTTATTTAACACATTGCAATAATCAAAAGTGTGAAAGGCAGTTTCACAAATTCATATTTTCAAACCAAATGACAGAACACCTTAAAATAAAAAAATAACCTTTACGGTACGACACTAATGGGTCTTTCATTAAAAGAAACACCGTTTATGACACATTCAACAGATGAGAGGATTTTTGCTTCACTATCTCAGCAGTGCAACGCAAGATAAACTCGCTCCGTATCAGTTTGCATACAAGCAGGGACGAGGAACAGGAGATGCAGTTATTATTACCAAACGATATTTCTGGACTGCTCATCAGCACTTAACATGATACAAGCTGACAGTCTGGTGACAAAAATGATTCAAAGGGGACTAAATCCCTTCCTGATTCACCGGGACGCCTCCTTCCTGACGAACAGGGTCCAGTTAGTTAAAGTCGACAGCACTCTGTCTTCTGCTGTCACGACCAAAGTTGGGGCCCCCCGGGGATGTGTGAGCTCAGCTGTTCTGTTTACGCTTCACGCCGACGACTGCCGTACGAATACTCCAAATCAATATATTTTAAAGTACTCTGATGATGCACTTTTCCTCACCTTGTTTAATGACTCAGACAGACCTGTGCTGCACCAACATGGGAGTGAAGCGAGTGGAGCGAGAATAATGCTGTCAAAATAAACACTGCTAAAGCTGAAGAGATGGTGTTTGGATCGTCATCGGACTGCCATAAAGTTCCCGTTACCGTCCGTCATTTAGAAATCTATGTTATAAATACTTGGGTGTCATGATGGGCCAGCGCTCGTCATGAGAAGACCATATTGAGCTTGTCTGCAAAAAGACAAAACAAAGGATCTATTTCCTCCGACGCCTTAGGTGGTGTTGTTGTATCATACCTGTTTTATACCTCTGTGGTGTGGAGCGTTCTGCAGTGCTGTAATATCACATGGCACACACGTCTGCCCACTGCTGTGAAATCCAAACTACATCATGAAAGGAAAATCTGCTCAAAGATTGTAGGTCAACCAATTTAAACACATTATGAATCATCCTACTCCAACGACATGTTGAGACTGCCTAAGAACATTGCCTCTGACCCTAACCATGACCTGAACCATGGATACAAACTAGTATCATCTGGCCCGGAGGTTCAGGGTTCCTCAAATCAATAAGGTTATATTAGAAAAAAAAAAAAGCCTTTGTACACCAGTGAATGGAGAAAGTAAATATGGAACTTTGAGGCGTCTTGAACGTGTGTGGCTTATTTGTCAAATAACAGTGACAGTGGTTATCTCTTTCTCTGCACTCTTGTCTTGTCATGAATGCGTTCACCAACAGATTATAGACAGTAAATGAACAGAATACTATTCACAGCATCTAACCTATAGTCTGCTCTCAAAGACAATGATGAGAAAGGCTGAGCACCGTGTAACTTGGTAAGGATGGAATATAACATACTCACTGTTGTTGTGTTGCAGCACGGTGGCTGGTTTCTGGCAAAATTGAATAGAAAATTGAGTAATGTGTTGTTAAGTTTCTATGAAGCACGGTGAAGTGGAGATAAATGCAAATGCAAATTGTCCCTATTCAGTCTGATTTCCTTCATTTGGATTCAGACTGGCGTTGTAATATTATGCCTGTGTTAATGCAAGTCATCTCTCACAATTGATTCTCCCTTTGTGAGTGTAGACAGACTTGACAGGGCAGCCTCTGAAGCCGTTACAAGACACTGCCCTTCATCTATTGTTTTGTCCCCATTTTTAAATGGCACATTTGGCTGCATTTGGTTTTCATTCACACCCACAGGATTCAACACTTTTTACTGACCCCATCTGACAAAAAATCTTGACTACAAAGCGATTTTTCTTTTGCATTTTTCATTTTGAGGGCTCATTTAAAAGGTGTTACGGGTGGCTTTCTCTTCTGGGAGGAGTTCAAATGCATGCCAATCTGTCAATCATTATTCATGTTTAATGCCAAGAAAGGATATAGCATGAGGGAACCATCCGGCAGGACTTCACACAGGTTTTGCTTTGTGTTACTGGGTCATGACACACTTTCCTTACTTTGAATTGGGCAAAAATAGTCCTCCATATGCCTTTTTAGTGACAAAGTGGGCCAGTATCTGCATAAAGTGGAAAAGCTAAATGCACTCTGTCATATCCGCCAAAGTTCGGAGTCTAAATCCTTCACCCTTTAAGTGCTTTGTCTGCCGTCACAAATTAGATAGAGATGAATGTGAAGGTGAGAAAGAAGAAGGGAGGCTCTAAACAGAGTTAGATGTTGCATGGCTAGCCTTTAAAAATCAATACAAAGTTTCAGTGCAGTTTCCTGTGGTGCAAACCTGTCTTCTCTGATTTAAGTGGCAGACATTGAACAGGATGGCCCGATTGAGTGTCATGCAGGCGTGACTACTTGTCAGAGAGGCCTCTTCGTTGTTCAGTCGTTAAACACAGTGAAGGTAACAGTAAAAGTATGACACAACGCCTCTAAGTACAGCACATATACAGTGGCTTTTGTTACTCTTCAAGTGGCGACCTCTCATTAGTCTAATATAGAGTTTTCTCTGCAGACAATAAAGTAGCTTGGAGGTGGATTCAGTGTCAGTGTACTTGTTTGTTTTTTTGCATGGATTAATTACATTCTTTTTTTTGTTTAATTCCACAAGAAGCTAATGATTTCAATCCATTTTAATGTGCTGTTGTTGTTTTTTTTTTATACATCCACACGCAGGGAAAATGTTGAGCTTACGTTTGTTTTGTGTTTGTTATTCATCACTGTGTTGTTGCTCTTGTCAAAGTACAAAACCTATCCTTTGTGCACTCCAAAGCTCTCCTCAACTTGAAAGTCTCTCTCAAAAAAAAAAACTCTGCACAGAATGGTGGAAAATCACACTCAGGACACAACAGCAAACATGGAGGTTTTTGGTTTTTTGTTATTTGTGTATTTGTTTATTTATTCATGCACAAATGTGGATGTTTTGCAGAACAGCAACTGACACTAAAGCCTTTATTCACTGGTGATCCACCCACACAGATGTTTCCATGTATTTTGACTGATTAAAATTCGACTGAGGACTGTGTGGGTGTGTACAGTGCGTTCAAGTGACAACCGTCTCACTGCCCCATTACTAAACCTGTTAGGGTGAGTCAATTTATACTTTTATGATTATAGTTTCTCATTTGAAAACACTGTTTACCCAATTTCAGAACATGACGATATGCACACATGTCCATAATATGCACTAATATATATCAGCTCAGGAGGAAACACTTGTGCATATTATTAAGGGTGGTTTATCCACCGATCAAAAGACCAGTCCTTGGGCAAGACTTTGAAACCAAAATAACCCTGACATTGGTACCAGCGGTGTATGAATGATAGAAAATGCATATGGAGATTCTCCGTATGAATTTATGAGTGCGGATGGGTGTGAAAGGGTGAATGGCAAAACTGTAAAGCATTTTTAGTGGCCATCAACTATAAAAACGTGATATAAATACAGACCATTTACCTCTTACTTGCATGGGTTAGCTGTCTCAGGTGTGTTCCATCTGATGTCTCTACTGTAACGTATGGCAAAATGGAAGAAAAGGGTAACTCAGTGATATACTGTACATACTGTATGTGATGAAGTTTGGTTTCAACCCCCTGAGTTTGCACTGAAACTTAAATTATCCCTGACTTGCCTTTTCTTCCACTTTCTTTCACCTCTCCTTGAAAACTCATCTGCTATTGTGCACTCTTTTGTTTTTTGGGGGGTAATTGGCAGTTTGATTTACTGTTAATCTATTTAAACATGCTAAATCTGGATTTTTACAGTTGGTGCACAATAATGCTCTAAAGACAATGTTTATACAGCATCAATTGCCGGGGAAGAGTAAGTGGCAGCCCTAGTACGTTACGCAACTCAATCAATAACACCTTTAACATGTCACAGTGTGACTAGAATGATGTTTTCATGTCATTGTGTGGTAGGAAATCAGGAAAGTAATCCAACAACAACAGGCTTTTAATGTTCACTGGTTAAAGGTAGACTGTCTCGAGATTACCTCACACACAGATAATCTGGCCTTTGACCTTATTCTGGTTAGGGTACATGCATAGGTTACGCTATTTTCATGTAACTTTGAGACCCTTCTTAAATAGGAGGCACTGTCATCATGAATAAAGCATTGAAGAGAATATCCATAACCATCTCCACCCCCACACACACTTTTGAATGAGCAAAAGTAGGTTAACCATAACACACCAGTGTGAGAGTTGGATAAATATCACAGAGATCCAAGCTTCTTAACCTCATAATGACAGCATTTGTCCATATAAACTATTCGAGGCAGGTTATAGTAGCTCCGTATATTGACAAAATTCATGGCATAACTTGCATAACTCAGGCTATGAATGAAATTGTCCTTGCAAAATATGCACAGCCACCGACACACCTCATACATCAGTTCACCGACACAGATACGCATCCATTCTAATACATTATTGTGCTGCTCGTGATTATGTGTAACATATTTAGTCGTGACACACGCCACATACTTGAATTTATGTACGAGTATTGATGAGTGTTGCCCGTCCTTTCAGTTTTACCCGCAGCTGCTTGATGAAGGGGTCTTGGGAAAACACATTCATCAGTTACAATTGAATCGTGAGACCCAGAGACTTGACACATATGGTGCTGTTGTTACACACACACACACACACACACACACACACGTGGAACATTTAGTTCATAATGTTTTAGAGAGCACTGCTAAATGTAATTATTCTGGCTCAAACAGAAATGCATGTAAACAGCGTGACCTTACGTCAGGATAAAAATATGATTTGTTTAAAGACACGCATGACAAGGTGCCGTAGCACTTTAGTGGATTAGTACAACCCTCTGGGAAATCATCCATTTTCAGCTCTTGCTTGGGTTTGGATCTAATTGCATGTGACACTATTATATCTCTTTTCTCAGTCCATCTTTATCTACTCTCTTTATATCCTGGCTATAACTTCTGGAAACAAGAGCAAAAATGTTAAGGCTTGTGAAAGTCTGCTTACTCCTGAAAGTGTTCATTCATATACAACGGATTCCCGCATGTCATTGAGCATCTGCTTACCTGTCCTACAGTTTTAAATCATACCATACTGAAATGTTTTCTTCTTGGTTCTTCTTCTATGTCAACATTAAGTGCATTAGTTAGAGCTGAGCATTCACTGTAAAGGTCAGGTTCGCAAAGATTCAATGACCTCTGTGTTGTCATGAAATTATAATAATATTCCATAATTAAAGTCGGGAAACTGCATCGTGCTACCGCTATGCTGATTAGAGGTTAGAAAGGTCCCAACATTGGCCTGAATCTTAATCCGCATTAGTAGCGAGGAGCACTGTAAGCAAAGAAAACAAAACATTTCTGACGCTAAATCATCCATCAGTGAGAGCAGATTTCGACCACGCTCTGCCAGATAAAGGCCGTCTTTGTCTTTTTAGGAACTAACTGGGAGTACATTTGAATAAGTAAATGTTTGGATCAGTGGGAGCCCTCGGATCAAAATTGTTTGTGTTGGAGGAGAAACTCTGTTTACAATATTGACCCCAGAGCCGTGACTACAGTGAGCTCCAGCTTTGACAGTTGTGCTTCTTGCCAATCTGGCCACTCCACTCCCTGAATTTGTCACAGTGAGGCAGGAAGTTCATCAATTACGTTTCACAAATTGTCCTTTTGCAAAGTAATTAACTTGTCAAACATCCAAAGTCAGATGATTCAAGGTCTGTTTACTGTTTACTATAGCCTGGACAAAGCCAAAAACATAGGCAGCTCAACTCAAATGAGCTGCATGCCCATTTCAAACCGGCAACGGACTCTGATGCAATGCCTCCCTTCCAATCCACTCTCATTTCAATTTACAATGTCACCTCTCTATGCAACAAGGATGCTGCTTCTAACCTTATTATAAATATATAAATAAGCTTGGTAATCAGGTTATTACCTGTCCAACCTTGCTCATTTTACTGCTGACAAAAACACACGCTTTTGTGGCATCTACCGAAAGCCTCACTGACAAAAATGTACGTGTCCTCAAGCCCTGATCCATTATCATCAAACCATGGGCAGGATTTCATGCACTTTGAGACGCCAAATGCTTTTCCCTTCCCTTGAAAACTCCATATGTGGAGAACGGCAGCCAAAGTGAAGTTTCGCTCAGCTCAGATGAGATGAGGTAGAATTCACATTCCCTTGATCCCTCTGTTTTTTTCCCCCCTCCCTTTAATACAGAATATGAAACTTAACCGTTCAGTTCAACAGCTCCATGAATATCCTTGCTCATCTAAAAAATTAAAAAAGAAAAACAAATTACATGACTGATTAATCCCAAATTAACTGAAATTAGAATTCAATTAATTTAATGTATAATCTACTTCGACTGAATTAAAATGGATGGCCTGTCAGTGTGGTGGAAATGATTGCAGCAATGGCAGAGGCAGCAAACCGGTTTCCTGCTTATTTGATTGGTCGTCATGCTACCACAGCGCTTCAGTGGATCTGCACCAAAGGTACAATAAATGAGGAACCAAAAACATTTTGAAGCAGCCTTGAACAAATTGAATGTTTATGAGTTTCCTTTGGGGATTTGGTTCTTGCACCAGAGGGCGGATTGATTGCGTGGGCTCTCGTCATCTTTTCTCCCAATCCATTATAAAGACTCTTCTGTCATACGAGATCCTTTTCCGCCGTCGTCTTGAGAAGGGAGATTAGAGCTGGATTTGAACCCTGTTGTATTTTATTTCTTTACATAAGCAGTCGTCTTTGACCTTGGAGGAAACGCATCATGGGGTCAAGAGAGTGTGTGGCAAGGAAAAGTTTCAGTGGGTGGGGGGACTCTGAGCACTGAGCGCTGGACTAATCCATCTGAAAGAAAACTCGGCATATGCTGTAATGAAGTGACAGAGGTTTGATCTGACACCTGAATGAAGAGTTGCTGGAGAGAGGACATGTGGGGACAGCAACAGCTCCCTCTTTTCAGGGCAGCGTTGTTTTTCTCAGGCTAAGGGAAATGAAAGTGGGAACTGGAGGACTTCATACACAAGTCTTACTTCTGACTTCAGAGCAGCATCTGACAGCCACTTTAAGAACTTTATCTTAAGGCAGTTTTGAATTGTACAGAAGTCTCAGCCCCTTTTTCTAAGCTAGTCTTTAATCGACTGGCCTCAGCTCCATGATACATTTTCTCACACAGAGCTGCTTTTATAGACTTTTTGCCGAGATGTTATAGGGTAACTTTTGTTTCTTCTGTTTTTTATTTCAGGTTTTGTAATCTTTAGCCTTGTAGTTGCCACACATAGCTGGATCTCCTTGTATTTTTGCACTAAATTATACAACAGGGGTTTTTTGTTGTCATGATTTTGGCAACTACTCCTCTCAAGAGGATGTGATGGTATACTGATCCTCGAACATATGGCTGTACTCCCTCTACACAAGCCAAGAACTAACAGCAAGTGGCACCACAGTGCAGAGAGTAATTGGTCAATTCAGGGGAAGAAAACCTGTATATTAATGCATCGCAACGACATAAATAAATAGATTCCAGTGTTTGTACAATTCCAACAACATGACGTGCAAAATAAAAGGCTACACACGTTCACCTTCAGTCGGTTGACATTCTCATCCACCTACACCACCTCTTTCATCATGCAGCCTCCGAGAATTGCAAAGAATGTTAACTCTTGTCTGTAAACATACAAGCCACATGATTTATACACCATAAGCCTAATTTCTATCAGATATTCCCACTGGATCGTGATGAATTAACCCACGCAAGACAATGGAGAATAAATTATCTGTTGCTTCAGACAACTTCTGACTGAATTTCCGCCTAATTTATCTGTCGTGGTTTTTCATGGAAATGTTCACAGATCCTCTAGTCAATTCAAAGGAGGACAGCATCCAGAGGAAAACATTTCACTTGACTCAAACACATTTACATGCAGAGCAACTTATCATTTGGAAGATGTTATGACACAAAAAGTCTTGCAAATAAATAGGGAAATAGATTTGTGTTATTCCCACTGTGTTGTATATTATGTTTAGAAGGAGTGTTTGAGTGCCGCTCTTATATGTTATTCCGTTTGACGGTGACTAATGCGCTGGCAGTCAAAGTTATTTATGCGCAGTTCAAATTATTTAAGGTCCATGTGTGAGCAACTGTTGTTTTCCACAACATGTGCCACAGCATTTTTACTCTGGTGACATCAAGGCCACATCTTTATTGTGCGCCCTTGGTCTGTCAGAATGATCTTTGCAGACAAACCTGATATGACATTTTGAGTGTCTTGGGTTATTCTTTGAATGAGAGTTCAATCATCACATCATTAATGGGTTTGGAGTGAGGCCAGTCATTCATGACACCATGCTTTATAGCTTTGCCAGAAATCTCTGTGCTGTCACGAGAAGATTGTAGATATTTTCTGTGAAACTATTGGGTGACTTTGATTAATGACTTTCCACTAAAAAGCCATTCTGATAATTCAGAGGAATAATCTCCTGGTGTCATTGAAACCCTGAGACGAGCGGAATGAGCAGGACAGAACGACCCCTCCCGATCAATTACCGGGCTAATTAGTATTTATGGTTTTTGAAGACAAGATGCTGTAAGTCAATCGCGTAGTCTTTTTTTTTTTTACCCCTCATCTGTGTTTGTATACTTGTACACAATTTATTTTATTGCTTGCTCAGTTGTCCATTTCTCCCTTTGCAGTAACAGGCAACATGCGAATAGGTTTTATATAACCAATGGATTTAGGAAGGTTATTTTGCATGATTATATTTATTCAGTTCTGGTGGCGCCTTATCCAACAAAAGCAATTTACAGCGATATTGATCATAGGCTCTGTTTTATTAGACAACAAAATCAGTTTTTATCTGTAAAGGATTTCTTTTGCTCAGGAGAGCCGTGCTGCTCACTGATTCTGATCTGTGTGTACTCAAGTTATTGTTTTCCGTTTCTATTACTTTTAAATTGCATGCCTCCCATCACTTTGCAGGCTGTTGCGAGGCCTTATAAAAATACTCCCCAAAATCCATCTCAATAAGTAAATATAACTGTTTCCCTTCAAAGACCGTTGAGTGCTTCACTTGACTCGCATTGACTGGCCACTGCCTTAGAGACTCAGACTGCTCGCCACACTACAAGTGTTACTTACGCCAATTAAACCCCTGGCACCACCCTGTCATTCCCCACATTCTGTGACATATGAGTGATAACACAGACCCTTACCTTCAGCTCTCATCTGATGCACATTAACTGACACTACACCCCAGCCTTTCCTGACATTTTGTTGAAATCGATTGCAATTTAATCAGTGTGAGCATGCTGCTATCAGCCATGTTTGCACCAGCTGTTTTTCTCTGTTACCTAGGCTGGAGGAATATATATATATATATGTATATATATATATATCCAGCAATCTTAAACTCTAACAGTATGAAACAACAGACAAAAAGAAAACATCAAAGTTAATAATAATCACAGATTTGTTTTCTGTGGAAGCACATTACCATTCAATTTGCACACTATTAGATTTATTGTCTATTTTGAACACACATTAGTCACTCTCTCCCTCTTAGCACCTCTCGCTTTGTCTGTCTGTCTTGGTGCGTCTGCCTCTCTTCCCCCTCTCTCTCCCTCTGGGGGTAAAAGCAGTAATTATCCCATTATACTTTGAAGTCCTCATAAAATCTAAGGCCTCAAAACAATCCACAAAATATGTAATAAAAACACATGGTCCTTTTAGGAATTTGGAGTCCTATGAGGTATAGCCCACAGCTGGAATATTCTCTCAAAAATGTAGGACGTAAACTTTCAAAAAAATGTATCTGCTATGAACTACGAATGTGTATCTAGCTGAATCCTTGTAACACATCTGACGGATGTGGGTTTCAGGAGACGGCACAAACACACACTGGTGCCTCCGGGTAACTATAAAGTGTATAGAGCGCTGTACTGGGAGCTCACTACCAATTTCCAAATGACTTAATAGGGTGATAATGTGTTAAAATGAAAATTTGAGTCTATTTTAGGAAGACCTTGGGTTGTATTGCTGGCTGCATATCCTCACTTTTTCACACGTGCAAGCACACACAAGTTATTATCCCCTCATCCATTGAATTTACAATTAAGTATCCAGCACAGGCTGCTATCTTATACTGAGAAAATCAGGCTAAATGAGGATGCTTGCATATGTTCCTATTTCTATGCATATCCAGATGAAATATTGATTATGAATGGCAGCTAGAGGGTCGGTCTATTACGAGAAATAACATTTCACAAAATGGAGTAGAGACATTAATTCGTCAGTGATGTACAAGTATCTGAGTCCTGCCTGCCACCAGGTATCACTCTGGGTTACTGCCTAAGGCTGTACAAATATGAGCTGAAAATGAAAGCAACTCCATAACTGTTTGGATGGTGGATGGTTTGATAAACGTGATAGAAATGCTCATGCTGTTTATGGCGTCTCTGTCTCTGCTGCTTCCCAGGTTTTTTTTTTATAAAAATCCACACAGGGAGAGGTGACGGTCAGCAGGATGATCATCATTGGTGCAAAAGAAAAAAAAAAACAGGACACCAAACCACGCATGTTGATCCATGTATGCAGATGTGCCATAAAAAAAAAACCTTTCAGACAACATGACACAATATGCATGTAAAACATACACACTGGGAGCTAATTAACATGTGTAAACAACTGAACGATACAATATGTTTCCCATTATAAAATGCATATTGAATGAGTAAAAACACGTGCAGCCCTGCTGTAAGTTATTTACCACAGAAAATCAGTGCCGTGTAAATTGGATACTGTCATGACTGCAAATGATCACCAACAAGATGTGAGCAGAGCCTGTCATTAAAGGCACAATGTGGGTTACCGTGGCAACATCATAGAGGACTCCATTTTTTTTAATGCTCTGGTTGTGAACAATCAACATTGCACCCAATCCCCCTGTGAGTTAAAGGCACACAGCTAAATAAAGCAAGTGCTTGTTTGCTATATGCTTTTTTCCAATTCACATTTTTTATTTTTTTGTTTTCTGGTTGTTTCTTGTTTTTATTTTTCCTCCACTCTGTGGGGAATTCAGTAACAACCTGATTCTGTTGGGAAGAGAAGGAAAAGCATCATCACTCGACAGTGAAAGCGTAACTCAGTGTTACCCAGAAATTAATTCCAAAACAATTACTCCAACAACAAAACTTGACAATGCTGTCACGCTGATTTTCACGTATGAAAGTGGCTCTAATTCTACTCTATTAATTCTAATAATTCCTGGCTGATCTGACACAACCACATCTCTCCTATCTTGCCATTTCACTCACTTCCCTTGCTCGTGCTTGGTTAAATGTAAGTCATCTCAGTTGCTCGCACTGTTACTTTTCCATTATGTTCCACATTGACCTATGTGACCAAGGTAATTACCTTAACCCTTGAGTCATCGCTGTCAAAGATAAAGCCAGCAGAGCTCTCTCTACATCAGATTATCCTCTGAGAGCCATGGCACAGGTGTTCATTCCACACCAGCATGATGATTGCTGCTTGTTTGTTTATTCATTAGCATTTGATCTGTCAGCCAAAGAAAAGATGTCTCTAGTTTGCTGGAGAGGCTTGTCAGCATGAGGAACTGAGATAAGGTGAATGTAGTATTTAATTAGGCGGGTAAGAAGCCCTCCTGATGTCTAGCTGTATACAGATACCACACAGCAATTGACCTTAGTGAACATGTCAAGACTTTATCTTGTTCCCATCGCCCCTAAGCAGGAGTTGTGAAGACTGTAAATAGCTCACTCACACAGTCTTCAGATTTCCACAAACAAACAAAACGATTGTCAAGTGGTGGATTACGACTGGATTTCCTTGCTATGTGTTTCTAAAATACTTCAATGTCCAATTAATGCATGCTGTAATTTTTTTTTTCTTCTGCACAACCAAATTAAGTTTGTGTTGGAGTGATATTAAAAGCACACAATTCATAATGAAATGAATATCATCATAGGTCGTGCTTGCACAGTTCACCACCAGATGTAAAGGGAAGCCGTGTTCGAAGGAGGTGATACGATGCAACACTTGAATGAATCCAATCAAATTCATCAGATTCCAAACCAAAGGTGTCACCCTCAGCTGTAGAAGATGGCGTCGAGATCTGCACTGAGCATTTGACAGTTGGAGCAGGTCCATCCATATTTTATTCACGTGACTAAATCAGTATAATATTTTAAAGCTGTAAATGTCAACATGTCCTTGTTATGGCCGGGAACAACAAAGGAATATTAAGGGGGGGAATTAAACAAGTTCTTTTCCTAAGTCAGCAGTGACATCTTGAGGTTTGAGGTAAAATTACATTCTTTTGGTCATTTACACGTTGCTGAGAGAAAGACAGAATAACCACGTTATTGCAGCAAGTTTTCTTCTTTCATATATTTTTAAAATAAGACAAAAAAAATCAATTAAGTAAAATCAAGCTGATGCAAGAAAATCCCACATAGTATTTCTCTTTTCATTTCATTTGTTCAGATAGCTTTTCATATCCATGTCATGAATATGTGTAACAAAAAGCTAATTAATTCATAAATCAAAATGTTTTATGTTTTTTTTTAAGTTCACATTATTGAAATTGAAAATTTCTTGTGTCTATATAAAATATTTTCACCATTTTGATAATCCTGCATGTGTCTGTGCCTTCAAGTTGTATTCTGCTCATAGAAACGGTTGTAACGTCATTAACTAACCACTAGTTATATTATCCTGTCCTTTCTGTGACTACTGTATTTCTTAAAATATACCAACAGGTGGCGCCACATGAGCTGGAAAGGACTGACTCAGTTTGTTGTCATTAAGATAAGGACATCTAAACTTGGGTTGTTTGGGCAAAACCTTTGATCCAAGACAAAATGTGTGCATCTGTCATATGCTACTGTAAATATGTAAATATGATAACATTGGGGCAAGTTTATTTATATTTGCACTGATATAACCTTTACTACTATGTTGATATCCCTACAGGCTGTGTGGGTCTGCAGTTGCAAAAGTTCCACGGAGACCGTCCACCCAAAGAACCACAAAAAGATCTGATGCCACAAGAACATTAGATCGAAGAGAACTTCCTTCCTCAGGTGCTTCGAGAAGATGTAGTTAGACAAATTGCAGTTATTAAAAAAAACAATGGGGGGTCTGCTGAAGGTCAAATGGAAAAAAGCCAGAGTCCAGAGTGCTTGGCTGCTGATGTTAGGAGATATGTCACATGTCAGGGTAGATGAGGTTAGAGTGTTGGACTTGGAGAGAGTAGCTTGCAGGATACATACAGCATGGACTGATTGACATGTGTGTAATGACAAGTCTCATACACATTGTAACACATACAGTGTGTAGAATTAAAAAAAAAGATGAAGATGAATGTGGCTGATGAAAGAGGTTCATACGACTGATTTTATTCAATAACATTTTATGAATAGACTTTGAACAGCAGCATATGTTTGAGCAGATGTGCAAGGGAATTTATTATAGAGGGAATTTATTCAGAGTTCAAAAATATGATATTATGTAGAACTGCATGGTATTATTTGGGGAGTGATTTGGTTACCAGTCACTGCTGCTGCTTTGACTTTGTGGCAGTAAAGATGACGACAATATAAAATGGTGTGCCATTATTTAGTTGCACAAAAGAAGCTGCATTGGGCACTTTTGGATCCATGGCGAGCATGGTATGTGTCGTCCATGTTGGCTGAGGATGTGACCATCATCTGTTTCACCCCCACTTTCTCCAGGGAGGTCAGATGTGCCCTAGGAGGCATGTTCTCAGATAGCCTGCTGTTCGATTTCTTCTATACAAAGATGTTTTTCATGCCAGTTACAAACTCACTCACATTCCTCTGTTACATTCTGTCCTGAATCTTCCTCCTCTAACGTTTCTCTCTTTTTTTTTATTACCCTCCTGTTCTTTTGTGCCTTCTCTGCCCACCACAGTGCCTCTTTGTCCCTGACACAAAAGGCACTGTATTTTTAAGGATTTTTCAATGATTAGCTATTCCATGTCAGACTGCCTGCAAATATCCTGTCCTTGCAGCCCACAGTTACTTGTCATTTGCTTTGATAGAACCTTCTGATACAGGGAGCTCACAATAGGCTTCTATACAAGGCTCCTGCCTCCTGTTTTATAGTCGTGACGCAAAAGACAAACACAGCAAATGCTGATTAAGCGAGTGTATGATTTAATTATAGGACCACCTATGCAAACAGCCAGTGACTTACAGTGTCATTTGCTGCATATATTAGGTTACTAATGAAGACGTTCCACACTATTCACAATATTGAGTTACCTCAATCTTCTATGGTTGCGTCTGGAGCCAATGTAGCTTAATACTCCGATGCACTCATTGGCCTTTCTAAAACACAAAGTTGTCATGATCTCTCTCTCAGTCATCTCATTTCACCCCAGCTCACCAGCCCCTCCTTCTCATCACCTTCCAGCCACTCCCTCCTCATCAGCCACTCCCTCCTCATCAGCTCAACTCCACTCACCTGTTCACAGCAGCTGCACCTGATCACTAATCAGCCCACTATATATGCTCCTCTCCACCATGCAGTCACTGCCAGATTGTTCTATGTCGCCAGGACTAGTCTCTCCTGTGTTTTTCGGACTATCGCTGAACATTGGGTTAAATAAACGTCATTACCCGTCATTACTGTCTGCCTGCCTCTGTGTACTGCTATTGGGTCCTCCCCTGACTCATAACAAAAGTGAGTACTTCTGATAAAATGGCAGGAGTGGCATCTGCTCCTCTAACTCATTTTGCTTTAAGATTTGACATTCAGAGTATTCAGAAATGATCTTCTGTTATGTGAGTCAGTGTTGAACAAATATAGCCATCCTCCTGTGACATATGGCATCAAGCATTTCCATCCAATGAGTTGCCACTCCCTGGATATCTTCTCCTCTTTGGACCATTCTTTATAAACCCGAATAGCGGTTATGCGTGAAAATCCCTGCTATTTCTGAGACACTCAGCCCAGCTGTCTATAGCACCATCGACCGTGCCATGTTCAAAGTCACTTAAAAAGTAATTATTTCCCATTCTGATAAGTTCAAACTTAAGCAGGTTGTCTTGACCATGTCTACATGTTGAGTTATTGTCAGGGGATTGGCTGAGTGGATATCAAGCAGGTGAACCGGTGTGCCTAATAAAATGGTCAGTGACTAATAGACTCATTTTACATTTCATAACTCTGCAAATGTTGCTAAAAATGAAAGCGTTTTGAAGAGCTCTGTGTTAACACCATTTTTATCCCTCAGCTACAATTGACCACTACTTCTTTGCCATTTACATAAATAACATTACAAAAATGACCTATAGTTGCTCCTGTGTACCTGCATTTAATTACCAATAGGAAGTGTTTAGTAAAGGATTATGAAATAACATCTCAGAATGTATTATCTCAGACTATAAACAGTGTTTGGGCCAGAACCTAAAGATTGTTGTCACTTAAAACAGAAATAATGCAACTACAGGGAAAAAAAAAAAAAAAAAAAAAACATATTGCCCCTGCATAATGTGTTGGTGTAGTTGGTTGCTGCTAACATGCACTTCCTAGTACTTGATAGAGCCTTGAAAATACAACATTTCTGCCAGAGAAACGACAAAAACTTCACAGGGATGCCAACTGTTCTTACATGTTCCAGCTGGAAAAGGCAAAGTATGTGTACCATCTGTAAGGAACGTATATTAGAAATACCCATCATCCTCGGTGGCATGCCCCCAACTCACATTTGTGTATTTCTGACCTTAGAGCACATAATTGTTAGTCATCATTTTCTTCCAGCCATTCCTTCGTTCGTGTGTGTTTGTGTGTGTGTGGACACGTGTTTGTGCGCAGAGAGCGTCTTCCCAGTTGGTGAAGATTATGTTCAGTGTCATGGAAGACTTGGAAATACCCTCAACGAGGCTCGTATCATGCGTCGCCTGTGTGCCTCACGTTCCCTGACCGTGGGTAAACATGAACGTCGACGAGCAGAGAGATGCAAACCTTTTGAGTGACTTTAAAACACACTGCAAATCATCATGATTCGTGATGAGCAATCATTCTGAGTCATTATCTAAACCAATCTCTTGTTTGCAATGACTCTTACAGCCTGCTCGCTTTTTTTTTTCTTACAGACATAAATGTTAATGTATGCAAAAATAGTGGTGCAATGATGGGGAATGTTAAAAGGGGGAAGCACAATATGCAAGACAAATCTCTGAAATCCGAAGCGTAAATTAATGGCATGAAGCCTTAATTCCCTTTAGTCTGAGCTATAGGCAGTCTCCCTGTTGTGCCACGCTCTCCTCCCATGTGAGCAAGAGCCATAAATGAAGAGGATCTTGGACATGTAGCTCCACAAAGACACTATACAATGTTACTTCCACATGAATGTCACCATGCACAGCAAGTTGAGAAGGTCAATAACAAGACCTTTGTCCTTTTTATAACCTTTTCTATGGTTCCTAGTTTTGTTTAGTGTACGACTGGTGGTGATGCAACATGTGCATCACCAGTTCACATGCTTCATCTGATAGATTCAAATAATAGGAAGTGATTTTTTTTTTTTTTGGCTCTAATTATATGATTTCCAGTAGGATGTGAAAATGCACCCAGAAAGAGCAGCAAGGGATTCAGTTGTAATAAACCAAGAGGCAAAGATTGCCCATTTCTACCAGCATTCATTACTTCTCATTTCAGACTCTCTGGCACACTGAGATGGATCAATTCACATCCCATCATGTCACAGCAGGTTCATGTGTGCAGCATTATCAAATGGATGACATGATTATTAATGCTGTTCTGCACAGGCTGGTGCTTTAGCTGAGCTGAAATGGGATCACGGTGACAGTTCATTTAAGGGGGTTCCCTCTTACCTTGATTTTAACAAAGTACTCCAGCCACACTGAATTCATATAACACGGCGACCTATGACCTGAAGCTCTGGCCAAGGAGTGACATTAAAATGTCACACATGTCATTAGACATCAATAAAATATATGGTTGTGCATACAGTATATACTTACACGAAAACACATATAGTGAGCCGATTAAAAATGCAATGATAGCAGGGACATGCATATGGTAAGTAGTTATTGAATTACTATTTTGCTAATCCGTTTTGTGTTTTATTTTTTATACAAATAAGTTCTCTGGCCTCTTAAATGTCAATATGCTGTATAATTATAGAAAAACGACAGCACCACAGTAATAAAAGTTCAGTTCAGTTCCGCCCACGACATATATGATCACGCACACACATTTTAAACACCATCAGAGTTGCGCTCCAAATCCAGAGTCCAGGGTTAGGTATTTTCAAGGCTCTATCAAGTACCAGGAAGTGCATGTTGGCAGCAACCAACTACATCAGCACATTATGCAGGGCAATATGTTTTTTCCTGTAGTAGCATTATTTCTGCTTTAAGTGACAACAATCTTTAGGTTCTGGCCCAAACACTGTTGTTTACAGTCTGAGAAAATACTGCAAAATTGTATTGCCTGTATTGTATTGGAGATGTTTTGATTATCAGGTTAGACGACCTATGATGGAACCTCTGGAGTCAGTGATGAGTTAAGTTGAAAGATTTCATTGAAGCATCATCGCAGATTCTGGCAAGCAGTGTGCCAGGTCTGATTTATATACTGTAGTTATAAGACTTGAGATAGAGCGTCAGGTCCAGATGCTTGGTGCCTGCCTTTAGTTTATTGTACACAAGGTCTGGTTATAAGAAGTTGTGTAATTAAATTTAAAGTTGAATTTTTTCTCACCAATTATTACTGGTGTTATATTATATACCTGTAAGTATTATTTTTTGTTTCTATGTGATTTGACTTGAGATGTGAAAGAAAGGCAGAATTATTTTAGAATTGTTTTGTTTTCTTCATGTGTTCACTCCTGTGTGGCTTAGATTTGGTTACAATGCCACTGTGACAATGAAAATAAAACAGTTATAAAACAGTGCATTTATATCTAACGTTTACTGTTCAAAAACGTCTGAATGCCCCCCAGGAATCTTCACATTCTCAAATCTGGCCCTCTCGTTTACTTGATCAGAATACAAAGCAGAGAGAAAACCAGGATATCAGTCCATCAGGCAAACGAATACAAATGAAGAATCCAGGGTCAAAAAGAGAATAACAGGTCAGATCAGATATACCCAGAAGTAATATCGCTGGAAAAAGCTTAGCCTTGGCTTTATCTGACAGAGGTGAGGTGCATGTGAACAGGTAATCTGTATTTACTGAGGAAGTAAGCAGGTGAGAAGCAGCTATAGGGCAGGGGGACAACACACCAGGTGAGGAGGGTGAACTCTGAAGTGTGTAATGACATGGAAACAAAACAAACTGAGATTTGGTGTTAACTGCTGGATGAACGTCCTCAGGTGAAAAGAAAGAGAATGGTTTCAGGCTTATACCTGGATACCGTTAGAGGATTATTATTGCGGTTTGCAGAGTCAATAATATAATAAGCGTTCTAAAAAAAAACAATGGTTTACGCGCAGGGAGGAGCCCGAGGTGAATTATTGATCTTTGTTGGGACATCTTTGAGTAGGTAGGTCAACATTTTTTGGTGAGGGAAATGTGGTGGTACCACCACGGCATGGTGATGCTCCAGTGAGCTGATTCTTTGTGCATGAAATGACTTCCTCTCGACCACAGAGAGAGAGAGAGAGAGGGAGAGGGAGGAAGAGGGAGGGAGAGGGAGAGAGAGAGAGAGAATAAGCAACTTTATTTCCAGGCATAGCGGTGTCTCCTCCGGCACAGTGTGGTAAGAGGAAAAACAGCGTTAATGGTCGCGATCAGCGCGTCTTTCATCCTCTCAAGTGCATTAGAGGCAGGCACGACGAACGAACACTGGCGATGAGAGTGGATCATGTTCCATGTTTGGTTTTGACGGATTTTAAATAGAGATGAGGCGATGAAATTCCCGACGAGCCTGTCCATCTTCATCAATGTGCCTGAGGTATGTATTATAACAAGGAGTTTCACTGTTATCATTATTTGGATGATTGCGTGTGGTTATCTCATTTCTGCGCTGTAGTGATGCGGGATTTCAGTAAACCTGTAGTGTATAAATAGATTCCCATTCAAAGTAGTGTTTAATTGCGGACGTGGCTTCCCCCTCACAGCTGTTTCAGACCATTGTGTTGTGCTCATGTCTTGCTTTGACCTTGCTTCCCCCCCCCCCCCCCCCACACACACACATAGCTTAAAGGAGTTGCTTTGTCTCTTGCTTTGTTTGAGCCATTTCAGATCAGCATCCAGTCCACACAGCCTGAAGTTACCTTTGGGTAATGGCAAATGAAGATTTGACTCATGCAGGCTGCAGCTTGCTTGTGTGGAAGTGTAGTTTTCACTGTGGTCTCTGCCTGGTTTCACATCACTGTGTGTGTGTGTGTGTGTGTTTCTTTTGTGTGTCTTGTGTTTCTATAGATGACATTGAGGATACCATAGCAGGACTGTCAGCTCGGGCCGTCAATTTGCAGGAAAATGCATCTTTGGATTCCATGTGTTTTTTTACTAAGTGCAGCCTCCGTGTGCACCGCTGAGATGTTTGGCAGTTATGGAGAAATATGTCAGAAACAATGTGCCTGTGAGGAGAGAGAGGGGATACTTACAGTCAGCTGTGAAAACAGAGGAATTGTAAGCCTCTCAAACATTAAGCCAGTGAACTTCCCCCAGTATCATCTGCTGCTTACAGGGAATCTTTTGGAAAAGCTGTCTGCCAATGACTTTGTTGATTATAAAGGACTTACAATACTACACCTGGGAAATAATGACTTATTGGAGGTTGAAGCGGGAGCTTTTAATGGACTGCAGGGATTGAAACGTTTACATCTCAATAACAACAAACTCAATGCCTTGAAGGAAGAGCTTTTCTTTGGTCTTGAAAGTCTGGAGTATTTGCAAATTGATAGTAACTTTATCACACATGTGGCGCCAAATGCCTTCAGCAGGCTTCTAGATCTGGAAGTCCTGATTCTAAATGACAACTTAATATCAACTCTGCCTGTGAATATTTTCCAGCATGTTCCATTGACTCATTTGGACCTGAGGGGGAATCAGCTCAAAGTACTGCCCTACTCGGGTCTGCTGGAGCACATGAACAGTGTAGTGGAGTTACAGCTGGAGGAGAATCCGTGGAATTGCTCCTGTGAGCTGATTGCGCTGAAAACCTGGCTCGAGAGCATATCGTACACAGCTTTAGTCGGCGATGTGGTGTGTGAGTTCCCTTTTCGGCTCCACGGGAGAGATCTTGATGAGGTCTCAAAACAGGAGTTGTGCCCGAGGAGGGCCATTGCTGAATATGAGATGCCACTGCTGCCACATCTGAGCAGTGATGCATACTACAGAACCACGTCCGCTCTACTTACAACCTCCATGACTTCATCTGGGATTGCACGCTCCTCATCAAGACCCACCAAGGCACCTCGCCATTCAGGCAAATTAAAATCAAGACCCACAGCGCGCGTCCCATCTAATAAGCCACAGAATTATGGCCAAATTATTTCCTATCAGACAAAGTCCCCTGTGCCTTTAGATTGCCCGACTGCCTGCACTTGCAATCTCCAAATTTCTGACCTTGGCCTGAATGTGAATTGCCAGGAGCGAAAGATTGAGCATATATCTGATTTGAATCCCAAACCTTACAATCCCAAAAAGATGTATCTCACAGGGAATTACATCCCTGCTGTGCGTCGATCAGATTTTACGGAGGCAACTGGATTAGACTTGCTTCATCTTGGTAACAATCGAATAGTTCGCATACATGACAGAGCCTTTGGGGATTTAACACACCTGAGACGACTTTACCTGAATGGGAATTTAATCGACCGTCTTACGACTGATATGTTTTATGGTCTGCAAAGCCTGCAGTTCTTATATTTAGAATACAATGTCATTAAAGAGGTTGTGTCCGACACCTTTCAGCATGTACCCAAACTTCAGCTTCTTTTTCTGAACAATAACCTTTTGAAAACTCTACCCGTGGGAACATTGAATGGCCTGACGTTAGCCAGACTAAATCTCCGCAACAACCACCTGCGATACCTGCCAGTCAGTGGCGTACTAGATCAGCTTACAGCACTGGTGCAAGTCGACTTGTTCGAGAATCCGTGGGATTGTTCGTGCAGCATACTGGAGTTAAAGATGTGGCTGGAGCAGCTGAGCACTGGCACAGTTGTAAACAATGTCATCTGTGGTTCGCCTAAGAGGCTCGCCGGGGAGGATATGAGATACATTAGGGCGGCTAATTTCTGCCCTAATAACTCTGATATACTTGCCTCCATGATCCCACCCTCGGAAGAATCTTTCCCCGGCAGCACTATCACCATAGAAACATCCTTGGACTCGGACAGACAATACAGTGCCATTCCTTTATCTGTAATGATTCTTGCCCTTCTCCTCATGTTCATTGTGTCTGTGTTCGTGGCTGCAGGATTGTTCGTGACAATGAAAAAGAGACACCAAAAGAGTCAAAATGAGCAGAATAACTCCATGAACGCTTGCATTAGCTCTCTCAACATGGAATATGGCCTTTACAAAAAGGGATCCATTCCCAAAGTGCGGACTTCTGGTGGACATGTATATGAGTACATCCCACCTCCCACAGAATCCACAGGCAGAGGTGCTGTTCACACGACGACAGACAGCAAATCAGTGGACGGATTTCGAGACTTCGATGAGTTGAGTGGTGTTTTTCTGGGTAACTCAGATGAAGAGGTGGTCAGTAATATAATAAGCTCAGAATACAGTGCCACCACTCCCGAGCCTCTTAATAAGCCCTCCAGCCCTCACAGTGATGATCAATGTTACTACAGAGATGTGCTGGAGCCGGACAAGCATGTGCGCTACAGCAATACACTACCATGCAGGCACACGGTGCATTCATCCAGTCCGTATACCTCAGACTTCGATGCAAAGCATCAGTATGTGCAGCCGGAGAGAATGCAACAGACGATACTTTATTGTGCAGCACCAAGTGCTGTTTATGTGGAGCCCAACAGAAGCGAGTACTGGGAACTTAAAGCAAAGCTTCATATTGATCCTGATTACCTTGAGGTTCTAGAAAAACGAACCACATTTACACAGTTCTAAGAGACTCGGCATGTACAGGACAGGCATGGTGGAAGCATCGGTGTGTCCGCTTTAATCAGGAATCAGCCCGTGTGAAAATCATTTTTCTCACCTTTATTAATACAGTGTGATGTGCATTGTGATAAACAATATGCATTTGCGAGAATTGTGCTTCACAGAAGTGAATATTAAAAGGGGAACACCACTCATTTTCATTATCATACCTTACACCTGAGGTGTAAACAGTTTGGTGAAGATTCATAAACAAAGAACGGTGTATTCAACGCTTTTATGACTCATAAAAACAGATATGTTTGTTTCCTAAAGCACACCCGTGTTTCTTTTATAGACATATGACTCCCAGTTGTGTCTCTTCAAATTTATGCAAGATAAAAACTAATGCACAGCACTGAATCAAATTTATTCTGCAAGTAAAATGATCAGTGACCTGAGTGCAGGTGTAGACAGTCGTACAGCCTACATATCTGTTAAGATATATTGTGCTCTGGGGAAATATGGAGTCATTTATACATTTATTAATGCAGGGTGCACAGCTTCAGGATGATAATATTAAAACCGTTAGAACATACATGAAATATTATCCTGGAATATCTCAAAACGCAGTGTGTGAGGCCACAATCCAGAGCACACTGCATATACAAACAGGGTTTGTGAAAGTCTGTGGTGTTCCTCGAAAGTCTCACCATCTCCAGACCAACTGCACTTTTGGATTCTGGTCACATGTTGCACTTATGTAGAGTTGGATATCAGTATTGTGACGATACTAAGAAATGTTGTCACTGAAAGATTCGAACTGCATTGTAACATGAAAGACTATCAGCTTTATATGTCATACAGTATGTCACAAATGTGTACTAAATGCATTTTCTGGGATTTTTAGGGGAACATTTGGCTTAAAACACACTTGATGTTGACATTCATCATGGATGAACAACAACGAGTGTCTTCATCTGTACCACTACCAAAGCACTTCAGACACAGGCTTATAATATATGCAAATTTTGACGCCCAGAAGGTACATGAAAACACAATCCTGTGTTATATTGCACCCTTAAAGCTTCTTCTTTTTATGATGTCTGAAAATATCCCAAATGTTTTCCAGTTGCATTATGTCTTAGTGGATTGACAATACAATAACAGTCAAATAGCCATTTTCCTATACGTTTGAATTTCAGCTTAAAATGTTAAAAAATTGAATATGGGCCTCAGGGCCATAAACTCGCAGTATTTTAAATGACTACATATTTTTATACAGACTTTTTTTGGGGAGCTTTTGTCATTTTTCTTTTCGAAAGAAAATGCACTATCGACTTATACAGGTCAACGATGATGTCACTTAAATGCACTGTATGGTAACACGTGCATATAGCCATAGGAGTATAGGCTTGATAACTGCATACATCCAAGTAACACATGTTTGAAATCATTTCTTGAGATTTAGTTTCAAAGATATCAAATTTCAAAGGAAAACGTGTTACCATGCATAGATTATTTATACTTAGACAATCTGTACAAAATGCCCCAAAAAAAACATCATTTTTGTACAACCTTACATGATTTTAATGACATGTGTTACCATGGAAATTCTGAGTACATCTGTACGTTCAGGGCGACAATGGGAAACGCTGCAACATTTAATGGCATTGTTTGGGGGGGTTTTGTGTGTAGGCTCAAAGGAAACCTGACAATTTTTCTTTTAAGTCTCCTTTCTCTCCTTTCATGGAGGGATTGGTGGGCACTTAAACACATGTGTGAAAGGGAGCAAGAGCTTTAGCTGTTAGATTGAAATGCACTGCAAATGAAAGCGGGAGCTGAATGATAGTCATCTTTATGCATGAAAATGCTTTATGCTCCGAAAGAAAGTGAGCACATCATTCAGTCAGAATGCGGCGTTACCATTTTCTGGGTCGAGTATTGTAAGCCAAGAAATGTGACTTATAAAATCAAATCGTGAGTTTAATACACAGAATAAATTCACATTATTCGCAGTAGTTTGCACCAAACCTGTCATCTTAACTCAGCTAATTAGAGAACATGGTGTATCTGGATCCTGTCAGCATGTCTCATCATATTACTCTGCCGCGTTAGTCATGGTGTTTATCGAGGATATGGTCTTGGTTTCTTTGGCCTTTCACGTTTTAGCGTCATTTTGTGATTCTTTTGTCACTTCTCTGTCTTTGCTCTTTGAACAAAAGGAATGAAATCTACACAGTGATGCATGATGTAAACCTGCACATGTTTGTACACTAAAATGTGTTAAGTGTAGGACTGTTTTGTATCAGTATGTTGCTGTGACGTGTGTGGTGAAAGCACTGTTAACCTGCAAACACACACAGACAGACAGATACTCAATGTTTTTTTTACCATACAGAGTCAATTTAGCAGTTTTAGCATCCAAAACTTTTTTTTTTTTTATAAACTATCTGGTACACAAATTAACACAGGGTTTGCCATTCTATTCAGTGTCCAACTCAGATTCAATTTTAACATATTCTTTGTAAGATTCTTTTAAATGTTACTGTGCAATGGACAAAGTATTTACTGTGTACAGAAGCAATTTATAATAATATCCTTTCTCTTTCCTCTTTTTGTTATTGATCATCAAAATATTGTTTTCTTATGTGTATACAGTATGTGTGTGAATACTGATAATCCAAAAACAATTGAAATGTGATTGCCCTTGGGCATATGTATTGTACATGAGCAAATATTTTATTTGCAAAGACGACGATGTCTTTCGATGTTATTCTCCTACTCCAAGTATTATGTTTGCTTTTGTCACTTGATTTTCATATGAAGCAGTGGTTTTCTATGTCGGTCTCTAATTTGTAAAAAGAACACTACATCAGCATTTTCATGCAAAACTACGTTAGCTCTAAAAATGCAAAACAAAACGTATCTTTTGCCTATATTGCAAAAACACAGTCCAACAACGGTGTGCTGTTTATTTAGTTGTCAGCTGATGATTAAAAGATATGCATTCATTTGATTATACCTTTGCTTCTGTGCTCTCTTCACCCTCATGGTAGCACACAGTACATGCCATGGTGCACATGGAGGGCAGCTATTAAAATGCCACCCAAAACCCCAACGTTATTGAAATGACAATATCCAAATGAATAAATTAAAATAATGAAAATAATAAATTACAAGAGGGGCTACATTATATAACAAATAGGTGTAGGTTTGTACACCCAGATAACTCAGTTTTACTTATTATAACCCTTAAAAAAATGTCAAACACGTTGAATTATCAGTTCTCCCTTGTATAAATTAAAAACAAAAATAATCTACAAAGCATTCAAACGGCTACACAGATAGTGGCAGAACACGCTGACATGTGCACATACCAAATTTAATTCTCTTGTGCAAGATTAAATCCATAATATTTAAATCTTAAATTTCCTCAAAGCAACAGAGGGATAGATTCCTTAGTATGTGTGAGGCTGGAATAAAACTGTTTGAAATTGCCTTGTGCGTATATATGAACACATCGGCATGCATATCAGTGCATGCAGACACAGAGAAAACATATACGTTTCAGGAGACCCAGTATCCATGGAAACATCCAATTACCTGACACAGAAAAACAATAGTAGAGCAAGAGGCACACAAAGTAATCCAATCTATAACTCTTTTTTTATCCGACTTTTTGACATACTGTACAAGATTACAAGACGCGCTGTTTTCTAAATTGTACACTTTGCATATAAAACGCCTACATCGATGAATTTGGTGGATTGCATTATGGTGAACATCGGATCCATTCAACATCAAAGTGTCAATTCTCATCAGATATCCAAGCCAAGTGGATGATATCTGACTCTGATTGACAGTTTTATGTAGCTTCTTGGAAACTCCGGCTTTTCTGGGGAGAGGGTGAATTAGGGCAGATCTGCATTATGTAAGCTTGAAGAGATGTGTCAGGCAGTGTGGAGAGAGCATGTGACAGTAAGCAGTCACTCAAAAGAAAAACAAACCTATGCTACCGGCTGACATTAGGAAATCAAACACTACAGAAACACAACAGAAAAACCCCTGAGTCGGACCTCAATGAAGAGCCTCCATTTCCATTCCCTTTGCAGTGGAGAGCAAAATAGAATCTAACATCTGGCGACGTATGTATTTTCCAGTTTCCAGTTGTTAGTCTCAGACCATGTTCCTGTCCCTGAAGCTGTTTCACTCCTCTGTTTCACATTGCATCAATTCTCTCTCTCTCTATCTTTCCTCCCCCCCCCATGTCTGAATGTGTCTGTGTGCATAAATAATTGACTCACAGTATATTCATTCTTGCCTCAAGGACTTCACTCGACCAACGTGGCAATAACTTTGCATTCATTTCATCTTTAAACATTTTTTTATGTGTGTGTCAAAAAAAAAAAACCCTCCACAAAGCTCACAACTTTGAACATAAACTGCTGTTCAACTTATGTCTGGTGTGGTCGTGAATAATGCATGTCACAGATTTGACTGGCTTGAACAGAAATTACACACCGCTGCGATGGAGTGTTGTTTACAGTGATGGAGAGGATTATTTGGACTTGGGTTGTGCTTTACTTTGCCAGGACATTTGCAACAACTGGAAACAGTGAGTGTGAGACACACTTATATTAATATTTATGAGGGCTTATCCAGGCTTATGACTGCGAGAAGTGACAAAATCCTTCTTCATCCTTCCATTTATAGAGCTCCACGCCAAACATGAGAATGGCAGTTCACACTGAGCAAAGATAAAAGCTTTGGTAAAAATAAATATAATGTGAATAGAGTGTGTTGCTCTGTTCAATAATGGTTATGATTTCCTGACATAGTAAGCTATCAAGATAAATGACTAATACTATGTTTTCCCTCCCTCAGTCAGTAACATACTGAGCAGCTCAAGCTGCCCTGCAGAGATGCTCATCTCGCATTAACCTCTGCCCAAGCCCAAATACCCATACTCTTTTTATCAGCCCCTTTTTCCTCATGGTTTTCAGCACATCAAGGGCATACCCTTCTCTGCTGGCCCCCGAGTGTCACTTTAGCTGCTATATCACATATTGCCATGCCTGCCTGCAATTATAAATAAACATTTGAGAATAGGATTTCAAATATGTCTGTATGTTAAAAAAGAAAATCAGATAAATATGTTTTCCAAATGAAAACTGGCGTTGTGTTTTCTCATTCAGTTGAGAGACGCAAATCTCATGATGAAAATGCAGCTCTGTCTAGAACATAACTCAAGATAAGAGACTGTTGTAAAGGGAAGATTTTTTTTTTTTTTTAAGAAGCAAAACAAACAGTCCATTTAACAAAAAAAACAAAACTGCAGTCACAATTGCAAACCATCACCCACGACATTAAAACCTCTCGGCTGATCAATGTCAAGTCTATTTTCCATTGCAGAGACGGCTTGTTCGGCAGTCAAAAACATGTACTTTGTATTCTTTCCTACATTTCGTCCATAGATGTATCGTAACACTACTCTCTAAGATAAATGTATCAGGTGCTATAATGTGTGAGTGGATTATTGCAGGCTGCCCATGTTCTGTAGCAGGCGGAATTTAAATCCAGCTTCTGCTGCACTGTTGCACATTTCCTTCTTTTTTCCTGGCCATCTCATAAAACCAAACTGACAGCTGGAGGAAGGCAGCTAACCACTCGCCAGCAAATACTTAAATGTATCGGGGGTTTTTCTGACATAGCAGTTAATCTGATCATACTTCTAAAGAAAGGGATAAACAAATTATATAATTATTCCCATAATACATTTCCCATCAGGAATTTAGTCAAGGGCCATACTTACATTAAAAGGAGGCTTTACAAATGACTCATTTATGTTCATGTAACATGTCCCAAGTCCTGTATTCTTACTGCTAACAACATTAAATCCCAGATTGAATGGTATTGCGGTTTAGTTTACAGTAGGAGCTTATGCATTAGATTATTAGTTAGTGGAACTGATAACAGTTAGGTATTAAAAATGAGTATAACGAGTCAACAAAGTAGGGATAAATCCGTTTCATTAGAGCTGAGCTGGGCTAAGCTCACTATTCTCAAGATTATCATTAGATGTCCGAATCAGCTTTTACTTGGTATTGTCATTATGCTGAAAAGCTTGTGAGACTTGGACTGCAGTGCAGTGCATTTGAAATACGATCTGAAAACCTCAATCATAGCCCTCTAAAAGGAGTCTAAAAGAGGCACACTGCAGCAAAGGCCAGCTGGTGCCAAGGCCTCTTATCTAACTGTTACGGTCAGAAGTACAGCACATGTAGCTGTGCAAGTGTGTTCAGACGATAAATAAAGGGATTGTTAGTGTGGTGCTCTATTGCTGCATCACTCTGCTGTCTTCATTTAATAAAGGCTGTATGTTTTCATCTCATTTTGTGTGGATGGCAAATGTGTCATTTGTTCTTTTCCTAATGGAATTTGTCATGTTTGAACGCAGCTAAGATTGTACCCGTTATGAATGAAACCCGTAAGCATGTTAAACCCCATGTTCTTCCTTTTGCTTTTACTTACTTTTGAAAATGGAATATATTTACCCTGGCACGATGTCAGATAAATGATGCATCTCCTACTGATTGGATGAAGGATTTGATGTCTTGCTTAAGGATGCTGCAGGAGAATAAACATGCAGGGTGACAGGAGAAACCTATGTGACCTTCATCACCACACACAGTTGGCATCTTGTTCAGCAACATAACAGCAGGACAAGGTTCTGAAAAAAAACCCGCAGCATTATCCCTGACATGTCAGACAAAGGCTATTGTCTACTTAAATCAAATCAGATCATTTTAAAAAATGATGATTTAAAATTTTCATGACAATGCAAATACCTGCACATTTTTTTGGTTGAGGTACAGCGTGGCCTGCTTCACTTGGGGCTGGGTTTCTGACAAAATTTAAGCAGTTTTATTAACATATTGGTAAAGTTTTGATAAAGCAACGAGCTCATTGTAGTTGTAGTGAGTATAGCTGCATAGTTTGAAATTGGAAACTCAACTTGCTGCTGCCCAACATCACACAGCTGATCCTTATACACTGTGTTAATCAAGTTTATTTGTCACTTATACATGGTCATTGTTTTAATAACTATAATAATGGCACCACCTTATGTTGACTTTAGTACAGGCTTTTCCATCAGGACTTGATAAAAGCAGCTTTGATTTACTCACAGAACACAGGAGCTGTTGGTCTACGCCGGCCTCTGCATGTCAGTAAGTTCAATTGTGTTTGTAAGTTTGGCGTTTGAAATCCATCCATCCATTTTCCACCTCTTGATTCTCCACATATCCCAGCTGACATAGGGCGGCAAAAGGAAGTGTATACCCTGGAAAGGTTGCCAGTTCATCCCAGGGCCAACATACAGAGACAAACAACCATTGACTCTCACAATCACATCTGGAGGCAATTTGTGTCCAATTGACCAATTGGCCGGAGAACCCAGAGAGAACCCACACATGCTCGGGGAGAACATGCAAACTCCACACAGAAAGGCTCTCAGACCATCAACTCTGATGTTCTGACAATGGGCTCAATGGGCTCTGGAGCACACATAGTCACATATATTTAAGACAGTACTTGTGTTTAACTACTTTTTACAATGCCGCTTCAGAATCATAAACTATCACATTTAAGTTAACGTTGAGCAGAACTGCAAATTCTGACATTTTAATGTACGACCACGTGTTAATGAGAACGAGACGCTGCGCTGTCCACAAACAACGAAAGAGAAACTCTCTGCTTGATGGCTCAGACTCGTGTTTGAATCTGAAGATAACTTTTTTGAGAAGTTAGAAGTTCAAGCAAGATTCTCCTGTCATCAACTCTCATGACTGGCTCAGGGTGCGCTGTAAAAGCACTTTCCTGGGTTTCTGTCTCTCTTCACTTTGTGTGTGCTCTTGGGATTTACAATGAGCTACAATGGATTGAGACAGATGGCAAGGTGGGGGTGTTGGGAAGCCATCTTCTGAACCTCAGGGAGCACTGTCATACACAAGCTGTCAAACAAATGTCTTCACCCTGAGTTGTATTTGTTACTGTATAATGAGAGTGTGACTTTTTCCACAATTGCTCAGACATCCAAAAGGACTGCAAATCCAGCATTAATGCTAAATCCTTGGTTTGTGTGCGGTTTGTTCATATACTCCCCCTGTTATTGCTATTGTTTTTGTGCTAACTTCTTCTTCTTATTCCCCTGAATGCATCAGGGCAACAAGGCCAACAGGAATTATCATGAAGTGAAGTAGCAAATAGGTCATGAAGGTCATTAATATTCTAAAAGCAGCACATCAAAGAGTGGTAAGCCACATCTTTTAGCATTCATTGACCATTCATATCTTTGCTCGTTATCCACTCTGGGAAACATTGTTTGCTGAAGGCTGTGCATATAGTTCTGGTGGCAAGTGCATCAAAACAAGTCTTTTAAGTTCCTTCCAATATTGTGCAGCTGTACAACTGAGACTGAGAGGACTCTCTGCCAGAGCTCTTCATGTGTCAGCTCTCGTAATACTGACAAAGCTCGTTGCATTTTGTGTAAGCGGCTGCTTCGTTGTTGACTGGATATTTGACAGGCTACTGCTAGAGTGAGCTAAGATTCTCCAAAAGATGTGTCAAATGTATCCAACAAACCGTGACAAGACTTCAGCACTTTTGACAATGAAAGATGGTGAAACATAATAAAGAAATCAACAAACAAATGCCCCAAGGTCATTTTTGACTGCAATGACAGATGTGTGATTGTAGATTGTACATAAATCTCACAAAAATAAGATGATTTTTTTGAATATTCAATAATGGAAAAGCTGTGGAATTTCTTTAAAAACATCACAGAAGTGCATTTGAGTATCTCTGACGTATATCTGCCATCAGACTTTCTAATTAAAGTGACTTCAAATCTAGTCTCGATTCACAATAATGTGGGCTATTCCCAAACTAGAAAATGGTACATGGTTATTTTATTAAACATTTTACAAACCCTATTATTGCCCAAGCAAAATGAGGCACAGCACCATAAATATAGCTGAGGCTCGCACTAAAACAGTTCAAAACATGCAAAAGAGAATCCCTGATGGATCTTGAACACAGCTGCATCTGCCTCTGCAGCATCAGCTACAACAGCTCGGGTGACTGCGAGTCTGACAATCCCCACACAGATCACTTAACAAGACGATATTCGCCCACGGCAACGCTGAAAATAAAATGAAATAATCACTCTTCCAGTGAAATCGTTCCATTTTTGTTGGATGCCGTTGCAATACAATACAAAGTAGTAGCTCAACTGTGTTTTTCAATAATCAAGACAATGGGATGCATGTCGTTATACAATGTGCTTATCACCACAGGCATAGAAATTAAAACACAGTGCACCGTGTGACACACACTGTAACTAAGTGATCAACAGTCTTGAAAGCTCGAGAAAAGCATTTTCATAACAGCAGAGCCACCCGCTGCAGCTGAGCTCACTGAAAGTGTGAAAAGCCTCCTCCGAGCTGGTTAATCACGACTCTAAATGCTGCTATTACTCGTATAAGCAAACTAATTATAATATATCTAAAGTGATGGTAAATTCGTACAAATTGTTTCATAATGTCTTCTCAGTTTACAAGAGGAAGTGCATAAGAATGTGAGATAAATTATTCAAGAATACTATTTTTGATTTCACAATGTCTCTTAATAATTCATCACATACGCTGCGTATCAGAAAAGATGTGAGGTTTACATGCTTATTTACAACTTCCTTTAATTGGGAAAATTCCAAATTTGACTCAGCAATTGTGCAAAAAAAGGGGAATCATTCTTAGATTTGGATAAATTCTTAAAAATATACAACATAAAATATCTGGTCCTTTTATCTAAAGTGTTTAATGTTTATCTATCTAGACTTTTTTTCCCCACAGGGAAAGAAATCTCCCATGGGTTATAACCCATGTGCATCTCTTCACCTATCGCCACTGGCTAACAGATCAAAGCAACATTCACTCACAGGAAAAGAGTGGAGCAGGGGAAAAAGTAGGTTGTTATGGCAACTTCTACCAATTCAATTATGGTCTTGTGCTTCAATTTAATTAGTGAGATAACTATATTAATCAACAAAAGCTCTTGCTCATAAAACCACACCTGCTGGGAAGATGCAGATGGTGGCGACATATTTTGTCTATGGACTTTATTGTTCTATTTGTGTTTAATATAAATATGTCACATGCAATATTTTATTTTCAATGTTCAATAAAGGGGGAAAAAAATGTTCCATATGACATGTCTTTCTGCACTTCCCAGGAGACTGCATGTATATGGCACAGGAGGAAAGTAACATGAAATATTAACACATGGATTTACCACACTCGGAGTACGAGTGTCCTTGATAGTCTGACATCTCCTGTATAATTAAGTTGTCCGGCTTAAAGCCGGGATGGAAGCTAATCAACAGAAGGGTGTGATGATAAGCATTAAGCCACAAAGACAGAAATTATCATTTTTTTTAAAAACCTCTTCTGATCAGAAGGATCCCATAATCCATCAATCCAGAGGAATGAGGTCAGCCACTTTGGGTTTCCACATAGTCGAATCCATTAAATGTCGTGCGTGGGCTTGACAGCAGCTGTACAAATCTGTGTTGAGTAGTGCAAAGACATTACAGTGTGGGAGCCAAACTATCAAAAATGTCCTTTATTTTCACATAGTGTCATTGATTTATCTACGCCAAGATAGTGTGTGATTTCTGAGCAACCTCAAATATTTACTGTTATGTACCGTGTATGCTGTTGATGTCCCCCTGACATTTGCCAAAATTCTCTTTTTGGTAAATCTAAGAAATTGGTAGGAAAAATGCCCTCCGTGCAAACAACTCCATCAAAATGTCCTTGTTTGTCACAAGGTGGGTATGACTCAGAAAGTATTCCTGTTTGAAGGCACTGCTCCATAAATTCATACCACGGACATCGCAATAGGGCATTATTGTCGCCCGCTCCGTTGTCTTTCTGTCCCCATTGCCACGGTCATGAAAGAGAAATGTTCTACAACAATGTGCAGCGGAGCACAATGTTTTGCAGTGTCAAGGCGATGTGAGTGTACTGTAAAAATCATCTATTATTTATAAGTAGAAGTTGGGACATTGGAAAGATTTTTCAATTTCTGCAGCTTTGAGTGTTGCAGTGTTTGAATGCTGCAATCAGCATGTCTCTGCTGATGATATAATGTTGTGCAGGGAGAATTCATTTACAAACAGCACTGAGCGGAGTGGTCTCAGTATGTGTGTTAGTTCATACGCTGCTCGCTTGTTTGTCTGTCCCTATACCTGGCGTCCTGAGTGTTGAAGATAACGTAGTTAATCATCATGTAATCGTTAAGACATCACTTTAAATGCATCAACTAGGCCAACGAGGGTCTTAATTACAGAATAAAATATGAATTGCATTTAAGCAGAAAATTATTTCCATGCACTTAAGAGACAAGATTAATTTATGCTGAGGGCTACACTCGGTGGAACACCATTAATATAAAACATACATAATGCACACCTACATTTTAATGAGACATAATCTATATTGCCTGTGCAGCATTTTAGCTGTGGAGTAGTGGAACCTGTTTCTTTGCCTGCAGGTACTGCATCACCTTTTTTGTGATTTACAAATGACACTTATGTGCAACAAAAGTGTGTCATTAATAAACAATAACTGCTAACTGTTATGATATGGTGGGAAAAGCCCTTGAATTTTCCACTTTCCGACCTATGAATATTTCACAAAGTATACTTTGGTTTCGTGATACAGTGTATTTGTTTGATCACAAATTGTGGTCAATGAGTTGGTAAGTTCATTTAGAGGCTATAGAGCCATCTTTTATGTTCATATTGTATACTGCAGATCTTCTCTCTCTCGTACAATAAGTGCATTTGGTGATTCTCGCAGTATCACAGCTCTGTAAATTGCTTCACGATGTGAAAATATATATTTATATACTTTTAAGATGATCATTTTCTTTATGAATTAACTTTTTTCACAAGATTGTGTCAAGACGTGCATCTCAATAATAGCTGTTAATGAACTGTTCAGTAAGAATCAGCATGTCCCATCATGCCAGTCCTATCTTTGAAATAAGTAGAATTAGAAATGAATTTGAAACCCTGTGACTTTTCTACAGTATGACTGTAATGGCAAATTTACCTTCTCAGGAGAATCTGCCTGGTTGTCTCTGTTTGCATTATTTGTGCAGCGTTGCACTCGCTCCCTACGCATTCCAAATTTCTTGCAAGAACGAGAGGAGGCCAACAGGAGCGCAGTGTGTGAGGTTCTCTGGTGAGCCTGGGAACGGATGCAACTTTAATAGCAAAGATTCAGGCAGAAGTGAAGACGCACAAAGAATGCAAACAGAAACAGTCAGGCAGTTTCTCATGAGAACAGAACTTTGCTATTAAAATAACCTTGTATGAGAACTTCGAGTGCACTGAACATCTTTGTGCATAATGACGCTTCTACATCTGTCCTGCAAACAAAGTATCCTGAACCGCATCATTCTAAATTCTGAGCAATGTGATTGTGACTCAGCTGCTGTTAAAAGGTTTTAAGACCTAATAATTAAAGGAAAAGGTGTGACAATACAGAATATATCAGGCCAATTGCAGCCCTTAAAATGACATTGCAAGCAAAAGTATTCTTGTACAGTATATCCTTTGGGGCTGATTTCAGTGTGCAACGGAATACACATGCTGTAGATAACCTTATGTTCTTTTTTTGCATTTAAACTGTGCAATTAGTAACACAATATTGATGGTGAACCACAGCCTAGTCTTAATTAGGAGTTGGATTTTCCCTGATGGTGTAATATGAAAGGTGTCCCTTGCACTGAACTACTAACAGATAGGTATTAATTATCGCCTAACCCTGCACTTCTCCTCAGTTCTGTGGAGCAGTTTAATATATTTCTGTTCATCAGTTGTGGGTTTATAGCCCACAACTCTCACTGCTCTCTTCAACCTTCTTTCCAGCAGTAACAACAGGCAGTTTTCCACCATCTGCCCAGCACCAAATGGCAGACAAATAAAAACAGTAACAAGCTGGTGGGCACAGTGGCACAGTTAGCAGCTTTAAAAAAAAAAAGAAGCTATTTATAGCAGGATGTTTGCTAACACGTTCTCTTAATCAATGTCCATACTGTTGGTATTTCTTCTCTATTCAACTGGCTAAAGCTTTCCTGGTTGACCTTGTGATTCCACTGTGTCTTTCACTGTCATACAAACCCAGTGCAGTCTGTTATTTTAGAATCTTCTGGATATTTTTCAGCCGATCTGAAATGCCATCAGTGAAATTGTAAGTAGCCCACTACAGAAACAATACACAGGAGAGATTCTCACTGGAGAGGTGCCAGCCCAATATAATATGACATAATAAATGTGTTGTTGTTGTTGTTGCTGCAACTTTCACAGTCATGCTAAAAAAGAACCTAAAACTGACCTTGAAATACTACAATTCCCATGATTATTGAGTATCATAAAGGAATGCCCTCTCATTGGAATTGTAGTGCATTGGCTGTGCTACAAACACATCAATCCTGCTTTGAGCGGTAATGATCTGTGGGACCAAATGACTTCAGGGGGACAGCAATGTGGTTATGCAACACAATGCTGCTCACACAACTGTGGCCTTGAAATTCTCACACATAGAGTGGAGTGGGGGATCATGACAATTAGCCCTAAACAATTGTTTTCTAATACCTTTATTATTTGCTTTTTTTTTCTTTTTTTTAAAAGGATGATAAAGATGATTTATGATTACAAAAGCACATCATGTAAATATTGGGTTTCCCTTTTGCAATTATCTATGTGAGTGGAATGTTTACATATTACTTCTTTGTAATGCATTGATGTTCTTTGTGTTCCACTCCCTCTCTTAAGTGTGCCCTCATGGTAATGGGGGATCTTTTCATGAGCCAGTTGCTAATGACTATTGATTTCTACATTAATTAGCTACAGTACATTTTGAATGCCGTAACAGTATATCAGTTCCCATTCTTATATTGTCATATACACAGTATCTCTCTGTCCATGAGAAACTGTAGCTTGAGAAACTAAACAAGACATTTCTCCCAAGCACTCTTTTATCTATTTTTATGGTTGGAGTAAACAACAGTAATAAACAAAATCCAGACAAATCCTCTGTGCTCCTGAGGTGAAAAGGTTTATCCTGCGATAGACGAGAAACCAAGTACCAAGAGTTGAACTCGGTTGAGTTAATAACGATCTGTCAATAACAGCTTCTGAATGCTGAATGCAAACACTTCAGTCTTGTCTCTGCGGCTCTTGGTTTAGCAGAGTGCGTGTGTGTTTGGAATCTTAAAAGCAAGGATCCAGTCAGATAATTGAATGCCACTGAAAGGGTCAAAAATGAAGTGGTGCTGAAAAAGATAATATAGAAGCCTTTAAGAGTTCACACTGCAATATTGCGGAGGCGAGCATTTGCTGCGTCTTTCCAAAGGCAATCGCTTGCATATATCTTGTTAATCTGTACTTGTTTGTGAAGTTTAGTGACAAGACGTAGAAGTAAAGGGTTTTTACATCATTGCTTTGTCGTATTAGGATGTTTGGTTTTTTTTATACAATGAGCTAAATTCAGGAATTATAGCAGACAGACAGTTGTATATCTACAGTGAGATCACCTAGGAAATGTTGCTGCAAGCTCAGACTGCTGGGTTAGCTTCCAGGCTGGAGAAAAGCAGAAGAATTGAAATGCAAATAGGACAGGGATTACTGAGAGAGCATTCACTCTACCAGAGCCTCTTCTGTTAACTGGCGAAAGCTGTGGACACATCTGAAAAACATATCTTAGCCTAATGATTACTCTCTCTTCCCATACTTGTTTAGAAGGTAATAACTCATTAAATGTTACCTCTTTGTTCATCTCTCAGTGAGACATGAACAAAGAGGTGAACAGTTCATGCTCATGCCTGGTAGTACTCAGAATACAATATAACAACATAAGGATCCAGTCTGAGGTGATTATCAGCCCCATTAATCCGCACTCCATAATAAGCAACTACTGTATACAAGCTGTGACAGACAGTCCCTATTCAATAAACATGTTTGCCCTCATTAGAACTATATTAGAAACACACAATTTGACGTGTTAACATGTTTTTTTTCCAATACCACATTTTGTCTATCCAAAGTGTTGCATTTGTAACCAAAGAAAATGGTTCCAATGAGAAAGTGAATTATCTCAACTTCAAAAGCATGCTTCCTGCACACTCTAACATGTGAAATTTGTAGCTGCGGGGATAGCACAAACTTGAAAGAAAAAAAACGATTTCTTTTTTTTCTCTCTGATCTGTGGAGCAAAGCAGATGTGTTTATTGATTATTTGCCATCTCATTAAAATGAACTTGGTGTTACTGGATGTGTTTCTGTCTCTTTTGTTGCAAATTAGTTATCTAAAAACATACTATATACATGTATAATCACTTTGCACCCCAACCCTTTTTAATCTGAACATATTTGTGCAGAATAGTCTGTATTTATATTAATGTGAGTCACATGTAAAATGTACCGCATAAATATCAAGGATCTATGATAGGATCATTTCAGTGCTGTGGTCATGTGTACTTTCCTAGGTAGAGAGTGCCCCCTGCTGGCATATTTGAGGTATAGCAAAAGGATTCTTCTCTCTCTCTCTCATTTTGATCATGGAGCAATAGAACCTCACAGCAGCCTGAGCTAGCCTTCCTCCTGTAGCTTCCTCCACCTCCTGGATGCTGAGAGATTAGGTGCTGATTGAATATGCTTTCATTCCTCCCTTTGTGCAATTTGTCTCCCATCACTAAGTGTTGAAAGAAAAGTAAACAAGGGAAGGAGAGAAGTGAAGTTTCCTGGTATCATCAGAAGTCTGATTCCTGACCTTGTAGTCTAAAGACGAATGACTATATTATAAAATACTATTTCAATTGATCAACAATATTATGTGGTGTTATTATTATATTACAAGCCTACATTATTCAGCTAGTGTGCTATTACTGGGAGTCACCCTGGGATTAATAAAGTATTTCTAATTCTGATTGTGTATTCAGTAACAATGTAACATTTACAAGATTCCCCTGACAAAGTCATTTACTTGTTCTGTCTTCTCTTCACACACGTATCACTGCCTATCATATAAAACGCAAATATACATATACATGCACATATTACCCTACATAATCTAACCTCCACCTGAATCATATCATTACATCAATGAAACCTGCACTTATTTTACTGTGTGTTACTTTCATACCACCTCACCCCCCTTCGTTCTTTGATTGGGAATGTAAGATGATTAATAGATGTTCGGCTTTTAGGAGCTTTTAGTCGCAAAAAGCCTGCATGTATTCTGTACACTGAAATATTTGAGTGATACGGTGGTCACAAAAGGCCAAAGTTATTAATTACAGCTCGGCTTTATAATAAGCCCATCATTACAAAGATGTGGCTAGTTTTACATTTATTTTCATACTAGCTTTAAAACTGCAGTTCATAATACTTAAACAGGAATAAAGATAAATATAGATAAAACACTTTCTATTTTGGTTTTGGAAGTAAAAAAGCAAAATTTGGCAGCAAGTTTAAATTTAATTAAGAAAAGGAAATACATTCAAAATGACAAGTGTATGCTCATAAAAATGACCAGGACTGTGCATTTTTGAATACTTGTTTTTATTTATTTTCTTTTTTTAAACAAAAAGATGTCACAATTTGACTGAATCCCGAATATGTACAAAAGTCGGTGGTTGGTGGAGATAAAGCAACATTTGACCAAACATGTCCTGTGTTTTACACAAACAAAATAAGTCACTCCCAGAAATCATAGTGTCTTCATAGTTTGTGTTTTCTTTTGGCTCTAGGGGGTCCGACATTTGTTACAGATAATCATAGACTTTGCAGTGCAGGTACGCCAGCTTCTCAGTCCTGCTTTTCCTCAGCAAGGGAAACCACTCATGAGGGCTAATCTCTACAACCCTGTAACCTGCCAACTTCAAATGACGTCTTTTCATGGCATGAAGACCCAAAAGCTGCTGTGAATGACAGCAATAGTGATTCCTGCTTGAGACCTGAATTGCAAGTTTGACTCCGCCTATGTTATCGTGTGGGACCGAATCTGAGCTGCTGTGTTTAGTAAGAGTTTCTATAAGGTCACTTGTTAGATCAAGCCCTGTGTCAATCACTCTCTTTTCATCAGGCTTTCCTCCACAGATAGATATAGGCTTAGGAGAGGAAGGTTCTGAGGCACTTTTAGAGTTTGTTAGCTGTGCTATAAGTTCCTCAGTTATAATCGCTCCTTTATCTATTTTCCCCCAACCTTGGTTAAAAGTTGGTTTGTATGAACTGTTCTTAGGACATAATGTGGTTGTGTGGGATGTTGGGTTAACAGCTACTGGCTGCCCAGTGGAGTCAAGATGTACTTCCAGGTCAATGGTGCGACAGTGGGGCAGAATCATTCTCTTACATACAAATTGCTCTCCTCCAAGAAGATCTTGCAGAGCAGATTCTGCCTCCTGAATCTCAATTTTGTGGCAAATATCAGACTGCACAAACTTCCACAACTGCTCAGCAATCTCCTCCTTCATTTCGAGGCTTAGCCGCGGCCCAGTCCAGTGAGGCAACTCCAGAGCCACAGCTCCATCTAAAGTGAGCCAGTCTCTTCTCAGCTCCATCTGTGATGACTTCAGTGCTAACTGGATAAACTCAGGGCTCAAAGCTAACGAAATTAAGTCTTCAGGGAACTGTGAGACAAAGGCAAGGCCTAGTAGACCAGTAAGTAGATGTTCAGGGTATTGTTGAAACTCTGCTTTTCTCTGTCTCAAGCCTTCTGTCAGGCTTGGATAGAGGCTTGGGCTCTGAACTGGGAGAAAAGTAAATGTGCCGAAGGCCCATAGCAGTTTGCATGAGTCTTTACTCCTACAGTGTGGCACTAGTGAGGGCACTCTTTCAGCAACAGCAGTGAGGATGCTATCACTACGATAATGCAATGCCGAACAGGTCAATAGCACATGCATCAGCCCCTGGACACCCATGGTGGGAGCCCGTCGAGGAACTTCCGTTAACATGGCCTCCATCCATCCTCTGTGATACAGGTAACTGAAACGTAGGATTTTCAGCACATTCACAATGGCAAAGTCATTCATCTCTTTCACAAGAGTGTGTGCCTTATCAACAATGCATGTCAATGCATTCTGAGATATTGAGGATTGAGATTTAAAGAGCCCCAAGCATACAATTCCAATTTCTTCAGGGTAAAGTTTTTTTAAATGGCGCATGAGAAGCTGCTGTACAGGATGGATTAAGTCTACTGGACAATGTCTACCTTCTCCCATTATATACAACAGCTGAACTAATTCAGGGGGCCCCACCTGTTCTAAATGTAGATGGACTACCTCATAAAGGTGCTGCAAGAACTGGGGTACCTTCCTCCCAATACAGCCCCACAAATCAGCAGCTAATAGCAACTGGTGTAAGGTCATCTGTTTGGCCCGGCGGCTCAGCTCGGTCTCATACAGCCCAAGCACAGGATGGACAGATGGCATATCTAGCCACACAAAGGACTGCAGCACTCCCAGCAGCTGCATATCAGTGAAGAGGCGTAGGTTTTCCACAGAATATCGGAGAAGCATGGTGAAGCGCTGGTTACGCCACAGTAATGGCATCACGTCTGGGTGTAAGCGGCTGAGTTCCAAAAGAAAATGAGACACATCGGATGGCTTCATGCTGCCCTTTAAAATAGCAACTTTTTGGAGCAGTAAGTCGGCCTGCTCCCATTCCATTAGGTGAGGCCGCTGGGAAAGGTCAAGAGCCATGTCAGCATACTCTGGCCGGCATTTGTGGAAACCACGTGGCTGTACTTTGACATCTGGAGATATAGGTTTTTTGTAGTATGATGACACTGAGGGGATCTCTGGTTCAGGACTTTTGTTGAACGCTAAGTCAAGGAGTGTGTTGTTTGAACTGGAAAGGTGCCGCGAGCAACTAAGACTGTACCGATTGCTCTGTTGCCAGAAGGAAGGTACAAGAGTTGAGGAACTCCGTTCATCCTCATCATTATCTGTTTGGCTTGGGAAGGTTGCAGAATTCCGAACAAAGTGATGATATGAAGACGGGCTGCAATACAGCTTGTATTCTCCCAGGGGTGAGGCTTCCTGGCACTGAAATGTCCCCTTCCTCGTCTCCTGCTCGTCAGTCTCCTCCTCAGTTTTTCCACTGAGGTTTTGAGCCTGGGTAAAATTCTTTCTCCATCCTCGAACGTAGCGTAGCCTGGGCAATCGCTGACACAGCACTGAGGCAGCCATCATCATGCTACACTAAACAGAAAAACATGAATTTTAGTTAGCTATACAAAAATGTAATGTGTGCTCAACCACCTCAAATGCCCACTTTCAAAGTATTGATTTATTATTATTATTTATTATATTATTACATTACTGAAACCCCCCACTAGTTTCCCATTTGTTTGATATTTCTGATGCAGATGCAACTGCTTTATATTTTGGTCACTATTTGTTACGATTAACTTTATTTAAAATAAATCGTGAAAGTAATGACTTATTCAACACATCTTAAATTATTGTACTTATTTATACCTATACAATAATCACATAATTTAGACTAAGGTTGTATAATGTATCTAATTTAGAAGCATGTATGAACATTCATGAACGTTTAATTCACATATTAATCAGATAACAAATGATTAATAATAATAATCCTTCCAGTTTCAATAGGGTTCTTGCAACCTTGTTGCTCGAACCCTAATTACAAATCCTGACTGTCTCACACAGCAGATACAGGTGAAATGTTTAAAACAAATCTCAATTTAATACTGTATACTGGCGCAATAATCACGTGGACAGGTCAGAGAGATTTTATTGTTGCTATACCTCTACTGTTGTAACAATATATAAAGCATACATACATAGGTATTTTCGCATTCACTAAACAATGTTTACAAATCCCTCTCTGGTTAATAAATATGTTGCTACTGTAAACTTACCCAGACCAAAGTCTAGTGAACGCAACATAACATGTTCCCCTTTCGACAATGAGAGTTTCCCTCCGACTGCCGTCAAATAACTTAAACGTTGTTTTACTTATATTGCACAATAATATAACATTAAACTAATTTTCACCTCTACAGTGTCAGCACATGCCTGTTTTAGAAAGTCAATGCAGCGTCCACATGTAAATACCGAAAGAGGTTTAACGAACAGGAAGTGTTAGGCCAGCGAACATCAAAACGGAACTTGAGGAGACACACCTTCAAAATAAAAGAAAGTAACCATTTGTTTGCAAGACGGTGGAAACTTCGACATACCAAAAACCAGGTTGTTGCATTTTAAGATGAAAAAATTTAATTATTCTAGTTTTATGCAGTACGATAGCTCTTCTCTATTTATTCATGGCTGTAAAATATAATGTTGGACTTATATTGTTGTTTTATTGTGGTATGGCAAAAATGTCGTTTCCGTTAAGGGCAGCCATGACTGAGCAGGCGTGACCTACGGTAGCTGTGTGGGTTCAAGCTTTCAAAGCAAAGGAAAAGAAAATAACTGTTTTTAAAATATTATGGATATCTTAACATTAAGCTTACCAAAATGTATGTGTATGGATGCAACGGGATTTGTCATACACCTTTTCATAATCCTGTACCACATAAAGAAACACAACTTTTAATAATGATTGCAAACATTTGTTATTTAACAGGGTAATTGCTACTTTTAACTCACTATTGTAAACAATTGTTACTAAAATTGTAAAGAAAAGAAAGAAAAAAATACATGTTAACATATCCTAATTTTTAGCATACAGTCAAAACAGTGCTGTTTATATACAGCTTATATTAACTGAAAATGTTTTTTTCATTTCTTAATAAATAAATATTACAATTTTACAAGTTAGATTTTTTTTAACAGCATGTGAACTATCATTAACATTTAAGTCACTTATAATACATGATTAATTTCCGACCCCTCCTGTCCCAAAGCACAAATGAAAAACGAAATTATTTTTAGATTAATTTCATTTTTGAGATCATTGTATGACTTAATGAACGCTCTGAGTGACTTTAATAATATTTAGTTATATTATTAGTATCACCTCTGTTGTGATGATTCAAAATATTTTCTGTGAAAAAGCCCTAGTGCTGGGAAATTATGTGGTTTGGCAGCAAAAAAATATGCTATGTTTAAAGAATATCTGCAAGGAGTCAAGTATTACATAGTTTATTCTAGTCTAATTGCTGATGTTGAAAATGTGTGTAATCAACCATTTTATGTGTATGTGGTAATGTCCTACTTTCCTTTTACTTACCCCATGGTTTAAGAATCCTTTTTGTTTTGTTTTTTTAAATGATGGTGTTAGAAACATACATTTTGATATGCTATAAAATGTGTGTTTGTAATCCTTCAAACCTTTTATATCCATACTAAATGCTAAATATTCCAGGAATAGGTTAGAATATCAAATACAATTTATTTTGTTTCAACATATTATGTACCCTCCTGCTAAATATATGAGTGGTCTCCTTTCCAGTGGACTGACTCTGGGGTTCTTAATTGTAAGTCATTTTTAGATAAAGATAAAATAAAGATATCATGTTCACATAAAAGTTTGATTTAAGTGACAGGTGAATACAAATATGTTTCTTAACCCGATTTGCAATGTCGATCGTTTTAATTTCCTGTGCCTACAAAATAAAGATAAAGAGACTATGAGGGGCTATTTCAGTCTCTGTGTTTCCATTGGTTGACTTCACATATGACTGGGTCTAGGGGTGAAAGGTGATCTAGACTAACCAGTGGTTATAAGACAATTCTCTGCATCTATTCTAAAGGAACACTCCTCTTGTTCTTTCACTGGGAGGAGCATTGACACAATTCTTTATGTTGGTGGCAGTTACATTTGTTCTTTGCACAGATCAGGGTGTTTTTCTTATTTCATATTTAGCAAGATGTTAATGCAAATTAATCTGATACAACAAACTACTTCCATTCTTCATACAGCTGTAAAAATGAGCATGTGCTATTCAACCTTCACACAAGCTGTACTCAGCTGATATGTTATCATATGCGTTCTATTATATACGATAGATTAACTGCATCACAACATTTTTATGATAACCGTTATATCTAAAATAAAGTCTAACCTAATCGAAGGTTTTTATTTTGTTTTATTAGAGAAAACAACATCATAATCACGTTACAAAACTCTGTGGTGCATCGACATGGGTAACTGTATGTGTTTATTTCATATGTTTTCTTATTTTTAATATTAAACACATACCTCTGAATGTTTATCAACAGACTGGATCAAATAGTGAAACTTGAGAGCGGCACTTGGAGAGGAAGTAGTTGATTTATGCTAATGAAGGAGTTAGGGTTTAGCTACGCTGACTGGGAGCCGCCCTTCATTCACCACATGGTTAAACCCAGACACTACTCGCGCCACTTTCGCAATCTTACTACGATTCCCAAACTCCAAGCAAATCGTAATAGCGGCACCGGGATTATTCGATCTAGTTGTTGTTAAAATTGTTCATCCTTTTACCCCAGTTTTGCAGGTCTCCGAAACAGAGTGAGTAAACGGTAAGTCTGTACAAGTGAGTGAACATGGTGGATATTTAGAGGCTAGTGTCTTATTACGCGCATGTTGTTGGCAAGAAACCTGTTGTTAGCCTCGTCGAGAGACGCGCTAAACGTTAAGAAAGTGAAACGCTCGTTCCCGGACGCAACACTGGAGCTACAATTAAACGTTTACATTAGAGAAAAAACATTTAATGGTCAGTTTCCGCATTTGAAAACAACGTTGCAAGGGGCGCATGGCAACCTCTCCTCCATGCTTGGAGAATGAGGGAGATTTGAAAAGCTTGTGTTGCGGCTGCACCTCAACTCGGAGAAGTGAGACACGCTGGTGAAATTTGCGCGTTGCACACCTCGGTAGTAGCTCCAAGTTATATACGGGTGTGCTTATGTTGTCGGTCACATGTTGGCAGAAATAAGTTTTCGCGGAATTCTCTGCGCAGTCACTTGGAAGTGGCTTCAGAACAAAGCACGGCAGCACATGGGGTTCCAGCAGGCCGCGCGCCTTTGCTATTTTGCGAGCTGTCGAGTTAGCTGCTAACGATAATACAGCAACGAGTTGTCAAACAGCGTCAAGTTACATTGTTAATGTCTAATTAGATTGATAATATCATGCTTGGTTAACGGTTAATGTCGCTTATGTACGCAGCACATAAACACGCTGTTATTTGGCTAGTGTTAGCATTCATGAGTTGGCTACATCAGTTGAGCTAACTTAGCTAGGATACTGATTTGCTTTGAAGTGCACGGAGTTCATGTTTAGCAGACTGGCTCTGTACATCTTCTTGGCCGTTTAATCACATGGTGTGATTCAACATAGCCGACTTGGGTGTCGTATGAGATTGTTATCGGACTACATTCTACAGTGAAAGCTAACCACGCTCGCGCGACGCACGCGTTAGCCGTTGGCTAACTCATGCCTGCATCGTTGTTTTGATCGAGCCCTGGCTTATGTGCTGGACTCTACCGTAAGTTTGCAGTAGCTCGTATCATACGCTTGGTGCGCACACTCCGAATGAGCGCACGCTTCAGTTGCACCTGATGTTAGCGTAAAGCGCATTCACTCAAGTCATCTTTACGTGTGTTGGGTTATCCTACACATACATTAAACGTTCAAAATGCAGACTCCTGGGCGCCATGTTAGTGCGTGGGGGAGGGGTGTCCTAAGCGTTGTTTCAGCTCCAGGTTTCCCATTGAACTTTCAGGCAAATTGAACTCTGTATTTTCTTATTTAGATGTATTAGAGGCAGTTAACAAAACGTTATGGATCGTCACCATGACCCATATCTGCACCAAAATAAATGGTAATAGCTTTTTGGGCAGTTGACGGGGGAAGCCACAATTTCAGCGTGTTGAAGATGCAAAAGTATCATGGGTCCACTAGTCTTCTAAGCATGCAGGGACACTTTACATTCAGTTACCTGCTAATTTCTATAGAGTCTAAAGGGTTTTGGTGTAAAGTAACACACACATCAAGTTATTTACAAATTACTGTAGTTATATAAATAGTCTGAGGTACTGTAAAATTAAGACAACAACTTAGTATTAACATAACAAAGTTTACAAACACAACATAGAGATCCTTTTCTGTATGTAAGAAAACATTCTCGGTATCGGTATAAGTTGCGTGGTGCGTTCAACTGCAATTTAAGGCAGCGCTTAAACTGTTAAATATTTATTTTACCATATTTTTCATGGTGGTTTTTCTAGTCATAAATGTCCCTTGTGTCCATATGTCAAATAAGGATGTGCTATAAACCATGAAAACAAACAGGCTTAAAACTACTACTTTTCATAAAACAGGCTTTTGCCCACATAAGCATATCAATCATGTATAGTGCATTTCTGTTTATTGATGATCTGTCATTTTTACCCCTGAACTGAAGTTGCTGACACTCTCCTGATGCCATGTCTCATTTATGCTTACTTGCAGGCCGCTGGGCACAGCTCTATCTCCCCTGAAAAGCCCTTCATTGTGGATTTAAAGGCATCGTAATTCATTCTGTCAATGCAAACTTGCCATGAACAGTTAGAAGTCACTGTAGTGTCAAAGTGCTTACAGTGCAGGTAGTTTCATAATATCTACTGCAGTGAAGGCACTTTCAGCACTATTCTGATAATGTTAACTAAAGGACCTGGTTTATTTCATGCCAGTTTATGCCAGGTCTGCATAGACTGAAATACACATCTGGCACGGCCTCATCTTCATCCTGCTGTGAGGTTCTGCACCCCACTATCTCTGAGTGAAGCAACGGTCTGGAGCGAGTCCCCCTGATATTTATGAGGCATTATGCATCCTGTCACTTTGCATAATGACTTTTTGGCATTCACCAGTGCATGCAGGCTTTAAGGCTACCTAGAGTTGTATGTTTCTTTTCAAATTAAGTGGCCAACAGCTAGAAAGTACAGATCAGATTACATAAATATGATCTTTTGTTATTTTATTTTTGTGCCACTTGACTGTAGACTCTTTCCACTAGTTTTTATGCTAAGGTGCATCTAGTGCAGATAGTGAAGTAGACTAGCACCTACTGCCCTAAGTGCTCCTTCTGGCATAAAGTGCTGGGACTGTCATCTGCTCTTTTTTATTTTTTGTTTGTGTATACTCTTAATTTCAGCAGTTCTCTATTAGTTTTGCATAGTTGCGCTGCAAGAAGAAATAAGTTGTGCAAATCTATGCAAAACTGATGGTGACCTGTGTTACCATCTGAACTCTTTGATAATCCTCTATGGTGGTCAGTCACGTCCCTGGTACAGCTCTGTAATAAGGTGAAGATAGGTTTCAGTAGTATTAAAGTGCTTATAGTGCAGGTAGTTCTATAAAATTCTACTGCAGTGTGAGCACTTAAAGTACTTCTAGACATGTATCTCTTCTCAAAGACAACTGCAGGTGTAGATTGTGCACAATGGGTCTCTGGTTAGTTTTGCTGGTTTGCTTTCAGCTTCTCTCTGTACTGCTGTGCAAATCCATGCAAAACTGATCATAGAACTGAAATGAATCAAGGCAGAAATGATCCCTTTCTGTGCAGGTTGGGAGAGGTCGCAATGCTCTATATTTGTTTGGTATTGCACTTGTCCCGGCCTGTTGAGGACATGGGGAATTATTCTTCAATAGATTATCCTGTGAATCCTAAACATTGACTAAAGATACCCTTGTTTTCTCCATTTTAGTGTATTGTTCCTATATGACACCTTGTTTAAGTTATTGTTTCCTTCCTTCATCTCCCAAATGGATAAACAGAAGTCAGCCTGTTTGTAAGAAATGTTCTGAAAATAAAATGTTTTCTTTGGCCAAAGGAGTTTGTATTGTTTTATTCCCTTAAATCTCTCTCAAGAGATTGTTTCCAAAGATGTGAGATGACTTTGACTTGAGTTGTGATCCCATTTGTTGAATTTTTTCTGTATCATGAAAAAAAATCCTATTTTTACAACAATGTGAATGTATCTACAGTTACAGCCCATTTTATTAATTGTATTCTCTTATCTGGGTACCCAACCGTCTTTCTGATAATTTTAAAATTACACCAGTCACCCATGTTCTTCGCTTACAATTACCATGTTTTTTGGTTGTCTAGAAAATTACGTAATGTTTTTTTCGAGTATGTTTGAGCATAAGCATTGACGATATACTGTGCATGAAAGGTGTCAGGAATTGTGGAAAAATGTTAATTATATTCGGTGTCTTTACCCTCGGGTAGATTTTCAAAGGTTGATTGATAAATACCTACTCTTGCAGCTGTTTGTGATATCTTCCTCAACTAGGCATGCAAGTGATTATGGCAGTGGTAATTCTGTGTTTTAAAGTGGCAGAGGCTGGAGGGTTTTGTGTGAGGATTAATGTTTGAGTAGTGTAGTTATGCATTTCTCCAGCAGAGGGAGGCATATGTATACTTAAATGGCATGTCTCAGCGCAACTGGCTAATTCCAGTGTTTGTGCACTTTGAAATGTCATTCCAACTGAATAAGGAAACATTCAGACATGAACATTCCTCAAGAGAGCCCTTTTATCTAACATTATTTAATCAACTATCTTTTGCCAAGATAATCGATTAAATACAGTGCAAGTATATGTTACCAATAAGATTAATGCACCACCTATCATTCACATGTTATTAACAGAGACTCAACCTCTGGCCAACGAGCAGAGTTGTCTCTTTATTGGTCATTGTGAGGTAGAGATCCGTTCACTGGAGTGTTCACCTTTCATTGTTATGTCCTCTACTTGACAGAGAAGATAAATGGGATGCATCCAGAAAGGACACAGACTCAGAAATACATTTCTGCATGTCAGCCCATGCTGATTGCCCTGGCAACCCTAACTCTAATGTCTAGAAAATCATTTTCCTTTGTTAGACACACAACCCTGCATGATTGAGGTTTGTTATGGAGATGCCACCTGGTGTTTTATAGTTGTGTTTATGTGGCCAGCCTGCAACTGACCTGTGTCTTCATCCTACTGCTTTCAAATTCAGAATATTTAAGTAAGACACAGTAATAAATACTCATGCTCACACTAGAACACCTATGAAGTATTGCTATACCAGTGCCATTATTCAACAAATAGGCACGTGAAATTATCAAATTCATTGGCTTCATTAAACATATGGTAAATGTTGAAATTGTATAATTTTATCCAGATATAATCAATAAAGTCAATCAGAGTAGAAATCAAGTGATAATATTTTGGTAAATTAAATCTGCACACAGATGTTGCTGATTATTTCAGCATTATCTTTTGGACATTTCATCGTCGTTGTGGAAGAATATCTGTCCACGAGTTAATGGATGTAACCCTGGAAAACAAATGTTTGTGTCTGCACACATGCCAGTTGTCTTAAGCCATTCAAAAGACTCCCAAAGAAACCCAGTTCTGTCGGCACAAAGGGGATCTTTGCCTCTTGTCTTTCTGCCTTTCTGCTTGATTATGTTGTTAGTCATACAGACAGTTCCTCCCTCATCTGAGAGAACTGAGAGTTCAGTTTCCCTCTCTCAATATCTCCCCTTGTTTGCTACCCTCATCCATAGACAGATGTTATAGGAAATTGACCAGCCCTTGAACCCATAATTGCTATTGTTTAGCACAGGCTTATGAACATTTTTATATTGTGGACAAATTACCCTCACTGTCCACTGAGTTGGATGACCCACACGTCTCCCTTTTACCATCATAAATAAGACAAGCAAACATACATGCCAAGGTCCATACATCCTCTCTTTAATTATCATCTAATCAATCAAGTTTGGTTGCAGTTGGTGTTATCACCCACGGCCATTTTCTGTGGATGGCTGCAAGCCCCTCATCAACGTAACACCTGAACAACCTGATAAATAATCTTAACACAACTATGTCCACCAATAACTAGAAAATAATGTGTGCCACTTGTGATGGTTAGAAGAGTCTAAAACATAGAGAGTGTGTGCTGCTGAAATCTGGATAGCTCCTTTTTGTACTTGTGGGGTTTATTGAATATTCAGAAGGGGCTGTGTGTGTGTTGATGTTATGTCTCAGGGGATTGTTTAATTCTGCTAACAGACAGAAAAAGGCTGTGTCAGCTGTGCTGCTGAGGCTGCAGTTCACTGCTGGCATTCACTCTGATGGGGGTCTGTACCATCAGCTGACCTCTGCGAATTAACCTTGACTGTATCTCCGGGATCGTGCTCGGCCGGAGGATGAACTCTAGCTTTGCGTACGCATAGGGCACACCGCAGCTGTCAGTTTTATGCTGATGCACTTTTGAATTAGCCACGAAAAACAATTAGTTTTCGGAGCAGGTTGATCAGGAGTTTTTACAAGAAGCTTCATCACAATCTTTTGTGGCAGCACTCTTGCTGACAATGTGGCTTAAGAAGTGAGACATGGGCAGAATTCAAACAATGTCCATTCAAGATAGGACAGACTTTCTGCCGCTTGTTATACTGTACACTCTCTTGATCTTTAGCAATGTCAACATGTGCCCTTGTGATTTATTGCAGTTAATAATAACTGTAGCCGTAACTCTAGTAAATCTCTAGTTCCTGGTAGTTGATAATATTCCAAAATAAAGCGTCCCTCACACATAGCAGTACACACGTTTGAGGACATCAGCAGCACATATCTATCATACTTAAGAACTTCCTCTAGACCCCGTAGGATTTTATGCATACCACGATATGCAGTGAAAGGTAGAGACAAATTATATGTAATAAAAGAGCAGAAACACCTGATGATGCTCAGGTAAACATCTGATTATGTGTCCCTAGCATCTGGTGCTGGTCGTCAACATATGGTGGTGATTCTTTACATCTGCTGGTGGTTAGTGACCAATCTTTGATATAGTGTGGAGGAGCTTCAAGGGGCATACAGAATCTTAATATAAATATGCTCCAATATTCAGCAACATGAAGAAACTACACAAATAACACATGACTGTTCTTTGGTCCAAATATTGCTAGAAAAGAAACGTTAAATGTGAACATTAAAACAGAAGTATGTGCTTTTGGCAATGAGAATTCATGTGGATGAGTTCAAAAAATAAAGAAACGTCCTTGTAAAATGTAGGCCAGTGTGGGGATGATTGTGGGAAGCCGTAGTTGCAAGAATAGGGCCCCAAAGGCACTGTGTGCAAGACAGAGAGCTACTGTGGTTATATACAGAGCTTCAAAATCACATATTTAACCACACTACATCACAGCTACCAATCTGTGTCCTATTTCCATTCCCTCGTACTGTCACCTGTCTCTCATTTCTTGTCTTTCGGGACTCAAAGTTCCCTTTGGCTTGAAAACCGTCCTGTCTGTCCTGTCATCTGCTCAATTCCAGTAGGCCAACCAATAAGATGTAGGGGCTGCAGATTCAGCACAGCACAAGCTAAAGCACCAACTGTTCCATGGTTTTCTATCTGGCCCTGCAGCTTGACAGATACTGTCAGGGGTTTTGTGAAAGTGGTGTATACAGTATCTATGCTGTTGTACTGAATGAGTGATTGCTTACTGCTTAAGCAGTCTTTTGTCAACTACATCATATAATGTTGTGGGATGTGATGCGTTTGAAATGTTGCAGCTTTTCTGTCCAAACTGCTGGATGGAGGAACATGATATCTTGTTCTAATTGATTTATAGAGTTTGTCAGCAAATGAACTGTCTGCTCTCTCGTTTGTTTTGGTGACACACAGACCTCACAGGTGACACATATAAATATTCCCCCATGTATTACTGTACATGGTTCCAGCTGCATTGTGGGAACTACCCAAAACAAATCATCTGGGCTTTTGGTTTCATTCATTCAGACAGTAACCCTACACACCTAGTTTCCCAGTGATCTTCAGTATAATATTTTGTAAAATAACTAACGTATAAGTCTAAATTTCTTTTATTTTTCCAAAACATATTTCATAGGCTGCATGTCGCTGTGATAGAGAGTGAAATATTTGCTGAAAGCAGCCTCCTGCAGGTTGATTAGAGCAAAGAGATAGAGCTGTGATCCAATACCCTTTAAGAAAGACCTTAAGAACAGAAATACCCTAAATTCTCTAGACAGCTGAAGGAAAATGCAAGGCTGGGCAATAGGTCTGAGTAGAAAACCAAAAAGTTTTCAAATCCAAAATGTAATGTTCTCCTGAAATCTAATCAAAATGTTTGACGAGAATAACATATAATTTCAAGTATGACAATGATTTAAAGCAATTTCAAATAGGGGAAAAACACATGGCAATGTGGACTATTCAGACATTTTGTATTGAAAATGATTTCATTCTATCACACTGTTTTTTTTCATTTCATTTTTTCCATTCATACCAAGGAAGTAACAAAGGGCAGCACAGCTGTGAACAGATTCCAGCTATAACTGTGAGACCCAGCTTTACAAGAGGCCTCTGTACTTCATCGGAGGTGAACTTCCTAAGGATATAATTTTAACAGCAGGAAAATGGCTATGCACTGCACTTTTATGGTGCATGGCCACCAGACTGGGTTTTGGGGGAGAAATCTGGTGGATTACTGTGCAATACAAAACAGGAAGTGGGCTGTTTCCAGAAGATTTCTGAATGGCAGATGGTGGATCAAGTCAGCCAATACAGAAATCCTTTTCATGTACAGTGTTTCTTACTCTTTCTCTAAGAAAAGAGAAAGAGTAACTTGAAGTAAAGATTATTTTAGTTAAATTGAATAATACATTAATTTATGCTGTGGTGGATGTAGTCTTACATTTAATAAACTACTGCTATGATGAGATAGTGATTACACCAACAAAGTCTGTATCGATACAGAGACATTATGAACACATGATCACTGTAGAATATTCTATTTTCTGTCACTGAGATAAGCTGAAAGCATATACACTCTTTACAACAATGGGCCATTAATAACACATCTTCATGTGTTCTGCAAGCGTCACCTTGTGCTTTTTCCTCACACACTAATCATGGCCAACAACAACATTAAAATGTTAGATGAATGACAGAACATTGTTATCCACTGTGGCACTGCTTGACATAAAGTACATTTTTAGAGAGATGTGTATGTATTTTGTAGCTGACACAGGGAGAAGATTGCATTTAAATCATTTCAGCTCAATCTCACGTTTTATAATGGTGACATGAAACATTGGCTTAGCCTTATCTCACTTAAGGCATTTCTCTGCTAGAGTTATGTCCAATCAAAGAGAGACAAAGCTTTCTCTTTTACTGAAGAATATAACTCGTACGCCCTCAAAGGAGACACATTCTCTCTCTTTCTCTCTTCCAAATCTTCTTTTCGTAATAAATCTTTTATTTCTCCATTTGTTCATGATAATCTATCTTTGAGAATGTCACACTGACAACAGATCAACTCAAAGGATGCTCCACTGGTTTTGTTGGCTGTGGTGATAATTGAATTGGCAAAACTTTACTTGTCTTTTGATGTTAAAGTCTCTTATTCCAGTCACTCCATGGCTCTATTATGCTGAGCGAGGGTTTGGAGGAGAGCCGTGAAGCCAGTTGTCTCAGGTAACACGTATTGACATTGGTTTTTTTTTAGGTTTTTTTTTGTCAGTTCATTGTGGTGCAGCAGATAGTGTTGTCTGCCTTTAGTCAGCATGAGCAGATTTCACACCATGCACAATAACGAGAGTTGTTATCATATGTGTACCATGTGGGTCCAGGGTTAAAGGGTCTCCTAAGAAGTGATTGAAAGTGTTTTGACACATTCCCTGCTTTTTGACTGCTCAAGTGGCACATTGATTTTTTCTGAAGAAGCCAGCTGAGAGGAGACGAGCATGAATCTCTTAGTGCAGTGTCTCATTAACTTATGAACTGTCTCAAAGGGGAAAAGGGGATATCTTATAACACTGCATGTTATATACAGCTGTGAGCAGTGAGGGTGAGAACACTAGACCCCAAATGATTCACTGATCAATAAAACAACCGCCTATTTGTCATTTGCACTTAAAGCTTTAGTCAGTAATTTGTTTGTTAAAATTATCTCATTTGTGTAAATCCCCTTCAGGTCCTAACTGCTATCAATACCAATGTCTTTAGCCCTTGCAGGGCTGATTTTATTCAAACCAAATAGAATATTTAGCTGGCATATCGGTCACTAACCAACCTGATGTTCTTTATGATGCTGTTGAGTGTTTCCTTACAGGTGATGGAATCATTATCATTGTAGCTCCTCCCAGCAGTCCTTTTTCTTCCACTTGGCTTTGGGCAGTATGTGTTCTGTGTTTTTTTGAGGGAGGTTTCACTGTAGAGCACAAGAAAGTGGGTGGGAATTATCAGTTGCATCAGTTGCAGTGTAGTCTTTTCCAGACTCCTAATACAATTTATTTATTGATAGCTATCCAGACATAATTTAAATAAATGACTTACAGAGTGTTTCAGAAACAAATTACAAATCATATTTTGACAATGTGACAATGCTGAAGTCATCTTAGTCTTATGTAAATGTACTGGTCAAAGTATTCATAGGATACTGTTGACAATGGCCTTTGTCAACCAAAAAAAATACATGTTAAAACAAATGAATCTAAAACTTAACTAAATCAAAAGACTACTATAGCAAGTGGGCAGGTAGAAAACTGAATGTCCACGCTAGGTTATTGATTTTGATGGTTTTATTGAATCCAAACAAACAAATCCTTTGTCTCTTCTGCTGCTCTGGTAAACATATATATATATATATATATATATATATATATATATATATAGTGCATATAACCCAAACATTGCAATAAACATAAACTAATACAAAACTAAACATTTTAAGCAAAGCATTATTATTATCCAAAACATGACTATAATGTCAAGAAAATAATTTATATTAAATAAACTATTCTATTAACCACCACGCAGAATCAAAACTAATAAATAGCATAATAATAATGCGTGTATCTCAGTATGCTGCATTAAAGTTTCTTTTTTTCACCACTTCGGATGCTAGCTGCTCTCTTCTGAGTGTGTTGCAGTGCTACTAGCAACATGATTGGGACCAAAGCACCAGAGCAGAGAGTAAAATGAGAGAGTAGAGAGTTTGCAGCCCACAAATGAAAATGTGTTTTGTGACTCCCCCATTGTTATCAGTGAATCCACTATTTCAAGTGGTTATTTACAGTCTTAATATAATTAATTTCTTACATATAGCACCTTTAATCATTAATACATTAATATCAACAGTACATTGTTGTGTATTTAACTTCTTGAATTTACCTAAAATGTTGTGTGTTCTACATGTATAGCCATAAAGCTTGTCATGATCCTCCGACATTACTTACAGTGAAAAGATACATTTACAGTCTGCCTGTGTACAAAGTATCATATAATTTGTCATCACAGAGTGATTCCCCTCTGAGCTGCGATAACTATGTCTGCTAATTACCCAGGCTGCACTGGCATAGTATTTCAGCTTCATCCTCTGAAGGTTTACAATGTAAAGCTGCAAGCAATTATCTGTCAGTGGCTTCAGTCGGGAGAATTGATGGTTTGACCCCACTCGTCTGAAAATCACACTTGACACTCGTACCCCTGCAGGCAATGTCAAACGAGACAGCTGGGGCTAACTCTGGATGACACGCGTCACTGACTGCTGCTAAAGACGTACCATTTGTCAGAAATAAACTAATATGTCCTCCAAGCAACAGCTCTCTGTTCCATTACATTTCATAACTGCTGCAAGTCAGCTCTGAACATATGGTAGACTAGAAAGATGGCGCACACACAACTGTGGCACTGACATGCCCTTTGTCCTAGATGTAAACAAAAAAAAAAACCCTATCGGCTAATGTGATCCAAAGAGTTAAAGTCTGCTCGAGATTTACTTTATAGAGACAGTCTTGACAAGAAACGTGGCAATGCTGTCAGAATGAATTGTGAAAGGACTTATGTGAGTTGCCCACAGAGACGCAGCCATCACAGTGCACTAGGCCAGGCGTTCTCAGCAGTAAACTTTATCATGGTCTGACTCAATGGCACAATCCTGCAATTTGTTTTTTTATTACATTGTAGAAAAATATATAATACTCTTTATACAATGGACTCCACCACATAATTGCACTCCACCGTAGTCGGTCAAATTGCTTTATACATGCATTTTTATTAGAGATCACCAACTATAGAAATGTGTGGGATAACTGGAGGCCATTATTGATAAAATAGTGGGCGGAGTGAACTCCAGGCATAGCCTGTCTAAACCTGCATAAGTGCATCTATTGCATTTTGTTTCAGAGTGAATGTGTTTCTCCATTATAAAACAAACACTTTGTATGCTCCAGTGTGCCATTTAAGCTGTATACCTCACTCTGACGTACAAAGGAATAATGGCTTGAACTGTTCAAGAACTATACAAAATAATCAAGTTGATGTGAAAGTTATAACATCTTACAGATGTCCTACCTGCTCTTTTGCAAATGAACACCTTTACCTCCATCATTATAATATGAAAACACAAGCTTTAAATGAATAAGAAGCGTCCTTCACTGCAGTGTATCTTCTAAGTGGAGTGATGATGGCTGATGGTCTCTCCCTTTGACTCTGTTGGTGTAACAGCACCTATAAGCACAGACACAAAGGCAGGGAAATGCAGCAATGGAACATGAGACAAAATGAAGAGGACACGACTAATGTAGAAAGTGAGAGCGAGAGAGAGAGAGAAGGATGAGTTGGCAGGTGGGTACAAACAATGCATGCAGGTAGCAGAAACGAATCAGGTGACCTGACACTGAAAACGGCTGATGTAAGCACCAGGGGGCAGACATGAGGAACTAGTGTGTTAATATGAAAGCAGGTGAGCAGGTGGATATGGAGACAGGAAGTCCACAGTAGGCAGATGGAGTGTGACAGATGAATGTGTACTGCCATGAACTAGAGAGCCAGACACAGTGCAACAGGCTCAGAGGAATTAGGTTAGTGTGTAAATGAAGACGGATGTGAATTCACTTTTGTTTGGACAGCAGGTTATACACCAACATCCTCTAAGGTGCAATATTTTTTTAAACATATAGCAGCATATTTTCCATGTAAGTGAATATTATTGTAATGGGGGTTATGAACAGAGAAGTGCGTTACATTATTACATTACGTTACATGTCATTTAGCAGACACTTTTATCCAAAGCGACTTGGGTACCAACAAGAGCTAGAAGTAAGTAAGTAAGTCAAAACTACATCAATGTTGTAATTCAAGCTTCTCTGTTGTTTGTTTTGGTGGCAGGTCCAGCTGCATGTGCCAGTTTGTGCATGCATTTCACCAGGTTCGGTGTCAGTAACTTGATGGGTGTCTAAGGTTATACTGTAAATATCGGTGATAATGATAATGTTGCTTTTACTAGTTAGCCCACAGCAAACAACAGGGTCTTAGCAAAAATCAGCAGCGTAACATATAACAGATGACTTTTTCTAATGTGTTGCTTCAAACAGGACACAGCTACACACACACACACTTAAGCAGGTGGGTGCAAAGAATGCACTTAAATAATTGAACTGATTGGAAATGTGGATGAGTTGGCAAGAAGAGACTGAAATCTAAAAAAAAGCATGTTTTCCAATAAGAAGCACTGAAACACCAAGAACACTGGGAACATTAACAGAACTACACTTTCCTTGCAACCATAAGTGAAAGATGTGGCTTCAAACCTTATTTTCCAAAACAGCAAAGCAGGATATTGGTAGAAATTTCATTAAAAATATAGCGTTCTCATTATATCCATGCTCTTATCCATTGATTCTCTTCTTTAATTAACTGGTTTACCAGCTGGCTTATTCATTTCAATTACAGGCCACTGTACCCTGCCAGAAATCTGTCAATTACTGATGCAAAGTCTTGGCTATACATAGAGAAGTCGATTATCACACCACATGTTATTGCCCTTTTCTGTCTTTGATTGCACCAGACTTGATTGCATCTGCAGTATGAAATGATTCAACCCTTTGTCCTGCCATTTGTGTCCATTTGCAATACGTTTGCAAAGGGAGTGTTTGCATATGAGCAAGAGATGAAGTCACCCTGGACCTTTTCAAATAAATGATACCGGAGTATCTTGACTGAGAGGTTTGTTAGCCAAAACATTTCCATATATAACTTATACCGCTTGCCATGCCCATCATGTTTTACTGATCTTTGTCCATTTTTTTTTACAGCTGATCAGCAACAACAAACAGATAGCAAATAGTCATAGGCCAGAGTTGCCTCTGATATTGACTCTTTTGGTCTCAACACCCTTCCTTGATTATTCTCATTATTGCAGGCTTCAGCTTCAGCCTCATTTCCCCCTTCAGTACAGTGCAGTTTAGCTCTCCCTGGTGCAGTTTGAAACAGTCTGACGTGGCTTGCATTTTCACCACGGAGTGTGTGGGTCAGCACGATCAGCTTGACACAGTGTAGCCCGCCAATAATTGTCACATATTTTGTCACATCACAGGAAGAATAACTGTTATAATGCAGTAGCTAATTTTGGATAGTGATAAATTAAAGTAGACAAAACAAAGAAGAAGAATGCAACACAGTAAACAAAAGGGTAACAATGGAGGACTTCTAGCAGTTTGTGTTTTCAAGTTTTGTTTGAGCAATTTGTGAGATTTTCCCCCAACCACTAGGGGGTTGTATTTTCTTTCTTATGTTCTGCCTGAGGCTGACGCTGGCCCAGGGTCATGCTGGTAATTGAGGTCACCTGTCATTATACTCAGGTGTTAGGGTTAGGGTTAGGGTTAGGGTTAGATATTATAAGGGAGGAACAAAATTATGTGACATCAATGATGCATTTATTTTACCAGTCAGTAGGTGTAGGCTTGAAGATATATATTGAAAAACATTTTTTTTAAGGTTTGGCAAATGGTCATGTTTAATTCAATAAAAAATGTTCTCTCTCAATGCGTACAATGAGCAATAAGTTATAAAAGCGGGGGTCGAAAATGCAAGCTCCAGCACTATCGTTCTTTTGTCTGTTTTTTTTTCAGGGATAGTTTTCTTGAGAAATAAAACAAACAGATTCCCACAATCATTTTTTTTTTTTTTTATGGAAATAGAAAGATGATTTGTGGAAATGGAAAAATAAGTGGACATTGGAAGAAAATAAATCACTGATATCATTTCAGACACTAAGGAAGAATCTGGTCGCGATTTATACCTATACCAGCAAACAATCAGCTGCCAGTAGCGCCACATACAGGACTTACACAAATAATAACACAAAGTATTGAACTGAACTGAACCACTTGGTGGAAACAAGGCTTTAGTGTAAGCTTGTGGCAAGAGAAGCTATATGACTGTTGTGGTTGTTAACTACTGTAGTTACTGTACTTACATGAATGTCAGTACTCTTACTATCATTGTGTTATGTTGTTATCCTGTACTGTTATTCCTCTCTCCTTCATCTTCCCTTCCCCTTGTCTGTCTACTTCCTACCCCCCCGTCCGGTCCAGTTACCATACATCACACAGCCAGAAAATAAATAAATAAATAATTAACAATAATAATAATAATAAGTAAAGCAGACCCTTCCTGTGCATGGCAAATCTGTTCAACACCACAAGGCATGCAGACAGCCAACTTGCAAAAATAAACTTCACTTATGCATTGGCTCACCAATATACTGTAATCATGCTTCAGTTACTATGAATTGATATTGCAGCGATGTTGACATTGTACACCGGTGTATTCACAAGAGGCCTGTAAAGTCTGTGACATGCAAATGACAATAATCATCCTAAATGCACCCCATCATTTCTATCTAATTCATATTTTGGACCATACATTAGCTCAGAACATTGAAGCTGATAGTCTTTCAAACTTGTCAAGTGTATCAAGAATCCCTGAAGGTTTCCCCGCCAGCCAACTTTCTTTCATTCAAAGGGTTTTTCATTTTTGTTGCAAGCAGTTTGATGTTTGAAATTGAGTGTATTCTTGATGAGGGAAGCTGGGAATTGGCTGGCTGTCAGATCAGCACTATTATCTGCCTTTTGGGTTTGACGCAAATTAGACTTGTGGTCCCCAAGGTGCGTGGACCCTTGCATACTGGTGTTGAATTCTTAGAGCATGCAAGCATTCCTTGATGGAAATTCAGTTTAATCAGTGGAAGATACACAGCCCCACTGGACTTGTTCACAGCCTTTTGATTTGTTTTCAGTGTGTCAGAAAGCACATTTTTTTTCACCTGTAACTAAGAAATGTCGAGCTGTATCAGTTAAATACCGTTTGACATATTTAACCAGTTACTGATATTAGGCAAGCAAGCACTAAATCACTTTATTATTCAGATGTTAGACTCAATCCAAAGGTCCAGGAGTGATGCAGACATACTTTGTAAAATATATGCATTATATAGACAAATGTGTGGTGGGCATGTGTACAGTCTAAACTGGGAATACAGAAGACAGTTAATTAAATCCAAACTGTGTTCTTGGATAAACAGTGAGCACTGAATCTGTTTTGTTAATTGTGTTTATCTTGAGAGATGTCCCAAAGCAGATTGGTACAATGCCTGGGTTGGCGCCACAAATACAAAATCATTTGTTGCCTCAGTGAAATTTCAGTGAATATCAATACTTGAGATGATGATTTTTCTTTTTGTCTGGCATTTCTCCTGGCATACATTTGACTAGGGATATTGTTGATGGAAGTGCTTTAAAAATGTAAACCCTGATACTAAAGGATGTTCTTTAATTTAACACAACAAATAATAAGACCTGTACATTATCTAACAGAAGTAGCACGGTAATTGTTTTTTTTTGCAATTGTTAACATCATGTAATACAGTTCTAGGAGTTCTCAGGGTTAATCTTCACATATTTTTTATTTTATATTGTATTTCTTTTCAATTCTATCTCTTGGTCCCTTGTTGCTAAAACAACAACCTCCTTAACACTCAAACACATGTACTCACATAACAACATGTTTTTGTACTTTTCATGTCTCCTGGCACTCTCACGCTGCTCCCATCCATCCTGTCTTGTAAGCATCAGACCTGTTATGTCTCACTGACTCCCACCAGTAAGTGAACTTGCACTACATTTTCCAAACACCTTGCAAGTGCCCGAATAGTCCAAATCATTACAGTGTCTGGCCGACACAGAACTAGTGAGGAATTAAACTATAAAGTAGTCAAGGAGTGTCATGCTTTGGTTTGTTTGTCCCATCTGTGTTGTTTACAACCCCCTGTGCTATAGTTGGCTCAGCCCAGCACAACACACTGCAGAGAAGCTCTGGACCCCAGGAGCTTTATCTCCTCTCACACTCATCTGCAGGCTCTGTGTGTCCAGCACTGGTGAGTGATTGACCACTAGCCTTAGATTGAAATTGATTGCATAAGGGCTGTAACAATGAAGGGCTGTTGGTATTCTGGCAGGGGCTTGTCGGGGTGTCAAAGGATGGGATACCGCTGTCACTAGAACAACTGGGTTCTATGTTAACGTATTGTCTTGTGGTCAAATACCTTGGATTCAAAGTAGGCCTTTTATCCAAGAGACACTATATTTTTAATTGGGTCATATTGATCCATTCTGCTCCTGCTCATGGCAGCACAGTCATGAGGAATTTCAGTATGCTGTGCTGAATTAAAAACTTGATTGGCCGACCAAATGTTGCTTTGAGTTCAGCCTGGTTGATTGGCTTTTTTCCAATTAGAGATAAGATATGTTAACAATGAATTAGATGAAATTAAATTAAATATGATTTTTTTTTCTCCTAATATCCTAAATGTTCATGGGAAAGTTCATTATATATGGTTAGTGAGTGCTTTTGGCATATACCAATGAATTGGGGTTAGGGTTAATATAAGGGAGGAACAAAATTATGTGACATCAATGATGCATTTATTTTACCATTCAGTAGGTGTTGGCTTGAAGATATATGTTGAAAAACGTTTTTTTTAAGGTTTGGCAAATGGTCATGTTTAATTCAATAAAAAATGTTCTCTCTCAATGCGTACAATGAGCAATAAGTTATAAAAGCGGGGGTCGAAAATGCAAGCTCCAGCACTATTGTTCTTTTGTCTGTTTATTTTCAGGGATAGTTTTCTTGAGAAATAAAACAATCAGATTCCCACAATCATATGCAATCATAGAAAATGCTATAACATAGGCTTTTGTACCTGGTCTGAAGACCTTGTTGTTGTTTTCCTGCTCCCTGTGTGTGCGTAGCCTTTCTCCCACACATCCAAAAACATGCAGAGGTTGATTGGACTCTCTTAAGTGCCTGTAGGTGTGTGAGTTATTAATGGTTGTCTGTCTCTGTATGTTGGGCCTTTTATGAAAAGGGCTGAATTTTGAGTTGTCGGTTGATTGGTCGGTTGGTTGGTTGATTGATCAACCTATAGAAGGCAGTCCGTAACACATCTTTGAAGACTTGTCTGACATTCAGAACAAGCACGTCAGTAGTAGACAAATGCATGGCATGTTTTGTATCATTTCTGAAGGTTTCATAGATCCATAGGCACTGACACAGGCTTTATTTAAGAGTATCTACCAGTGATTCATTACGTTGCATTAGATGCCCTGGGAGGAGGAAAGGGCCAAAGCTTGAAGGATTGTGCTGCATATTAAATGACTCTTGCTGAACATCAGTAGAATGTATAATCCCATGAAGATTCAAAATGCAGATATAAAATAACAAGGGTTGAATACGACTGACTTTTAATTTACTGCAATCCCCGGACGTGGACTGGGGCAGAAATTGCAGGCAGAAATGTAGGAAAAAGAGGTTAATGTAATGCCAATCACGGTATGGTTGATTTTATGGATGGATATGTGTCCTTTGTTGTCTGTGGTTTTTTAAAACACTTGCTTGTGTCTCTGAATGATCCAGTTGGTGTCTGAGTCGGTGCCTGGCATTTCAAAGTAATCAGGGCATAATTAAGAACAAGTGAGTTGTTTTACCTGTAAATAAATTAAATAGTAGATTATGTTTTACTAGTCAGTCTTTTAATAAAAGCAGCATAATTGACAGTTCTTGATTATGGTTGGTGAGTAAGTATATGTACTTGATTTAAAATGTGGTACTAAAACACCAATACCATAAAAAAGCCCAGAGTGGGGCATCCAAGGCCATCAGACTACAGTTTAATCTTTGCAATGGTCAGGTTTAATGACACCAGACCTATCTTTATGTGTTAATGTGCCAACTACCTTTATTGCTTCACAAGGGCTGTTCACTACTGTTTGCAGGTTCCCCTCAGGTGGCATTCTTCTCCTCAGGGCGGTCAGCATTCAGATTAGCCTGCAATTCAATGTTACCAAGTTCCTATTAATTTTTAGTGTGGCCCAAGGAGGGAAGACTATGGGGTTTGCTTTTGTGCAAGGTCAGAAATAATAATGAAGAAAGCTCTAGTTCTGTAGTAAAGCCTGAATGTTTTTCAAGCTGCTGTTGTATAGGTTTGGCGGAGACATCCATGCCCCAGTGGATCCAGTGGATTACAACGGACACAGGATTCGTCATGTAGCAAATTTGTTTTTGTTTTGCTGTATTAGAATTCAGTAACTGTTGATCATTCTTTATTATATAATAGATTCATTTCTCATTGTCAGGACAAGACATGCCCCAAAGACATGTTTGTTTCTCATGCAATGAACAATTGCGGGAATGATGAAGAATGAGTAATGAAAATATATTCAGTCTCCCCTTGCCTCGGGCTCATGGAGAATGTGGGACATAACTCAATGTATACTTTCCACGGTCTTCATTGGTGAAGAGGTGCGGATGCTGTCAGAGATGCTCAAGTGCATGTGTATTTTACTATTTGTACTCATTAGGTGTTATTATACATATCACTAGTGCCAAGAAGTTTGAATAATTGTGTATTCAAACTTCAAGAAGGTAATAACATACTCAAAGGATTACTGTATTAAACTAGACTATAGCTATATGAATGGCAGATGCCAGGCTTGTTTCTGTGCTCTTTGGGGAATTCTGTGTCCCTTTTTTGCCCATAATTATGAAAAGATTAAGGATTCACGTTACCACCGCCATGTCTGGAAAAAATGAAAAATATACATCATCAATGTTCCTGTGACTTCTGATTTCCTCCACTTAATTAGGCTTTAATGTTCTTTTAGAGCAGTTTTTAATTAAAGCCTGTAAAATGTCTTAATCTGAAAGTGATTTCATAAACATTACATCGCTACAGGCTGCACAGTAAAATGCAGAATGTTTGTATGATATAATATAATATAATACAACACAATACAACATATAATATAATATAATATAATATAATATAATATAATATAATATAATATAATATACTATAATATAATATAATATAATATAATATAATATAATATAATATAATTGCAGCTTAGGTGTGATGCATAATACAGTCTCAGGTTTGATAATGAGGGAACTCCAGCATTCCCGTAATAACTGTCTAATTATTCTATATTTAACAGATGGAAAAGTCAGTGTCTTTCTTGTCTTTTGTTGGCGGATCAGCTGCCTCGCAGTTCTGCTGAATCACAGCAGCCTGCATGTCTCACTGAGAGTGGATTAAGAGTCACTGTCCTCTGAGCATTTTGTTCTGCAATGGATGTCTCCCCACAGCTCCAGACTGCTCAAGCAAACTTGTGTGTTTTCACATCTCAGAGAAATTCCAATGAGAAGACAGCTGCTGAAGCTTTAGACTGATACAAACCGTGTCTCTGGAAGGAGTACAGTTTTTTTGTTTTGTTTTTTGTTTTTTTTTAATGGACAACACAAAAAGCAGTACAGCAGAAACACAACTATACTTATTATATATAGTGTTTTTATATACACTATAAATAAATACTATACTACTTATTATATATAACTATACAGATATCATAAATATGGAAGTAAATGTGAGGGAGTTGAAACAATTTAATGCACACAATATAGTAAATATTAAAATGTTGACTAAATGCAATTCCATCCTTAGAAATATATCTATTTAGAAATAGAAATATTTGATTTATTTAACCTAAATTAATTGTCTTTATTTCTATGTTAACTGTATTCAATGATGTCAATAAACGGATGAAACAAAAAAATAAAATAAAATAAAATAAAAGGATGAAACCGAGTTGGTCAGCATCCTCTGTTGCCCTCCATGCCTGGTCGAGTTTAGGCAGGCATGGATGTGAAGACCAGAATAAACTCGACACATAGGCTGGGAGAATATGAGTAAGTACATACAAATGTTTTTTAATGTTTTTTTTTAAAATGTTATGATTCCCCGAGTGAGAGGAAGGGATTTGGCATCATGTGAAGTTCACTGTATAAGATATTAGAAAGAAAATGATTCTGTAAATTACTATTCAGAACTCAGTCAGAGATGGTCTGCTTTTTTGAGTTTCATCAACTTGAGGTGCATCCGAGTCAAAACAAAAATAGATGTGTAAATTGTCCAATTTACTGTAGATTGTGTATTTTAGAGGTTTCTGTAGTTCAAAGCAACATGCAATATTTGCTTGAAATTGTTTATTGACTGTGTGTTGTTAATGTTTACTGCATAGCACTCTCTTTTCTCTCGTCACTGATGAATATCTGAAGATTAACATGATCATGTTCATCTCAAGAGAGACATGAACTTTGTATTCGTATTTGACGGTGATATAGTTCATTTCTCAATAATAAAACTGTTCAAAAAGTCACTTTTGCTGTGATGAGGAGAGATTCTGTGAACACTGTTTTTTATGTACCCTGGTGGTAAGATAGCTGGTAGAAAATGGAGAGAGCATTTCAAAGATAAGGATTTTGACGATAAAAATGAGCATCTTATTTACCATGAGGTCCATCCAGTAAGCATATTTGAATTACAGTACATCATTTAATGTCCAATTAAAATTAAAAATCAAACAGTGGCGTACAGGACCAAATCTGCACAGTAAAATATAAAATAAACTAAAACTAATAGGAAAACATACTCTTTTATCTCGAGGTCAATGTGATATAATGATAAAGTGGTGGGGATGAGAGCTTTCTGCAAAGAAGACACAGACATCTTTAGAAAAGAGACATTACGTGCATGTTCTTTTCTGATATGTCTGTGAAATTAAAAAACAAACAAAAAAACACAGCTTTGTCTCAGTAAAAAACTAAACAGAGCCACAGGATTATACTTCAGTAGCATGAAGATTAAAAACTGATCAGAAATTCTACATTTGAATTGCCTGAAATAGGAGTTTTCATAATTCATACCATTTTTTTTAAACATCCTGTGAGGTGAAGCATACAGAGTGAAATCTTGTAAATTTTGTGTGTTGTTTTGTTGCTGATTAAACACTTTACATGGAGTAATTCCTTCATTTCATATCAGAATTGTATTGTCCTGTAACAGTACAGGACAGCAAGGAGACTGCTTGAAAATATGTTTTGTTGATATACTGTATGCATACGTTGTTTTCACTCTCCAGGGAGATTTTGACTGACAGCAACAATACAACAACAACAATAACAACAACAAAAACAGAGACATCGTTGACTGTGTCTTTGGCACATAGCCATACAAAACAATATTATTATTATCAGGATCAGTAATCACATGCCACATGACAATTTCCCAAAATGACAGAAGATACTACTATAGACTATAGAACTAGAAGGGTTCAAGGGATTTGGTACACTGAACAAACACATGTATAGGTCTACTGAATAATATTTGGTACAGGCTACAGAATCACACTAAGGTGACATTGGTCTTTTTGTTCATGACTTTAGCAAATGGGTTTAATATTGACAATATGACGCGTATAGATGAAACAGTTTTGTGTTGTAACTGACATTGCCCCTTAGAGATTTGGAAGCTATAGGCAGAACTGCACAGATATCCTTTGTAAAAAAAAATATAAATAAATAAAAAAAAGCTGATTAATGAGATTCAGGCTGTTGCAGGAACCTTGGATCCAAGAGTAATATTAGATTGCAGAAAAATACACAGCATTTAAACTGCAATCATTTGCATTGTACTGCCTTTCTTCATATATCAATTGGAATTGTGAAGGAATGTCTATGTATAGGAGCTGCTGTAATTTAAGAGGTAAATTAAACAGCTACATTAAAAGAAATGGCCATATTCAGTTTCTTGTCATTAATATCTTGAGTATTTGCTATATAACATGAGATCTATGCACACATGTGCTTTACACTCTTCCAGTGCTTATTATCAGTGTAGACACTGTCAGACAATAATGGGTATTTTGAATCAGGTTGTTATTTGCAGGTGTTTCTGGGTTTATTAGATGACGGCATCAGCTCTGGGTGTCTCCATTTCTCTGATTCTGACACCTTGGTTGCTGCCAGGAATAAACATAGGTTTTTTTTTCAGCCACATGAAGAGCAAGTGCAAGAGCAGCTGTCCTGACTACAGACACTTCAGTGTGCACTGTATAGGCAGAGGGGTAATGTCAAAGCAGATTCATAACCCAGCCAGGTAAAACATTAAACTCATATTCAGTCTTTTCTCTGTTGTTATTGATCAAAGGAACTAGGGTCATCAAAGTGTGAAAGTTAATCATATTTTTTTTTTTAGCATACTCCAGATAAATCTTCTGACAAAAAGTCCTTTTTTTCACTCTGAAACTTTCTTTTGCTCCACACAAAACTCCCATAATAAAGTCATCAATGATCGTTACCTGCCATAAGGACTGATGATCATCTGCCTACACCAGTTCTGTCTCGGCAGAATGTTAGAAAAAAAAAAATAATAGAAAAACAGGCGAAGTAGCTCAGGTAACTTGGTGGAGCTCTCCAGGGTGCTGATCACAAAGCTGTCAGTCTAAAGTTGCTGCCACATATAATGGCAACCGCTGGCAAGAAGTTACAAGACAATGACGGAGCTGCCATTTCCTCACTGAATTTGCTTGCTTACGTTGTTGCATGTTTTTTATCTCCTGGTTGCTGAAATATGATGAGCTGCAGCATGTGTTCCTTCACCTGATATTGTGTTCACTGTAAGCACTGTTAGTAAGACAGCTCAAATGTTCTGTCCACATTCTGATTGTTCCTTTCTGTGCTGCTAGTATGACAGTGTTCAAAGTTATAATTGGACTGCTATTTTATAATTTGGCTATCTCGATGGCTGCAGTTTACTTTTCCCAGGTACTGTTTGTGGTTCTGCCAATGAAATAAAATCATTTTTGATGCATTCAATGTTTGTATTTTTTCTTGTACGTCTTCCTTTGAGGGTTACTGTGTTTGACCAACTGGATGCATACAGGATGGACTCCGGGAATCCCGGAAGGGCTCTTGTACATTGCTGGAGGGTGGAAAATAATATACACAGGTAGTATTAAAGCAGCTCATACATCCCCCCCATACACCCATGCATACATACATACAGAAACATTTTAATACAGTGCTCCACTGTCTACTTAGGCAACTTGACAACTATCTTAGCTGAAAATTCCCCCATTAAATACATTTTTCATCACATTCAAAATGTTCATTTGGATGAAATTGTCCCCTGAGTTTCAAAGTTGGACACATAAAGAAACGATGACTTGTCCAGGTCAAGGAGTCTCACCACACGTGAGTACAGCGAAGAATTCATGAAAGGAGCTGCGGGATCGCTTAGGCTAACCACTGTTTCTATCATCCTTTCATTCAATGTCATAATTTAGAGACTATATTTGTACATTTCTTATGTACAAATATAGATCCTCAGTCCCCTGCCATTGAACTAAATGTAAATGGAATGCCAAAATAAGGCAAAGTGAGATAATTTCATGACAAAAAAGGGGGGAACATGTCTCTCTAAACCTTGAACCTGAAGATTTAGACATCTAATCTTTCAGTATAGCATCGCCCTCTGAAGCAGGCAGATGTCACTTTAAAGTAGCTTTGAAAATGTGGTATCCCATACCAATAGGAACTCTTGGCAGCCATGTTAATCCACTGTTGATCTATCCTAGGATCAAGCTGTTCCAAAATCAATAAAGCCATGAACATTTGCCGTTCGGTCCTCATCACATCCTTTGTATCCACCAGTTAATCCGAGCTAATACTGTGCTACTGGTGTTTTGCTTTAAGAACAGGAATGAGAAACATTTTCATTTGAATCTTATTGTTCTCTTTTTGTTTTAAACCTTAATATCTTACATTTTCTGAATTATAAACCGAAACATCATAGCCCAAAACAAGATTGGTGAAGAATAAAATGATATTTTAAAATAATGAACCAATATATAAAAAATAAACCAGTTTCCCCTCAGTTTCCCCACAGTGTCAATCAAGACCCAGATTTTGACCAAACTTCTACAATTGTTTTTTTTAAAATCTTAAATCTGTATGCATATCTGGATCACCACCAAAATCTAATATTTGCTTCCTTGGGCCATAACACATCCCCACATCCTCAGAAAATAACATCCACATCCATCCTTGACTTTTGGAGCAATGTTGTTCAGCCCAAAAACATAACCTCATTGATGGAGCTGAGAAATAAACTGGGGTAGAACTTGTGACGTCTAACAGTGAGATTATAGATTGTAAAAAACAGAAGTCTCCTCCACTCACCCCTTCCTTTCTCGTGGCTATCAGGGAACTGTGGCGGTCTTTGTGTACCAAAAAGGATGTGGTTTGCCTTTGTTTGAAAGCGAAACTTCTTCACGACACAAAACACAGGCTTGTTTGGTTGTTCAAGCTGCTGGAGGAACATGGAACGCATGATGACAGCCTCCGTAAAGCAAGGCTCTTGCAAGAAGTACATAAAAAGACTTATTTTAGGCCTATGAAAACGACAGTTTACAGTAATTATACACCTAGAAAAGCATGTAAGCAGTATATTAAGTGTTGTCACCAGTCCATCGCTAGAGTTAGAGTCCAGTTAACTCTCTGCATGTTTTTGGACCGTGGGAGGAAACCGGAATACCCACTCACACGCAGGGAGAACTAAAGACTCAATGCAGAAAAGCCCTCAGTCAAACCAGGAATCAAACCTGCGACCTTCTTGATGTGAGGCTACACTGCTAGCCACTATCCTGCCGTGTACAACACAGGATATTGGCGCAACTAAAGTATCTACAGTGACAAGTAGCTCATTTTACAGTTACCTGATATTAATAGGGTTTGAAAGAGATTTAATAAGATAGTGATTATCAGAGTGTGGGTTGCCGCCCTGTTGGACTGTGCAGGTACTGCAGGTGGGTAGTTACAGGTCATAAAAATGATCAAATTGAGAGTTGTTTTTTTTTCCTTACAGAGCACTTTGTTGGATATGCAGAGGCCCACTTAAAAAAGTTATTTTCTGTAGGTTTATGAAATAAATTATAATAATAACTTTGTTATGTTTCAAATACTTGATCTTGTATGTTGTTGTTTTTGCAAGGTTTACGAGTTCTTAGTTTATATATTTTAGTTAATTTGGTAAAAAAATAAATTGTTTATACAGTTGGCTATTTACACATTTATGTTCCCAATTATTATTTGCATATTTACATGTTGAAATATTTACAGCAGCATGTTTAAAAACCTTAATTAATTAATTAGCTGAATCTGCCTTAGTGGTTCTGACTCCCATTTACCTGTCTAAGTCCTTCTAGCTTCTCAGTGGTTGCTTCAGACACGTGTGATGCATAACAAGGAAGTAAACAGGAAGGGTTGTTGTTGTTGTGAAGCTGCTGAAGTGTGGAGAACAATTAAGTGCTGCTTAAGAAAAGATCCATCTCCATCTTGCTGTTTATTTACGTCTAGACTGATCCAACCACCACACATCGAACCCTCAAGTTACTTTTTTTTTTAAGAATTTACTCTGGGCCTTGACATCCAAAAGTTTGGCAATGGCTATAACATGGAGCAGAAGTATACTATGTAATGCTGATGTGATAAAACTTCACAAACACCAGGGCCCTTTTTTTTCTCGATGATGTCCCTTAGTTCGCCCATTGTATTCCCTCTGATTTATTGTCCACCACATCCTCGGTGGTAGGTGCCGACCCCCGCTGCCACCACCCCACCATGCAGAAATGGACGAGGCTGGAGTCCACTCCATATTTTGTATGGCGCTTTTCGTTGCCAGTGAGTGCATCTGCTGTGAACACTCAGCGCTCCCTCCACCAGGCATTTCCACTTGCGCACAGCAGCAGCGGCAGCAGCAGCAGCAGAAGCAGCAGCAGCCAGAAGCCTCGTCTGCTCACAGAAGTTGAGTCAACGCACCGGGGGGGAAACGCGCAGCCTGGATTCATGAGGCTCCTCCACTCTCACAGACAGTCCTCTTGTCTGCGGCGCGGGGGGACTTTTTACTCATTCTCTGTTGCACCAGAGCCCCGTTTACCATTTGGAAGATGTGTTGGTGGGCACTGATAATCTGAGCTGCAACCATTGCAACGCCCACTCATTATAAAGTACCTTCGGATCTACTGCATGGGAGTTTGACCAGCCAGCTGGAAAGAAGCTTTTAAACAGTACGGCTCTTCGCACAAGTGAACAATGCTCAGATTAGAGACCATCCTTTGCACTTTTTCTCTGCTGTGTGTGGCGGCAAGAGCAGATTTTAAAGCACGGAATTGCAGCGAGGTGCGGGAGGCTTGTGTCGGGAAAGGCTTCAGCTTTGCACATGTTCCTCCTCAGGAGATCCCAGGTAAGGCTGAGTCAGGCTCACACTTTGTGTACTGCATTATAATTAAGCTGGTTAATACATTCTGTTTTTTTTTTTTTTTGTGCAAGCTGGTAAAATCTAATCCCAAATCATCCATTCGCTGCATTTATTATGATGCAACATTATTGTGTAAAAACCAAAAAAACAAAAAAAAAATGCTGCAGGAGTCACTGCTGCAACTGCACCTCAACCACCTGTCACTCACGAAGTTGCAGTGAGTTTTCACGCGGGGGAAGTTTTTAAAACGCACACACGGGATATTCTCACACACACACTGCGTTTGCTAAATCGTCCTAACTGATTGGATATGATGGTGAGCAACAGCTGGAGCAACCTTCTGCATCCCACAGCTGATCAACACACACACACGGCACTGCTGCTCTTAACGGATAATGTGATTGTACGTTCATGCTGAGATAACCTTTTTTTTTACCCTCGTAATACTAGCCAGTCCCTCAGCATCAAGTCCAGCCGAGAGGTGACAGTGCCCAACCAAGCAGAGATTATGAATGGTCAACTCAACAGATTAACTCATGTTCCTGCAAAGATGGGGTGATAAGGTGAAGTGGAACTGCAGGCTCCTGCACTATACTTCAGCCCTTAACTATCATAATCACTGATGCTACCTGATGGAAGCCTCTACACCCCCCTTTGATTATGAATGAATGATGTGCATAGGTCAATTCGCATCTGAGTCCTGTGTGAAAGTAAAGAGATTCATAAGGACATAAATCTTGCATTAATTATGTTCAGCTGGATTCAGTGTTCACTGTCAGAGCCTGGCATATCATTTCAAAATCTTCTGTAACGTCTCACTGTAAATGTCTTTATCAAGTTAAATGTAACATATGTATGTATATATATATATATATATATATACGTATATAACATATGTATGTATGTATATATATATATATATATATATATATACATATATATATGTATATATATGTATATATATATATGTACATATATCTACACACTTAATTTCACAGGATTTTTCTGTAGTTCCTCACTCGGCATAGTTATAATTTATGTGATTGTGATTTGACTTTTCAGTTCAATATTCAAAAAGATGATAAGCGTTGTACGCGTTGACTTAGAGATATGAATTGTTTCCCGTGTCACATATATAATAATTGAATTGGAGCGTTTGCAATTAGTGCATTTCTTTGTTTTAAAATGATGAATGAATAATAGTCCAGCTGACATCACTCTCCATGTCGTCATTGTTGTGCTTCAGGGCCAATCATGCTTCCTACGAAGCAGGGAAATCTGGCTGCACATGTGACATCAGGCAAACTGGCTCACAGATGTGTTGAACAACAAACTGATGAAATCCGTTGGATTCAGGTCCCTGACATCACAATTAATCTCCCAAATGAGTGAAAATTTCAGTCTCTCTCTCACCTCCAGTTGGTATCACCCTGAATAGACACATTGGATCAGGTCTTTGAAAGAGTTATAACCTTGCTGAACCGCACGTTATCAACACCCCAGCAAATTACAAACGCTGATGGGCATGTCCTTGACGCTTCAACTGCCTCTCACTCAGGCAAACAATACGTGAGCTGAGCCACGTCACACCTTAAGTAATAGAGAGAAAAGCTAATAAAAAAAGCTAAAAAAACAAAAAAAAAACTGATCGACTGGGTTTCTGGCATTAGAAGCAGAAATACAGCACATACCATGTAAAGTTTTCTCATTCTACGATTTATTGATCCACTGTAAGCCTTGCTTTTATAACCACAGGGATGTGGTCTTCGTGGAAAAACAGTGAATCGATTTACGGCACAGAGGAACTACGTTATTCTGTGTCCAAAACAACAAGGTGAAAAGTGTTCACACCACCAGCTCTGAGGAAAAGTAACAGGAATCACTCAGTAAATGTAAGTGGCCTGCTGTCTCTTTAAAGAAATTGCATTGACAAAGGTAGAAGTTGATCAGGGTTAACAGAGGCAGATGATCCACTGTGGCGACACATTCAAGTTCCCTAAAGCATTTTTCTGTAGAATTGATGTTTAGTTTGTAGTGGTGCAAGCACATATCGATACACTTGAATATCATGATATTTTGTGGCGTAATACGTAAGTGCTGCATCGATATTGAAATATTCTTGACAGGGGTTTTGTGTTGTATTTAATTCACCAACCGCTAGTTGACAGCAGGCTTTCAGTCATTTAACTCTTGGTTTAGTTTAGTTTGGGATCAGAATCAGAATCAGAATCTTTACGAGACATTGCACAGCAAAATCAAAAATGCGGATTATTTCGAACCTAAAGAAGAACAAATGTTCAATTCACAAATTGTTCACTTAACTTCTTTTCATGCATTTAACTAATCAACTTCACATAATTCACATAATAACTACACATAATTCTTCGTACCTATATGTGTGTGTGTGTGTTCGTGTGTCTGTATATATACGTGTGTCTGTATATAAGTATTTTTATATATATATATATATATAAATGCATAAACTCCTGCACATATACACACTTATACCAACATACATACACACACATTGGAAAATATAAATATGACATAGAAGGAAATTAAGGAGAAAAACACTCGCTCTCACTAGACAAAGAAAACTGTATCCATGCATATAAATCGTTATTTTACTGTAAGTTTTTTGGGGGAGGAAAATACTGATTATTGTATACCATTATATTGCAATATGTCATATTGTCTCCCCTGTGTGTATCATAATGCCAGATTCTTGCCAATACACAGCCCTATTATTTACCGGCATGAAAAAATGGCCATACAAATATTCATTATCTACTGTAGGCATGGCAGTGGAGGGGTTAAGAGTGCCAATGTGGCAGATGGGGAGCATGTTCAGTCATGACATTACTGTGGAGTTAATATTCCAGTGCTTGTAGATTAGTTGGTACTTGTGGGCTCTTAAAGCTTCCCATGTCGCTTATTGTTTCTGCCGGCTTTGTAGCTGCCATCACACTCTATTAACTCGCTGATGTCTTTGGGAAAATGTCAACCTGGGTGTTACTGGTAATGATGATGCTTTCTCTGCTTTTCCATACTGTATTTTATGTGAAACTGTTGCTGGTGTTCTCTTGCTCTCTCTCGTTCTTTCTCTGCCGTCAAACTCAAACTGTAGTGACAGATGTGTGTGCTTTTGCTGCTTTTCTTGTATGATGCCATTAGAGAGTATGCTTACTTTCAAACTATTTATAAAACACCTGTTTTCCCTCATCACATGTATGGATGTGAAAAATGTTTTACTGTCTTGATCTGTTTGACGTTAATGCCAGACAGACTACTGTTGAAAACACAACACTTTTTTCTTTTTTTTTTTTTTTCTTTCAGTCTTAGGTATGAGGTACACATATCTACACTGGTCGAATTGATTAGCCATCACACATATAACTGAAGTAACAGCAGGGAAATGGGAAGATACCAGACATAACAGCAGGGTTTGTTTGCTCAGCACTGCTTGAAATGGTCAAGCACAGCTACAGTGTCTTTGTGTGTAGGGCTAAAAATGAAAAGGCTTAAAATCACTGACATTTGGTCAAACATAAGGAGCCAGTTCCGGTGGAGTGACAGCATTGGATATTGTTATTATCTAAAGCCAAAAGGCTCAGTTGATATAGTCATTCCACTAGACTACTGCAGTGCTTCTGTCTGCTGACCAGGGCCGGCTGAAGGCTGTCAGCAGCAAGAGTCATGAGAGTCAGATCTAAAAGTCTTTCTAGAAATGCCCACAGCATGTCCCTCTCAAAACAGTCATTACTTACTGCATTTTGACTATTGACAAGCACAAATTTATGAGGCCCTTTAAAATTCAAATTCTGCTTTTGAATCTAATTTTAAATCCAGCTCCTCACTGCTCTGGGTAAAGATGAAACCTGCTCTCAGTCTTCCCTCGACCGGCTCAGTTTTCACTTAGTGGATTACCCAACGTCTGAGACAAGACTGGAAGATATGGAAAGTGAGTCACACAGCTGACTGCAGGATTCAATGGAACTTCCTGGCATGTCATATTCTGTCATGCAGTCATTTAATGTCCCGCGCTGTTTACTTCCAGGCAGGAGATGGAGATGGGACAGAAATAATGCGGCCGGTATTTTATGTGTTCCTGGGGTGCATGAACGATGAGCCAAATGATTCCAGGTCCTCTACTGTCATGTAATGGAATGGAGAGGATTGAAAAGGGTTAAACGTGAGTGCTATTAGAAAGAACGGCCAGGTGCAGCATATATCAGCATTGTTGTGACACAATGAGATATAGTAAATCTGCATGAAGGTAAAATCCTGAGAAGGATCCCAACTTTTGCTTGGTTTAATGTGTCCCCATTCACCCTGCATATATAATATATTTGTGTATTATTACAGATAATTTAACTTTTGGGTTTGGTAGTTAATGTTTTGTTTGCATGCAGTGTGTAGCACCACCGTTCGAGGCTGCCTCCTGCTACTATATAGTGCAATGTGAATGTGTCCTACCGAGTGGCAGAGGGGGATACTATCAGGAAAGACGAAGCGAAACAATCATCACTTCTTCTGCAGCAGAGGGGATTTCTCAAATGCAGCCTCTGTCCCTGTGTCATCAATCATGCTCATGAATGCCAACATGGCCACATGATGGGCGCTCTCTATGGGTGTTCCCTCTGAGAGCTAGATAATATGTTGTCCTCTTAAAGCCTAACAAGAAGCTTATTGTAAGAAATATGGTCAAAGACAATGCAACCCTGGAAAATGTATTTTCTTACAATTATATAAAAAAAGGGCACAATGAATTACAGCTAAAGGTGGCATGACTGTCTAAGTGCCAATTTGAGTTCAAATTAGAAACAAAATATTTTCACGCCTCATCAGTGGATTGAAGCAGACGAGAGGGGTTTTTGAGTTAATAACATTTTTCCCTTAATGTTGATTGTTGCTTGTTTAGTCTTTACCATAAAATGCTGTCGATAAATTTGAAGCCAAGTTTTCAGAGGCTTTCTGCTAGAACTGAAATCTGAAAGTGGATTCGGATAGGTTCAGTAAGATCCCAGCTTACCAAATGTTGTAACCAAAGAGTATTTTCTACCAAATTTTTTTGGGGAAAACTCTTTGTTGTCCCAGTGTCAGAAATGTGCCAATTTAATAACAAAGAATTATAAGTGATAAATAATCTCCTGAAGTCAGTTAAATAAATAAAATGATTTTGTTATGTTTTTTTCTGTTTAATGCACATGCAACACATGGTCGGATGTCACATGATTACCTGATCTGCATTGTGCTGTCAGTGTGCAGGATGCTACCATTTAATTTTTAATTTATTAATTTAATTTAATGTTTTTTTTTGACTAAATTCTTTTATTCTGCCACTCTGGAACCTACATCAGATGGAATATTGTTCTTTTTGCTGCTCCCAAGAGGAAGACATCTTTAGCTGTGAATTTTGATGTGCTTCAGTTTGTTCAGGAAAGACATAAAGTCCTGCCTTAAGAACTTTCTGGATACAATTCTACATTCCTACATTCTAATCCTGTCTGTGACCTAAGCTTTCTGGGTATTTTGGCTATGGCCTTGAGCACGGTTTATGTCCAACTTTCGGTTGCTCACAACCCTGCTTTCTAAAATCTATAATGGTGATGCCGTCTGCACATTTAACATAAAACTAGAAGGGAATTCAGTTCTAAGTTTGGGCACTTTAAAAAAAAAAAAGTTAGTTGCAGCATGTAATTTGAGTTTTTAAATTGACTAAATTTCACAGACATACTACAAAAAAATGATGTGTTATGTTTAAAAGCAGCAACTGTTCTATAGGATACTAAAGGAATGCAGCCATGGAGATAAATCTGTTTCAAGGAAATGGATTGAAGTTATTCTCTTGTGACAGTCTTGCAGCAGCTATTCAATGTTTTACGAATAATTTGAACTGTGAAGGAATGAGTGCTCACGCTGTCAACAGAAGCTTGATTGGATGGGATTCTGAACCTGTCACCTGGCCAATTACACTCTAACCTGGAGCCACAGAGAAACACATTTCCACTATTTAATCATTTTATTTTTGCACCATGTGCCATTTAGCTTGTGACAGCCATGGCTGGAGACACAATGTTGTGGAGTTTTCTGTACCTATATCTCATATATCTCAAGAATACTTTAAGAGATTTGTTTCATTTGTCGCACAAATGTTAATTTGTTTTTCACATTATAGTGATCTCACAAAGCAGGGTTTTTATTCGCTAAATTTGACATTTCACACAAATCTCAAATTGGAAAAAAAAAAAATCAAGTGATGGAGTTCAAAGGTCAAAACTTATGACATTTATTATGATATTTGGCATGCACCGTGAAACTGGAGATGATTATACAGATATTCCATGCAACCTTTAGTGAATCATCCAGATTCTCACTAGAAATATATTTGATGAGTTTGGACGTACAAGGATGATCACAGCTGTTTTCCTATCTGTATTGACAAACTGTCCTTTTGGCAGGTTGCAGCTTAATCACTTCAACCATATCCCATTGATACAGTATAGTGGATATTATGGCTCAAAGCTGTGTGCATAGATATTTTCACCAAAGTATTAGGTCAAACTGGTCTTTGTCAACACGAAAATAAACTGTGAACCTCCACCATCCAGGAGAAGTTCCTCAGTTTGTGAAGTAGAGGATGCAAAGCAGATGAGGGAAGTGCAGTGCTGATGAATACTGTGTTAGACTGGTCATTAATCCGCTTCCAAGGTTTTGTTCGCTAACGGCCGCGACATAAACGCAACCCTGAGTAAAATCACCTCTGGTTTCTTCCATACTTTTTTCATGCATTTGTGGGTGCTGAATTTCCCAAGAAGCCTGAATTGCCCCTGAAGCCATTTTTGGTACACATCTCTGACTTGATATCTGACAACCTACTACTTTTTTGATTTACTATTCATTTTTATGTACACAGTTTCCAGTAGTTGGGGGGAAAACAAACCCTTCTGTCCATGAATCATCTCTGGCTTTAAGAAAACAATCCCCAGGATCAATGTGCATTTCTTTAGTGATATACGAATCAACTTTCAGCTTCTGGATGTGACATATACCTGGTTCTTTCCCCCCCAACACCTCATCTGCCTGTCAAAACCTAGCCATCATGAAATGAATGCCTCATTTCTGTCGTTGGATCTATCTTTAGCCACACGTCTGCCACTCTCTGTCTTGTTGACAACATCTGACTACACCTGATGTGCTACTGGAGAGGCTGTTTGCCTTTACACTGCTCCTGAGGATGGTTCAGTGTGGTGTCTTTCAGCGGCCCACTGTGGGGAGCAGTCTTGTGCAGTTGAGTTGTGTCCTCTTCCTGGCAGTGAAGCAGAGCAGAGGGCACTTGCACTGTAACAAGGTATCAGAACTAATAATGGTGGCTGTTGGTAAACTAAGCTGTAAATCCTGTGTGAAAAGTAATGATCAGAGTAGATTCCGCCCAGGTCTCCAAACAGCCACCAGCTGTTAAGTCTAGAGTAGTCCACTTGCATGCTCTACTTAGCAAGGTGACTCAGGAGAGAGTGGCTTGTCTGCTAGGGTATAATTCTCAGGGGCGTCTAGGCATACTGCCCTCATGGATCGAGTATCTTCACTAGTCTTCTCATGCATCCACTGGGCTTTTTATTACATACTTCTGCACAGCCATCAAAGCCAGACACCGTGCTTCATGTGCTGATTATGCCGTGCCTGTTATTTGTAAATTGTGCTGCAGACGGTGCTAAATAAATCCATACAATACATTTATCTTTGCAGTAATGATTTCATGCACGTCGCAGAGTGGTGTGACACATGAGCATTCCATTATAGTTGCACAGTTTAGGTCAAAACATATTCAAATTCAAATCTTAACATAAAAAAAAGATCTCATATTTCATATAGATGACATATAATCGTTTTTTGTTTGTTTTGTTTTTTAAAAAGAAAAGAAGCAAATCCTCCCATTTGACAAGAGAGGAAGACAATGTTGACAGAATTGGCTGAAGCTTTAATTATGAAGTTACTTATTAGTTTTCTGCAGATGTAGACAATATGGTCACGTCTTCTAAGCTATAATCATGGATGAGGACAAATCGGTATGAGAAACGGGTGTGTTTGTAGCTTCATTTTGTGAATGACATCAAACTTCTCAGTAGCCTTTTAAAATGTCTCTTAAACATTGACAGAGGGCAGTTTATGCATTTATCTTCCATCAAAGTGTTTTTTTTTATATTACACAGAGAAACATTTTAATACACCACAGTGTTGTATGAAAATGCTATTTCACACAAAATGGTGTTTCACATGAAACAGTAAACCACTCTGCTGTTTTATCATGGCACTCAGACTTGCATAATGACATGTTGCAGTGTAATATCTTGACGCGTTCAGAAAAGCTGACAAGACTGTCACGAGCATGAAAACTGTTCCACCATCTTTATTCTTGTCCTTTTCCCCTTCATGCTGACTCTCCTGAGAATGAAGAACACCATCATTGCATTGTACTGCGCTGCTTTTATTGTCGAGTCTTTTATGTCAGTGAGATTTCATTCCCTCTTGAACCTGTCCTCATTCACCCAAGGGCACATTCCTCTGCATCTGCATCCTCAAGTTATTTAAAACACAAGCATGGCTTTCATTACGACTCCTGACATTGTTATAGAAAACTGTCATCCTTTTGTTTTGTTTGGTTGATGCAGGTTCTAACCTGTGTGAGAAGCTTGCTTATTCTGTACTAAAATATATAGACATTACTAAAAGTGTAAAGAATAGACAGTCTTGGATACAAAGATTTGTAGTTTCATGTTGCAGCATTTCATTCTCGTTCAGTTCCTGTGATCATGACCTGACTTACACCTTTTTTTGTTAAAGTTTGATGATTCACAAGGCAAAGAGCAGAGTTTTCTATTTGAGTGCAACTGAAACAGTGAATGCATTCTACATTAAACCTAAAATGCACATGAAGTTGCATTTCTGGAAGCATACAGTGTTAACTACATGATCAGTGTTAAGTAGAGCGGTGAGTGACACCAACCTCTCACCAACCGCAATTATTTTTGACAAGATGGTGAGTGAGCCTACAGAGTCTCATCAGGGTCACGGTACAGTACCAGTCGAAAGTTTGGACATAAATGTGTGTCCAATATTTTATCTGAACTGAATACTTGAAGATCAATCAATTATTTATGTTTTTCATTATGTTTAATTACAGTTAGAAGTAGAGCTGCAACTAACGATTATTTTCATAATCGATTAATCTGTCGATTATTTTCTCGATGAATCGATTAATCGTTTGGTGTTAGAAGATCAGAAAACCTTAAAAAATGTGGATTGGTGCTCGTCAAACCTGGAAATTATGATGTTCTCAAATGTCTTGTTTTGTCCACAAACAAAATGATTAACTTTTATTGATTTCTTTGTTATCCAGAGCAAAGAAATTAAGAAAATATTCACATTTAAGAAGCTTAAACAATCGGAAATCTTGTTTTAATCATGAAAAAATCTTCAAACCGATTATTCGATTATCAAAATAGTTGTTGATTAATTTAGTAATCGATTAATAATCGATTCATCGATTCATCGTTTCAGCTCTAGTTAGAAGAGTGTTCAATACAATATTCAAAATGTGATTTATAAAAATGTGTTTGGCCGCATGGCTCTGTTTTTGGGTCTCCCTGCTCTTCCACATGCATCGTGGAAAACCGAAAACGAGGAGAGCACACACTTCCTTTTATTGTGCTTACATGGAAAAATGAGGCGGATAGAGCAGCAGCCAAAAGACGGCATAGAGTAGAGCAGACATCAGTGACGACACCTTGACATTGATGCAGATCAGATACAGCATGTAAAGGAGGTGGTGGTGGTGGTGACGGTAGATTGTAAAACACATCACTGTGAAGCAGGGGGAATAGGCAGGATATGGCAGCTCAAATAGGCCATGCAGTATGAGACTGAAAACTGAATGCATGGAGGGGGATCAAGGGAGTCGTCAGCTGATGTGCCTAGAGATCTGCTGCTGTCAGCGGACGTACTGGGCTGAGCGTGTGACATGCTCAAACTAATGCTAGGCTCAATTTGTTGACGCTTCAGAAATCGTAATGAGCCACTTTTCCCCATACATACAGTGTAGGTTGCTTTGTGTCAATTATATGGATTTAAACATGTGGTGTAGCTGCAAGTGGCAACACTGATAACACTAAAAGTGTAGTCTAAACCAAATTAACCAGAATGTTAAAACAAATCATTTTTAAACTGTTGTTAGGAGGAAAACAAACAACATAAATAATTGAGGTATATTTAAATGATGTATGCGAATGCAATTAATCAAAAAATAAATTTGCAAACGTCTGTGTCACCAGTAAGTGGAAACATTTTCAGATATTGCTGATTAAATACTGTATATGAATGAAAAATGATTTATTCATGGCTGCAATGAAATCTTTAGAGGTTTTATTGAAAACACACTGGCTCTTAAAACTTTCCAAACCCCATAGGACAAAAAGCTTATTACCACCCACATTGGTGTTAACTGACCTCTAGCTATCATAGTAGTCATGACCCTGTGATGGACTGGCGACCTGTCCATGGTGTACCTCGCCTTTTGCCCCATGTCAGCTGGGATTGGTTTCGGCCCCCCCGTGACCCTCAGGGGGAGGAAAAGCGGTAGACAACGAGTGAGTGAGTTTAGTTATGACAGAGTAGGAATAGAGACATAGAAAGCAGTAGTAACAAGAGCAATGATCTGAATCCGGAAGAGGTTTGGGTGTGTGGATGGTTCAACAAATCATAGGCCTTTGACATTCCAACTTTAATCATGTTCTCAATATCCACACCATGACAATGGACATCTTAAGGAATTTAATATCTATTGTTCTAACCATGTAAACCAAGGTTAGGTACAAAACAGCAGGAACAGATAATCAGTTGGTTATTCAGGTTTGAGGACTTGTTGAGACTCTGAAGCACCAAACTAAGAGCTTCAGAAAAGACTTCCATTGGGACGGAATATGGCTCCAGCTGTGAATGCATAAGGAGGAACTATGGGACACAGCAGATGGCAGAGCGCATATGCTGCAGGTCTGTTTGGCCAGGCACTGACTAGCAATTCTGAGAGTTGGCCTACCTTAGCTGCTTCCTCAGGAACTTGGACACTGTTCTAAAAGTTGATTTTGAGAGCCTCTGAGAGCCTTTTTTGAAAGTTTCCCTATAAACATGGTACTTGCGTTTCCACTAGCATAGTACCTGGTACCAGGTACTTTTTTTAGTACCTGCTCTGGCGAGGTTCCAAGCGCACTGAGTAGGTACTATGTGTGACGTCTTCAGACTGCCGGCCACTGATTGGTTCTCTCTTCCTGTGAGTGCCGTCACAGGAAGAGACGTCCGGCACAAGAATCAAGCCGAACAAAGCTAAATCCTAAAAACCTGGGTTGATTTCCAAGAATTACCAGGGAAATGTCTAAAATCTAAAAAAATATATTTAACTATAAGGAGCTGATTATTTTGGTACTATTCCTAATGCAAATGCGAAAAAACACGTACCATAGTGTACCAAACCAAACTGTTCCGCTCGATGGAAACAACTTGCGGAGTGTCAGACCGTGTTATTGAAGTCATCTCATCGTCTTGTCCATCTCATTCAGAAATCAGAAGTGATTCAAACAATGTGCGAACAATGTGTAATAGATTAAATAAGGTTGAGAACACAAGTTACACACAAGTTAAAGCACTATCGTTCTTTTGGGCTTAATTTTTGTTTCTACTATCTTGCAATATAAAACAATGTAATCTTACTTGTATACAATCCTATAACAAAGGCTGATCTAGGTGTTCTGAAGAATACATGGTTGTTTGAACGTTAGAAGTCCTGCTTCATAGTTCACTGGTGTAGTCTACGATGAATAGCTGTGCAAACGTTATGTGTGCTTCTATAATTGAAAGAAATGGATACATGCACCTTTTTAGCAATGTCAACAAGCGGATTTATGGTTCAGTTATAGAAGTAGAATATGTGTTTTATGCAGTACTGCATCTTTGCCAATTGCTTATTTGAAGAAAGTTGCTGAGTTCCATAGAAATGATAATAATGGAATTGTTCAAGCCAGTAATGTCTGGCATCGGACTTGAACGCACCACCATTTCCAACTATTTGCAGCGCAGCAGACCTTTTTATCCTTTTTTTTTCCAGAGCAGTGAACAAGCAATACACACACTTAAGATGTGTGACTTATGACTTCAAGCTATGTTGTTATTTTTATGAACACACTCTACGCATCAGTGGCAGAATGATCAAATCTAAGAGAATGTGGTAAGAAAAAACTAAAATAAATACAGTCACTTGGAGGTGATGAACTTTTATTAAGCTCAGGTACTGCTACTTGGTTAATTTCAGGAGAAGTTTCAAAGTAATGAAATGCACGAAGCACAGTCCAATGAAAGACATTAAGAGAAATTGAAAACAAGGACTGAAAGAACACAGGTGTCAAAGTCTTACTGAAGTGTATTCACTTAGAGGAATTGAAGTGTATTAAAAGTGTGAAATAGTTGACTTCTGGGTGGGAAAGCAGACAGAACTGCAGTGTGCTAAAAGGAGTCTGTATTGTATTATCTTGTATTAGCCAAGATGAGGTAAAATCTGACATGTTGACTGAACCAGGTCACTGTTCATCCTGTGAAACACGCTGGAGCATAAGAAAAGTGGAAATATATATTTTATTTTCTTTAGTGTCACAGATCCTGTCAAAATAATCTTTGATTATGTCAGACTCTGATCCATTATGCAAAGACATTATACCCAAAAATAATTATTTATTGTGTAGAATGCGATATATCCAGCCTTGTTTTATACAAACAATATTTGGTTGAATGAATGAATTGTTATTTTTAGACTTTTGATGCTGTTGACAATAGAACATCTACCAAAACAATATCATTCATTTAATATAATCATGTTCTTTCTGTTTGAGAGCTGTCTGGTGACTGTTGCTTATGTCTGGTCTGTGCACCAGTAGATTATTTGTGAGGCTACATTGCTGTTTTAACCTTGACAAGGAAGGTCGTGGCACTTTGCTGAGTGGTGAAGTCCCTTGAAAGCCCCATCTCGTATGTTGATGTATGACATGCTTATTTTTAAGTGATGTTTTGCTCTGTTGAGACTGTTGGAGCTCGCAGTAGGGCTGTTATGTCGAGATGATTTCTTCTCCCTTTTGATATATCTGATGAAAAGGCTGCACTCAAAATAAACCCCAGGGACTTCCCACTAACACCTCTCCTACTGAGCCATTCTGAAAACAGTGGGTGATGAAATGAAGTTACTAAATTCATGTTATTATACTTTTAATAAACAAATTAATGTTTCGCCCACTTGTATGCCGGTAGTGCTTTGAATTGTGAATTTTTACAAAAACATCTGCAATGGGAGCTGTCCACCTGATCTCCTGTGACATTTGCATAGAAATCCCCCTTCTCTCCACGATCAAAACCTATTTTAGGAGCTCCATAATAGATTATACTATGTGTTGACATGATCTATCCTGTTCACTTATTAATACCATGTTTTTGTTTATCAGAACCATGGTGATGCCAATTTCCAAGAAAATGAACTACCAAAGATAATATAAATACATTAAAATATGCTATTTTTAATGACAACTAGACAGCCAGACACTTTTCAAGTGAAATATACTGTATATTAGAAAGGATAGTTTTGAAAAAATAAACGTCCTTTGCATAGAATTGGATACAAATTGACAGATTTCCAGCCCAATATTCTGACCTCTAACCAGTGCTGGTGAAGTATGGCCAATCGCCAAGTGTGAAATATGCAAAGACAGGCCTGCTGACATCTGCCGACCTCCTAACGTCACTTCATAGACCCCAATCTAGTCTCCAACATGCTGGACATTTGATCCAAGTCTGCAATACTCAAGCCAAACCAGCCAATCAGAGACAGTGGCAGGGTGCCAGTGCTGAAACCTGAACAGTAACAACAGCGGATCATTAGCGAGAAGAAGAGGGAGAACGAAAAAGAGGAATCCATCATTAAAACAGAGGTCACAGTGACATCACTGTTAAAATTTAGGTTCAGCCGTTGACCGGGAGACATGAAACGGAGCTAAATTAAGCCTGGTTTTGCTGACTGTTCCCCCACTTCACTTCTCATGTTTCTTTTGTCTTTTTATTTATGGTCCATGGCTAAATATGGCTCATATACTGTATGTTTTATGTGATGAGACTCATGAGTCAGTGGCTCCTCTTGGTCAAAGTATGTGTAGTGTGTGACCCTCCCTTTGTCGTCATGACTGAGAGTCTAGATCACATAAAGAAATGTTTTACATATCATACATAATAAAGAGTTTGTAGCAATAAACAACAGGTATTATGTAATATTACGGCTTTATTCTCGTAAATTTATGACTTTAATCTAATAAATTTATGACATTATTCTTGTAATTTTACGACTTTAATCGCATAAATTAAGACTTTATTCTCACGACTTTAATCTCATAGATTAAGAGTTTATTCTCGAACTCTATGAATTTGTATCCCCTCAATGTGGCCCTAATATAGAAGCCAATTTTGTTTCTATTTTTTGTTCATAAAAATGATCCAAAAAGCACATAAGACACTCTATATTGCACATTCCTCTGTATATACATATTCACAGTAAAGGGAAAAGTTTGCCTAAGTGTTCTAAGGGTTAATGTATTATACTAGAATAAATATAAAATGACATAATGTATAGTGATTGGCATTTAAGTCATCTATCCATAGCTTATATCACAATGCACTTCACTCTCTCAGTGTAATACATTTCTTGTTTACTGCTGTGCAGTCTATCAGTCGCCCCATGCCATGACAATTTTACAGCTGCCACCTGCTTAGCTGCTGTGCTGATTGGAAGCCCATTGTAGCTGCAGCACATTGAATTTGCATTATTTGTGGCAAAATCTGAATCAGAATTCCTTGTGTTTTGTGGAGCGATTGGAGATAAATCAGAGAATGTGCGTGTGGGGGACCTGTGGGGCAATGTTGACAATTTTCAGTCTTTACGACATGATAATCGCTGTAAATGTGACTGTTTCAATTTCCTTCCCTGTTGTGCTCTCCGCCCCACAGTGCTATTATGTTTTGGACTGTGAAATGAAGACACACACATCCTGTTGCAGAGCTGGTCTGCATTATGGAATGATGTAGCTCATTAACTTTTGATTCACTTAAACATTTCCCCAGTGTCATTGGTTATGTATATGTGCAATAGAATATGACAGGAACGTGTTATCTTGATAAAAACCTATAAGCAAACGTGCAGACTAAATAGGAAATATCAACATTGTTCTTCTTGTGGACAAAAGTATGCTAAGGAGTACTCTCACATGCCTCTATTAGGTACAGAGGACACCTAGATAAGTGTCAGGAGTTGCACCTGGTGTATTCTTCTGCTGGTGTCTGCTTCAAGGTGTTGTTCTGTGTCCAGGGATGGTTTTCTCGATGCCTTGGTTGTAAAACAGTGGTTATTGGATTTACTGTTGTGAATTGCTGTTGCCTTTTCTGTTGTTTCAAACCAGTCTGGCCATTCTCCTCTGACCTCTGGCATCAACAGGGCATTTTTCGGCCAGAAAGAATTCCACTCCCTGGATATTTTTCTGTTTTTGCAGACCATTCTGTATCAACCCCAGAGATGGCTGTGCATGAAAATCCCAGCAGATCAGCACTTTCTGAAATACTTGGACCAGCCTGTCTGGCACCATGCTGTAACCATGCCATGTCACTTAGATCAACTTTCCTCCCAATTCTGATGCTTGCATTGAACTTCAGCAGGTCATCTTCACCATGGTTTGTACGTATTGAATAAGAAATTACATATGGACATGAGATATGCGCAGTGTACACTGTGGCCCCTGCATGGCTCCTGATTAGGAAGAATCCTTGATTCCCCAATGTTAAGGCTGTGCACCTCAGCACACATTCAGCACACAAGGTTAGGGCTGTGCAGTAATTCTTTAACAATAAGTATTGTGTTTATAATATTCTGTAGCAAAGAATCAATACATACCATTATATCATCACAATGGTTTTGGCCATAATCGCCCAGTTCTCCACACTTGCGCGTGGGCTCCCTCAATGTTTACCATTCAAACTTATACTCTACAGCAGGGTTACCACCATCAATCAACTTACTGCAGTGGATTCCTCACGAGTTGAATGTGAGGAATGTTGGGGAGATAGAAAACTTAATTGACAAGATTAATCTTATTAGGGCAAAATATCACACCCCTAATTGTGTATGCGACCTCTCTCGTTCCTCTTTAGATTTGTACATTTGCATTTGGCCATTGTCAACGCATGATCTTTGGAAAGCTGTGTCAAGGGGACGTGACACCCTCATCACGACCCCTTTATATTATTTCTAAAACCAGATTTAGATTCAGCCCTGCGATGTACTGGCCATCTTTCCAGGGTGTACCCCGCCTATTGCCCTATGCTAGCTGAGATTGGCACAGCACCCTGTGACCCTCATGTGGAGGATAAAGCGGTAGAAAATGGATGGATGGATGATTTAGATTCAGTCTGTTTGCGTCTTGAAGAGCTACACCACAAACAAACAAAACAAAAACTCAGCCACTATCTAAAATTCAAAAATCCTTAAAAAAGTAGTGGTGGACTAAACTCCACAGGCACTCATAATTAACAACTAATAATTGAAGAGGCTTTGACCTTGGTTCTACAAACAACACAGCGTTTAAACAGCTCTGTCTGGAATTGCTAATGATTTACTGATGGCTGCCAATGCAGGTGCATGTTCTGTGTTTATTCTTGTGTTACTTATTGACCTTGGTGGAACGTTCAACGGCATTGACCATGTAGGCTTTTAATTAAAAAAAAATATTAATATTAAAATAAATTCATTCTTTTTTTGCAAAACACACCGATGTTATCTTGTAAGGCTGCAAATGTAAGTTGACATAACCAATGACATCGATTACAAACATTTGCCGACGTGGATTTCGTTTGTTAGCGCGTTGTTAACCTGTTTAACCGCCTCTGGCAAACCACATTCAACAGCTGCAATGCATTACAGGGAGTGCTGGGGGCAGTAGGCCTACTTCTCCCATTGTCTACACCAACTGCGTTCTGAACCAACAAAGAACAGATGAAAAATGGCGACATCGCTCTGTCCCTCTGAGGTTTATTTCACAACAATGACCGCCTCACTGCACGTCACCCCACTTATTAAACGACTACTCACTAAGAACACAAACAGTTAGGAACAAAGTATTGACTTAAAAGTTATTTTATTGATAATTAAAACGTTATATTGCTTCCTCGTAGTAAACAAGAGTTTATGTGGGGTTTGAACTGTGAAAATAACGTTGTTGGGAGTGTTTGTCCCCAGAGTAAATAGTTTTACATTTATTTACACTGGGGGCTCATCTGGGGTATATCGCACTGCTGCGATGAGGGAGAATAAAAAGTAATTGCAACTAACGATGAAATATCAGCACACAAATGTTGTTTGTGGATATAAATGAGACTCACAGTTGCACCAGAGCAACTACTGTGAAGCTGGTGAAGCTTTTTTGCCAGTAAATGAATGACTAAACCCTTAGAGCGAGAAGCCGCGTTCATGCATACGAGGTAACCCTGACGTTTTCCACCACTCTGAGCCTGGAGCAGTATAAGTCTCCCCTGTGCCCCTCGACTTCAGTCTTTGAGCCAAAAAAAGGGTACACTCTGTTAATATTAGTTAATATAAGAAAAATATGTCTCTGATGAGTTACACGTTGGTTAATTGACCTGACTTCTGTGCACTGATACATAAGAGGCTCTTTGTGTGATTAGTCTCCAGCAAATATACAGTAATAACCATTGAATGTCGCTATTGACCAATCAGAATTGAGTATTCAAAAATGTGCCAGCTACTATAATAAATGTTAGATGAAGCCCTAGCTCCAAGTCACAATTAATCTCTCTGCTTTTCATGGTCAGGTGCTTGTAATAATTAATGTGTAGTCATACACAATAGAGTAATCACATTTCTACTGAGATTTCCTGGGTCTAAATGTTCACATTCAGTTTGTAAACAAGTGAGCTTTTGTTGAGTAGCGTCACTTGGCTCATGTTGATTTCTGCCACTGCCTTGAAATCTAATTTTCTTCCTCACATTTGTAAAACAATTTCTTCCCCGGTGACATATTTACCAACACATTCACACTGTTGGTGGTTAAGTGGCAAGATAATGACATATTTTGAAATTGAACACACAAGAAACTGAGGAATTATTGTTTTGGGTTGCCATGGTATTCTCATAATATTCTCAGTACTATTCACAATGAAAATAAGGTATGGGTATGGGTCAGTATCGGTCCAGTACTTGTCAAAATTACTGGATTGGATATCGGACGGATAAAAAATCTAAAATCAGATACAATGCAAAAATCTATATCTCATGCTTCACTATTCACAGAGTGTAAAAATTTAAATAAAAATCTGCAAAAGCATGTTTGGGCTGTTCATTTTTTTCTTTTTAGGAGAACAATATTTGTGTCACTGTTGGAGTATTATGTCTTTGAAATGATATGAATTAACAGCTTCATAGTTCTTACTCATAAAAAGTGGTTTCGTGCCATCCCTAATGAAAATATCAAGCAGTTAACTTCCTATACATGTGGGATAGAAATATAGGATATGTAATTTAACAGGATCAGCTTGACGCATGCTATTTTGCATCAATCCATCCTATAATGTAGTGGGAAAACTTAGATGAATGTCAAATACACTGTGAAATGATTTGTCTCTTTGCTGTGATTGTGATTGTGTGGTTCATTTAACTACGTGGGTAACTGTAATTGGTCTAATTGTATTATATAATTAATTGTATTATGTTATCCATCGTGCTGTGTGTGACATTGTGACAATGGAGCGTCGCTCTTCCTTGTCACACACCGTTTTGTATACGTTGCTTTATTTTGTGTTGCTGGAGTTTTGGACCTTCAGTCCTGACCACGTTTCTCTATAGATGTTTTCATTGAATCATTCAGCATTTCTAAAGACTTTTCATAGCCCACATGCAGTATGACCGCTTTCAGTATAAATGGCTATATTAAGAGGAAGGATGTTATTTCAGTGTTGCTTTTGTTACAAAAGCAAATAGATTTTCTTTTTAAATTTGCAGGTGAACATCTTCGAGTATGTCCTCAAGGAAACACGTGTTGCACACAGGAAATGGAGGACACATTTGGCCAACAGAGTAAACAGGACTTTGAAAATCTAGTGGAGGAAGTGAGTCATGAACTGAGGAGCACCTTTGTTTCCCGGCATAAGAGATTTGATGGTAAGTATTTTTCATTTTAATTTAATGCTTTATGCTTCATTTTCCTGTTTAGTTTCATTTTCCAAACAGTTTTAACATGCATCCACAGTCGAACACATTTTCACAAAAAAGGTCAAAGGATTGAGAGTGGTTGTATTCATTTGAATAGATTCTCTGTTTGCATGTGTGTAGCTGTCCTCCCTCAAGAGGAGTTGAGATGTGAAAATCTCATTAATATGCCCTGGAGTGGTAAACTCTCTTGTTGGATTAGACAAACATGGCTTCTTGCACAGCAGATTGACAGTTTGAACAGCAGTACACTGCCAAACTCTGCATTATTAAGGTTGTTTGGTGGTTTTGTGCTGCATGTGGTCTTGTCTTAGCCCCATGGTGACTGTCTTGACCATCACACACTCACTGAGCCTCTGCTATGGGAGCAGTGGATGTACCCATTACTGGACCAAGCTTATTCTTCCTCTCCGTCTCTCCCTGTTGGTAGCCTTCTCTATGGAGTCAGCTCCTTGTAGATACAGTTTAATGAGAAATAATAATCCCTCCACCTCTCAACACTGGGCTGTGTAGGGAGCGGCGTCTTATCACTGTGGACAAAGAAAGTGAAGGGTGGTGGAGGTGAAAATTGTCAGCAATTGTTAAGCAATTTAGGGACGGAGCGTACATTTTAATGAGTTACTACTCAGAAAAAAACTTCAAATCTGAAATGTCTTTGTCTCCAGTTGAATATAGCAGGACAAAAATGTACTTGTACGCCCCGGTTATCTTTTACTTTGGAGAATAACAGTGTGATGAGACATAAAATACCAATAAGGTAGTTTAGGTTATTGGCACTATTTGATTCCTGTTGTGAATCAAAAAAAATCACAGATGCTTTTTTTTTCTCGTCTAGTTTAATCATTTGTAATGGTGAAGAAAGATTTGCCTGTCACTGCCAAACGTTCCCTAAATGCAGGAGTGAGAAACCTTATGAAAGCAAAACTTAACTCTTCAACTTAATGACTACAAAAGTTCCTTATACAGGATAAAAATCACACACTATAATTATATGCTCAACATGTTGCCCGCAGTAAGTGGCTGACTCATCTCGACTCTGACTCAGTCAGTAGGATTAATACTTTACATAATTCTTGTTTGATGCTTTTGACATGTGTGCTGGTTTGTATGTACAGCAGCATTAAAAGAAAGGTCATTCTTACATCTAAGTATCATGTGCACATACGCAACAGCTTGACATGTTTCTCCTGTATTTTATCAATTATCTATCTATTTCTTGCACACATCACTGGAATTTTAATTGCTAATCAAGAATCTTGTAAAGTCGTGGAGACCAGAGATGACAAATCTTGATCCGTCTCTAAATTCAAAATGAATTAACTGAGATGCTATATCTGAACTACTGGTAACATTGACAGCTACTTTCAGATTAGAAACTTAAAAGTGAACAATGTTGCACAGTATTTTAACATGTGTGCGACTAACAAAAGATCATTGCTGTTTTTTTTTATTTCACATTCTTCTTGAAAGGCTGTGGGTACAATACAACCTTAGCATCTTTAATGATATGCCCTAATGTTTGAATTAACATATTCAGGTCATTTTAGGATGCATTGTTATTCCCAACGCCAACCTTTCCCTCAAACGTGTCATCTAAGGCCATGTTTTTGCAGATGTTGAACTGCAACAGCTGTTATATTCCTCACTTTTTGTGATCAAATATCAAATATTGTGCTGCAGGCAAAACCTGCTGTGAAGTCTGAGTCTTTGTCTTTGTCCTTTAGAGGTTATCATCCATAGACTCTTTCCATACTGTTCAACATCATCATTATGGTATCAATGATGTAGGAGTCTATGTGTTTTGAAAAAAAAAACAACTGTATTTAGTCTATGGGGAGTTACAGCTGCTATGTGTCATGTTCTCTGAAAAGATGGATTTGTGGCTGAAAGTGGCTAATATATGCATATTATTATGATGTATCCAATTTTAATGCATAATATGTTGTGCATTTTTAATGATCATTTTCATTGAGCATGAAGGTTTTACACTGGCCATCTCTGTGGTTTGGCAATCATAAATAAATTAGATACTATCTTTTATGTTTATGCACTTGTTGTATCATCTGTTAACATTGTGTAAATTCATTTTATAAACTGTGTAAGTAACACAGACATTTAAAATGCCAGCATGACTATAGGATCTCATCCTGAACGTGAATACTGACCCATGTTTAATTTTATCCAAAAAATAATTCTCTTCTTTCTCTGAATGTAGGTAGGAGCATAGATATTCATATTGGGCTTTCTAAACATATCCAGTGTCACGACTAAATCATGTTTGAGTGATTAATAAAGCAATTTAATACTCGGCAGTCAATGCCGTGTCTTGCTATGCTCGTTCTCGTCAAACTATTCAACATCTTGTATGAAACAAATACTATTGAGTTACAGTATGCGACTCTCAGATGATTGCGCATTGCCCAGAAACTCAATGTCACAGTGACTGGGTGATGTCTGTCTTTTTTGTTTTCCAGGAATATGCACTTCTTTAGTCTGCATGTGATTCCTGGAAGCTTGCATAAATAAATAAGTGTTATTTTGATCAGCTGCTGTCAGGATGGTGCATGTCAGTAGGAGGACTCCAGTGAGCGAGGAAATGGGGTTTGTCCAGCAGCACTTAGATGCATGACTCCAGGCACCCTTCCTCCTCATGGGGTTTGCTGCCACTCCCCATAATTTCATCAATGTCAGATGCTATGTGCAGTTTTCATCTCCACAGCTCCTTTGCCGTCTGCAGACTCTGGGTCTGCTGAGGGTGTTGACTGACCACCCGCTCAGCAAATATATTTGATATTGATTGCTCGATTTGAATCTCGCATTTGTCCTTATGTGTCATTAATTGGATCGGAGTGTTTGATGTGGCCAGGTTATTAGTTTTCAGCAGGGGATATGAGATGAGATTTAATATACTGCTGCCATGAGGAAAGAAGTTATTATTTGAAATGACTTTTCGCCTTGATACGGAGCCAGAGAATTAAAGATCCAAATCATGCCGTGTTGTTAGCTCTTCGCCATCTATTTAGCACTGAGCTTTGTAGTTCACACCGACATAAAATCAGTGTACTGTATGTGTATATTTCCTTCTGTTAGTGATGAGTATTACAGTAGCTGACAATAGATGGCCAGCCCACGCATACCTGACACTGCAGCTCTACGTGTCACTGTGAGAGGGCACAGTCTCCACGATGCCAAGACTATCGAAGCAGGAACACAAATATCTGTGTTACAGAGTGCATCTGTATCTTAGAATCTTAAAATCGTCTGTTTGTCAAACATGCTGCAATTTAACAACTATGCTGATTTATTTTTAAAATAGCAGGTCTCAAAATTTCCATTGTTATCACCATGATACACATAAAACCACGGCAAATCCAGTCAGTTTTTTATACTTTGCTTATTAAAGACTAAATTATTTTGCTTAATTGCTTATCAATTCTTGGCCCTCCTGGTCATAAACACCATGGTGCTGGGAAAACAAATAGAATACTAATGTGATCCACGCTCCAAAATTGATCCTCTTTTGCACTCACTCACTGACTCACACACACAGTGTTGTTGAATGTTCTGTATCTATACAAGGACAGATGAAGTGAATTCTCTTTTTCCCCCGAGCATCCATTGTTGACGTGCCCTTGAGCAAGTAACTTAATCCAAAATGAATCCATAGAAGCTCGACTCCACTAGAAGACTGTGGATGCGTGAGACTGGATGAGTGTGTGGATCAGGCTGAGCCATTCTGAAGTGAAGGAATCCTATTGTTTGAGGTTGTAGGACTCCGGTGTGACTGAAGGGGATCTGAGTCTATTTGTCCTATATGGATTTTTACAGGATTGTGTGTGTTTGAGGTCACAATGTTAACCTCTTCTCTTCCTCGTGGTGAAGAGCTGCATAGCGTAACTTTCAAATATAAGGAAATATTAAATTACTATGTAGACCTTGTTCACAGACGCCTCTGTCTGGACTCACCATTTACTTTTCCTTCCCCCCCCCCCCCCCCCTTTTTTTTTTTTCCTTTTTTTACAATGAAACCATTGCTGTGTCACATTGTGCCACTAGTATAGCACTTAAAGCAGCGATTCCTGTCCGACCAATCAATAACCCACCTTATGACTGACAAGTGAAATTCAAAGGGCTCCTTTTGTGAGTAAAATTGCCAGCTCCTTCCATGAGAGCTCAACGCAGCTGCAGACTTGGATTATAAAGTGTACTTTACATAATCCAATTTTAATAATCACAAAGTATAGGCGAACGCCTTAAATAAACAATTGTCCTGTAGGAGAAGTGATTCCGGTGGAGATAACGAGCTGTTTACTCTGGTGCAGGAGGACCAACAAACCATGTCTTACTTGTTCACACATGGTAGCTTCACTAATAAATTACACATAGTCAGTGACAATAACAATGTGTTGCTTGATGGAATCTGACACATTTCCCCCCCCCAAAAAAAATATTGCATTGAACTTCTGTATTCAATATATTTGGTACTTTACATTGGCGTGTCGCCTTGAAATCACACGCTGCATTTTGAATATGTTGTGAAATTATAATGGTTGAACCAGCTTGTTTTCTCAAGCTGTGAGCACCTCCATGATATTACTGCAAAAGGTGCCATTTTTATAATTCCGTCCTGGACCTCAGCTGTTACAAGCTGCACTGCAATTTTTTTGCCCATCCAACCCATAATGAATACAACATGTCACAAAATGCATCACTTTATGAAGATAAACAAATTACCCTCAGCCTCTTCCTAAGACCCTGTTTAAATTGCACTCCCCGGGGCCTTGTTTGTCTAAAGATCCATGCTTCCGAATACTGTGTAGCTGCTATTTGTTTAAGATAGGTTAACTCAGAGCATGATTAACTGTATGCTTTTGATAACTTTGTTTGTGGACACATAATAGTGCTTGCTCAGCCAAATGTGGTCCAGAGAGCTAATGCCTCTGTTTCCCAACACAGCTTCTTGTCTCTTTTTCCTTTTTTTGGTAGTAGATTGTATTAACAATAATTTACAATGGTGTGCATCATTGTGTAAAACCATCCTACATATCCTCCTACGTCATGGTCACAGCTTGTCACCATATTAGGACAGTAATTATTTCTGCAAGCCACTTATAATGGGGTCCTCACAGATGTCCACCTACACTCTGCCTCCACTGGCTTTGTTCTCGTAATCACGTCGACTCCATATTATCTCGACAAGATTTGATCTAATTGCAACTGGCTTTTTTTCCCGTCATCAAGGTCTATAATTTGAAGGCGAAGTGGCCAGTTTAAGAATTATTGAAATTAAAGCTGACACAAAGGAGAGCCCTCAACGGTGGAGACTCAAGATTTCTCTTCATCGCAGAGAAAATGGCTCTGTGTAGGCTCTGCTCACCTCTGTGTGCACATTAATAAACCAGAGCCACCGTGAACTATATCAGCGAAATATAATGAACTCTCTGCATGTTGTAATAGAATCCTACTGTCCAGGATTTCACCATCTTTATTCTGTTTCATCCTCTTGTAGCTTCTCATATAGCCAGATGCCTTAATCACTCTGAAGTTTTCAGGATTTTAATAAGCCTTCCCTGTTATTTTTTATTATGATTATTATTATTATTATTATGATTATTATTATTTTAAATAACAGGGATTCATTGAATTGTTACTTATTAGATTAAGATGCCTGTTTTAGTCAAATATTGTATATTGTGAGGCACTGACTCATGCTGCATCCATCCATAATAAAATTATCACTCCAGGCTTAGAAGTACACTTTCCACATTAACAATACATTTTTTGCTTTAATTACATTTGCTACATTCAATTAATATCTCAGCTGACACTTTGAGTGATTAGAGCTTCTTTTCCCCAAAAAAATGTTTTTTAATGAAATTAGTTTTGAAGCTGTCATCAATCAATGTGCGCATTGCTCAGCGTCACTGACTGATTTCATTACCAAACACATCTCACTGAAGCACAAATGGAGATTTGCATATTTAGATATGCAGATAATACTCACTGTTGTGTTTCACTAACAATATAGTCTGAATAGCCAAAGTAACCATGTTGGCCAACAACACACGTCCTGCATACTAATGTAGGAAAAGGTCATATCCTTCAAGATAACAGAAACACATGCTATTAATGTTTTTTTCTTTTTTTTTCTTCCTGTCTCTGGTTCTGTGCTGTGCAATTTCACCTTCATTGCTGAGCACTAATGACCACTTCAGATCCATCACAGATTTGTCAGGACCGTTCTGATAAGTGACTCTAATGTGCATGGCTCAGTTGTGCCAGACAGGTCACTTAGTGGATATGTGTTCAGAGTATGTCACATGACTTAGCTACCAGAAACTGCATTACTGAGGCTAATTAAAGAAGAAGACTAACAGTTGTAGTTAGTATGATGGTTGTAAGAAGCGCGAATCTCCTCGCCACAGCACGGCGTGGTTATTGTGCCTTTCCATTGGTGATAATACCTGGTACTGTTGCTCTGGCGACTCGGCTCGCTTGGAACCGCCAGACTGTCACAGGAAGAGTGCTGTGCTGTCAAGAAGACTTAACAATCCTGTTAACGTAGGTTAACGTCCAACACATAACAAGGAAATGTCTAAAATCTCATCATTTAACAGAGGAGTCTGGTGTATTTAGCGACAGCACTGCTGGAAGCCTGTGATCACGAGCATCACAAACCCTGCCGCTTTATTCAGTGACCGTGTCAGAGGCTGTGCTCCGGTCATGGAGGAAGAACTGAACTCATCTTTTTAACTAACTGATTCTAATGATTCAGTACATCGAAAACAAGTGCCTTACAAGTCACTAGTGTGTGTGTGTGTGTCGTGTATAAAATGAAGTCACGGCAGTTTCATGCAGCCGCTCTGATGACCCCGCCCATGTTGAGGAGGAACTATAGTAATGGAAACCAAGCAAACCGTGTAGAGCCGAGGTGAGGTGAGGTGAGGTGAGGTGAGGTGAGGCGGTACTATATAGTGGAAAAACGCCAACATTTAGGTGAGTTAGAAGAGCAACAGAATGTATGGATGTAAACCATTATTTTATCCATCATTGATCTGGATAAACTGGTGATCATTGTTGTCTTTTCAACCATTAATCACCTTAACTAAAGGGGTTTTGTGTTATTAATAACTGACATGCTCTTATAGAGAGAACCCACACAGCTCTTTGATTTTAGTCCCTGCATTTTTTTTTTAAAATATTTTACAGCTTACTTTGTCCACACAGTTAAATCAACTTCAGCCAAAACGGAAACAAACTCATTTTAAATTCATCTTGAATACATCTTAAATGTGTAGGGTATCTGAATGACATAATTATATCTGAATATTGTAAAAACTTTTTTTTCGCTTTTTTTTTTTTAGAGAATCAGTTAATGCTGCTGTAAAGCTTTATGGACATCCATACAGTGAGTCAGGAAATGTAAAATTGATTTCTTTAATCACTCACTGTAGGTGAAAGAAAGTAGAGAGTCTGAGCCGAAAGAGGAAATATCCCTTTAGACTTTCTAGTCTTGAACCATTTCCCTTTGCATTTAAATGTGCAGAGTTTCTGAGCCTATTTAAATATTAATCTTGGTCCTTGAATGGCAGCACTATCATTACAGAAATGTTATCATCTCATCTCAGCTTCTGGTGAGTCACAGACTTCTGAGGCAAATAAGATGGTGATGGTGGAAGAATGCACAATGGCTGTACACCCCATAGACAAACTGCGTTATGGAATCACACTATAGGAGGATAAGTTCTTCATCTGACAGCGTTGTGCTTCCACTATGTGCAGCACTGCTCCACTCTGAATTGGTGTAGAAGAAAAAATCATTCACCAATTCCTTTCACTCAAGCACACATCTATATTTGGAGTCTAAAGGTGTGATATAAACAACAGAGACTCCCTGCACTGCAAATACAAACCTTATTGCTTTCCAGAAATATATGAGGAGGGCTCCTATTGCAGTGTCAAAAGTTGCGTACTGGAAATGAAAATCAACAAAGCGGTGAAGCCTGTTCTAAAATGAAAGCAGCAATGGAATGCTTTAATCGATCAGCTATTTTTATTTTATTTTTTCTAGTACAGCAATTAAGCAAACTTTTGAAAACAAGTGACATTATAATGATGCTGTTTTCCTATTTCAGTCACAAGCAAGGGTGTGTGTGTGTGTGTGTGTGTGTGTACCCTTATAGAATCATTTATAGCCACAAATGAAAGAAAATCATGTTAGTAACTTTCTCTTTTCATTTCCTCTTGCCACAGAATTCTTCCTGGAGCTTCTGGAAAACACAGAGAGGTCCCTGAATGAGATGTTCGTGAGGACTTATGGGAAGCCTTACATGCAGAACTCAGAGGTCTTTGAGAACCTGTTTGCTGAGCTGAAACGCTACTACACAGGAGGGAATGTTAACCTGGAGGAAATGCTTAATGACTTTTGGTCACGGCTACTGGAGCGTATGTTCACACTGCTCAACTCCCAGTATGTCATCACTGAGGACTATCTGGAGTGTATCAGTAAGTACACCGACCAGCTCAAGCCCTTTGGAGACGTGCCCAGGAAGCTCAAGGCTCAGGTTACGCGGGCATTCATCGCCGCTCGCACATTTGTCCAAGGGCTCTCTGTTGGCCGGGAGGTGGCTCAGAGAGTGTCAAAGGTATTTTTACTAAGATTCTAACTCAATCAAATGCTTGTTTCTGTCAGGTTCTACCTTCTGTTTAATGTTCATTATTTGACCCCCCCCACAACTGAAATCAAGACTGTGGTCTTCACATTTGAACGCACACAAGATCTCTTGTGTCTCTCTAGTAAGCACACATTGTTTCAGTCAGGTGCTTTTCGGGTGCATGTTGTCAGGATGTTTTAGGCTCTGTGAGGTTTGGGTCGTGGCTCAGGAGAAATGCCCGAACCTTGAAAAAGAAAAGAAAAAGAAGAGAACCATCACTGTTGACTGCTGTCTTTCCTTATACTTGTTCACCCAGTGCACATAAGCCATTTATCACACAGTTGCCTTAGTATTCCATTTGATGCAATGTAATCTTAATGCCTTTGCAGTATATCATCCTGGGAGTGTGTATAGTTATGATCATGTACAAAGTAAGATTAAAGGAAAAGCAAAGGGCTAAGGCTCGGATTTATTCATACTCAACAAAAGGACTGCAATCCCTCTTATGTGTGTAGAGACAGATAAGTACTGCACTGCAAATCCCCAGCCATCCCACTTTCTTTTCACTACTCGTTTTGATTTTGCTGGGATATTTCACACCATCGCCATAAATATTTAGATGTTTGTTGCGCAGCACATGGTCACAGATACAGATGTGAATGTAGTAAGCCTCACTCATCAGAGACAATAGGAAAGACACTGAGGAGAGGATACTTTTCTGATTTTCTAAGGGATCCAACATTCATTTCTCAGGAGTCGCACCATAGTGCACTTGTTGAACTTGAAGTTCCCCCTAGTAGTAGTGGGGGGGAGGCTCATTTAGAAGCAGCCCGAAAGGATGTGTTGTTAGTGTGCGTTTACTGAGTTACACCCTACATTGCGTACAAGCCAGCACGTCCCAGCGTCACCTCTTGACATTTCAGTCATGACATTTCAGGTCATGTGTCTGCGACTGCAGTCCTTTGATCCCCAGGGTTTAAACTCATCATGAGGGATTGGGTGTAAGCATAACAGAATAAGACACCCTGCTGGAGGGGGTCTGTCTCGCAGTGTCTCTCAGATGTGACATCTACTGCCTGTTGCTGCTGGGATTGAAGTCTGTCTTGAATAAAAGAAGATGATGTAGTACTTTAGTGCAGCGCTTTGACTTACTCATGTTGTTTCTGGAGTCTGAGTTTCACAAACAAACTGTTTATCTCAGGTGATTAGCACTGTTGCCTTGCAGCAAAACGACCCAGGGTCATGACCTTTCTGCATGGTGTTTGCATGTTCTCCCCGTGTGTGTGTGTGTTTTCTCTGGGTACTCCAGTTTCCTCCCACAGTCCAAAAGCACGCACACACTCTAAATTGCCTGTAGGTGTGAATGTGAGAGTGAATGGTTGTTCATCTCTGCGTGTTGGCCATGGTGAATCACCCTGTGTCAGCTGGGATTGCCTCTAGTGACTCGTGACCCTCGTGTGGAGGATCCGTATTAGACAGATCTAAATGTTTTGACAGGTGTTGTGTTTTATACCAGGAGAACATGTTAATTGGTGCATTCACATCTTCACACATTCACACCTTCACTGGTGAATGATATACCAGTATCATTTACAGTGCTTAGCACATTTATTAGACCACCACCCAAAGCCACAGCTGCCCTAACTTAACAGCATTGGCAATGATCAAAATCATATTTTTATTTTTATGTAATGTTTAATCCATTATTTTTAATGCTAAAATATAATTATTATTGTTATCCATGCATTTTCAAAATCATTGTTTGATGAAAAAAAAAAAACTGAAGAAAATTGTAAAGCACATTATTATTTCTTGATTTCTGACTTCTCTGAGAAGCACACATTTGGGTATAAAAGGGTGAATTCAGTTTATTTGTCAAATAAATAACAATAACATTTTTAGTTTTAAATCCGTTATTGAAACTTCTAAAACATTCATGTTTTCTCGTTGTTATAACAGGTGGTCTCGTAAATATTTGTTAAGCACTGTATATAATCAAAGCACTCTCCCTTGGCCTATGTTTTTGTTGAAACAATTTCTCTCTATGGAATTCTTATTTCAATGATGTTTGATTTTTTTATGCACATTTTTGGCCAAATGAGAAATGTATCATTTATAAATATATGATATGGTATATGTTAACATGGCACATTTCCATTTTACTTTCTACAACTTGTGCTTTAACAACATCCTTTGTCCAGAAATCTTGTTTAACATGAAAAGTCAACTTTAAAAAAAGGCACTAGTCTTATGCCTGTCTGGCATAAGACCAACAAATTGTTTCTGCAAAAAAAAGAATATACTCACTATTTTAATCTTTAAAATGTTATCAGCTTCAAAAAATTGTTAATTAAGTGCAAGTTGTGGGGTCACAAAACACAGAAAGATGTCCAGTAGTTGTGACTGAGGCACTTCAAGAATATTGCATGCTTGAAATCATGTACTGTAATATGTCGATTTTAGTAGGTCACACATTCAAATTTGCATTAGTCATCTGAAATGCCATATAGCTTACACAAGGCAAAGCATTGCACTTTGCACCCCTTTTTTAGACGCTTCTGCAATTGCAGATTTGTCTTGGGGGATTTACAAGAGTCCGTGGTGATCTTTTGTCACTACAGCCACACTTCAACAAGCTTATATGGACAAACGATGTGGCAAATATAAAATGGCATCATTAAAGGGATTATATACATGTCACCTTTTCTTATGAAGGTGTAGAGCTGGTAGAATGCAATGTCCAGTAAATAGGTAGTAAATGGCAACAACAATTAAATAGCATGTAACTGTTTACTGATGGGAAGTAATCATGGATTTCATTGGTCCTGTTCAGGTACTAATGACTGCTGTCGCACTCTGTCCTCGCAGGTAAGCAGCACTCCATCATGTATGCGAGCGCTGACAAAGATGCTTTACTGCCCTTTTTGTCAGGGCATGCCAGCAGTAAAATCCTGTAAGAACTACTGCTTGAATGTCATGAAGGGCTGTCTGGCCAACCAAGCTGACCTGGATCCAGAGTGGAACCAGTACATTGGTAAGTATCATGTTTTCGTCTGTATAGTAAAGCTCTAATGCAGGTGTCTCATCCTCAAATGACCTGGGGGCCACTGAGTGTCTAGTTTTGTCGGTCAAATTCAAACGTTTTTCGAGGAAAATATATTGGAATATTAATATTTATGATGATATATCACAGAATTTCAACATAAAATTGTTTATTTTGACATGGAACGATTTATGTTTCTCAATATAAACATATTAATGATGAAAAACCATATATAAATAACTGATTATAACTTGATATTAAGTGGCAGGCTGCAAGACATTGATCGGGGGCCGCACGTTTGAGTCCCTTGCTCTAAAGTGGATATGAGGAAGAAACATAAACATAAACAAATCACACGATATTAGTAATCAAAATAAAAAGACAATTATATAAAATTGTTTGTGTTTCTTTCATGTAATTGTGGTATTTGTGTGCTTCCACTGTGTTCATTGTAACTCTATCATAAAGCATTTTACAATTTAGTTTTTTCAAACTTATATTAAAAGTGGTTACAGTAAAATTTCCGACCTTCAGCGTTAAATAGAGGGATGTATTCTTTTGGCAGAGGTTGAGTTTCTATTTTAAAACGTCTAGGTTTCAGCTAGGTCTGTGTTGTTCGTTTGTCACATTTTGAGAATAATTTCACTGACACACGTCACACGCGCGCTTTCCGTCTGTCAACATTTCCCTGCATGAAAAGATTTCATTTGTCTGTCTCTTGCTCTCCTGCTGGGCTAAATGGGGAATTGTAATAGGGCAAAAGTGCACTGCAGGGAGTGTTGACGTTTGTGGAAAAGAAGTTCACCGGGAACTTCTTCAACTTGGAGACAAAGAACACAGACATGATTGTGTTATTTATATATTAATTCATTTTTTATAGTGTTATAAAGATGCTTCCTGCTGATGATTTGATATCAAATGCCCACCATCCAACACTGAATTTGCATAGTGGCTGTTGTCAACTATTAAGTAGCTTTGACTTAAAAGTTATGTTTTAAATTATAATAAATAAAAAAAAACTTCATCTTATACATCGATTAAGGTTGTACCTCTTTGGATTTGTGCATTAAAATACCTATTTCCTCTTCCTGTAACACATGTTTTTACGTGTATTAGAGGTGTGTGTTTAGAGGTAGGGTTACAAATAAAGTAACAGTGGTAGAGTGAGACGTCTTTCAACTCAAAGGTTGTGGGTTTGATTCCTGGTTCCACTAGTTTAAATGCCGCCGTGCTGGCAGCATGTGAATGAGTAAGAAAGGTGAGTGACAGGAAATGCAGTGCACAGAGATGTGCTGTATGATTGTGTGGGTGAATGGGTGAATGGGTGAATGGCGGAGCTGTAGTATAAAGCAGCTTTTACTGTTATTTCTAGCAAAGTCAAAACACTTTTAGCTCTCCAATCGGTTTTCTGAAACACATTCTCCTCCACTAGTCTCTAGTCTTCTTTAGCACCGAGCCGTTCTCTGCTGCACACGTTTTATACCACACACTCTTTAAGCTTGTGACCTTGATGCAGTTGCACAAAGTTGTGTGAGCCACTGGGACACTGTGAACCATAAACCTAAACAATGAGCAGCTCAAAGCAGGTGAAAGCTGCAAAGAGCTCCCGGTCGATTCTCAGTGGAAGTTTGTGTTACAACGAGTCGTTTAGTATCAAAAAACATCTCCTAATAGGACAGATGAACAGTAATTGATTTATGATTTTGTGAAAATCTTGGATCAGCAACAACCTCATTAAGGAATAATAATAATGGAATAATAATGGAATGTTTATCAGAGCATATACCTTTCTACTACTAGACTTTATTCAGAGGTAGTTAAAAATATTAGAAAACAAACAAGTTTATTCATCTTATTTAGTCATTTGGATTACTCAGATAATATATTATATACATGTCATCAAGGCATTACATCTTACTGTTCATTTCTGTGACTATACATTGTATGTCAGGCGAGAAAGAAAATAATATTTTTCAGTCCTGTACTTTCACGATGTGGAACATATACAGTCATGTGACCTGAACAGCTCTATATGTTCTGCAAGGGCAGAGCAGCTGCAGTGCGGCAGGAGAGACGAGAAGACTGACGGATGCATGTTTGAGTTTGGGAACTTTTCTCTAAAAGCAGGAACGTAGTGAAGTGTTAACCTTCATTAATCAACTTTACCAGCCTGTCAATAGACCATATACTTCATTCCAGCGTACTCTTTTTGCGTTGTTTACTCATTTTGTTTTCAAGTGTCATGATAATTTTGATTTATGAGGAGGGTTATTTTCCTAATATATTGTTCTTTTCTTGTGTATGTTGTTGCTTAAAAGTAAAAAAAAATACCTCAGTGAGAAAATAATAAAGCTCTACGACTGCTCATTTCCTCTGATTAAAGTAAAGATACCTGTATTTGACAAATGATTCCCACTGTTTTCGCTTTTCCTTTGCGTCACACAAGGAGACCAGCATTCTATTTGATAAATATGCCACATTTTCCTACAATATACATAATTCACTTCAGCACAGAAGTGAATTACTTCAATCTATTTCTATACTTTCTCTCATTCTTTAGAACGTATAGAAATAGAATGGATTAATGGAAAATTAATGGATTTCAATTCATTTACTTTGAAATGAATTGTAATATGCTGCTGATAAAACCAAGTCTGCTACTGTCGCTTTTGTTGTCTTTGTAGCCAAGTAATCTGTTGCTAAGAAACACCTGTGAGAGCTCACATTCAACAGTCAACAGTCAACAAAGTAAACAAGGTGCCAACACAAGCTGTTGCAGCATGTCTCTTAATTACATTTGCAACAGGTCAAGCAGCATTTTACTCTCATGTGGTTTGAGTTGCTCCAGATATTGCAGAATGAATCTATTTTCATAGCCAGTTTTTATCCAGCAATTCACTATATAAGTTGTTAGAAAGAGAGATTCCTGCTTGCGCAGACACAATTGTTTTTTTTCGGTACGATCTAAATATACCCAAATAACAAAGAACACAATCCCGACAGGGCCACATCATTTATTCTGTCTTTATCAGAACTCTTGTCAATTATTATTATTAATTTGGCACTGACATTTATGCTCAATAGAGGAAGAAAGATTTTCAATTAGCTTAATTTCTGAGCACAAAAGAGGCGTTGGTGTGACTATAAATGATCAGGAATGCTCTTTCATGTTCCGCACTGACAGCCAGGCGAGTGTAATGTGTAAAGCAGTCAAGTAAATGTGTTATATAAGGCACCGTTAAGAGAACTGGCTTTGGTTTGAGAGAAATTGAGAAAACACCCGAGTGTCCTGCAGAGCCAATGCAATGCAGACATGGAGCTGTGATATTTAGCTTGAATGTCATGACAGCTCTTCACACCGCCATCATATCCTTACTCCACCGAGATGATGAGATTTTGGAGAGTTAAAAAGGGCGAGAAATCCTCTGAACCCACAGGCTGCGCACCGAAATGCAGCGATTTGGGTTTCTTTTTTAAACTTCTCCTCGCACAACTTTACTTACAGCAAACAACAATATCTCATGATACAAATTTCAGCCAGTGGGGAAACAAAAATAGACACTTATTCATACTTGTTAACCTCCCCCTTTAATCTTTTATCTGAGTGTGGAACAAGAAGAGATTGTTGCGGCTCTGCCACAAGTAGATCTGGTGTGTGTGAGTAAACAGCTGCTTTGCTATGTTATATAATATTCCATCGACTTGTAAAATCTTTCAAAGTGTCTGTATTTATTTTAGGTTTTATTTTTAATTTTTGTTTCTACTGCCTGTTCAAAAACAGTTGAAATGAATTGATTTTTGAGTCCAGTGCACTTTAAACAATGCAAGCCTACGTCTCATCCTTTGTCTGCATTTTTTATCATGTGATACACAGAACATGTATGCATTATTCTTTTAATTTATTAATGCCACTGCTAAAATTAGCACAGTATAACACCAAATGAGCTAAATAGAACCTTAGAGTAGATTGAATGTGCCCTGCTGAGTAGCCATGCAGGCTATAATCCATTTGTTCCCACTGGAGAACAAATCCTTTGCTGACCTCTCCCCATTCTGCTCCTAATCAGATAATCTATCCAGTGCATTAATTACAAAAGCTGATGGTAATAATATTTTAGGCAGTATATTTAATTAGTCAATTGATTTCAAACACCAGAATGCGAGTGAGAAATCCATTTTTTACTCTGTGCATCTCCTTATATCCTACCTAACAAAGCCCTCCATGTACAATTTGATTAAATTAAAAGTTAGAAATGTTCAAGTGTGGGGCTTCTGATGAACTGCTGCCAGTCTTTTCAAAATGCCCAAGCGCCCAAGCACCCATATACACCCAATCCTCATTATCAAACAGTCCAGAACATCATATTTCTGCATAAATCAATATCTGTTTTAAGATCATCTGTTTTGACAGTGTTTATTTGGGTTTTTTGTTTTTGTTTTTGTTTTTTTACCTTCTGTTTGACTATTTTTAACCATTTTTGATGTTATTTGCCAGGCTTTCAAATCAAAGTCATCTTCCTCTGAGGTTATTTAAATACCAGCCACATGCTGCAGTCATAAATATTGTCCTCTACAGTTTGTATTGTGTCATTTTTGTTTCCTGCTGACATGTTCTTGACATCTATGAGGGACCTTTTCCTCCTCCACCTTTAAATTATTCATTCATTTTTTTTTTTTTTTTTTTTTAAAGGAAATTGCTTGAGTGGGCCACAGTTTTATTTGCAATCTTGTTGAATAATGTTTACAAGCTGTTGCTGTTTCCTCCTGAGAGACATGTCACCACATTGGAAGCGATCTGCATCGATTCTATCTGCTCATTTCTTTTTAATTAGGTGATTTGTTTCACTCTGTAACTGGAGCCAGCTACAGCCCCACTGTTTATGAAAATTGAAGCCAGCAACATATCCTTTCCGCTGTGAAAAATTCCTCATGAATAAAATATTGACTAGAAAATAACCTTTCTCCATAACACATTGAAAGTGGACAGTTAGACCACACACATGCTTTCTGCTCACAGGGGTTTTTGAATGGTGTGCTTCTACCAGCATGAATTCTGATTTATCTGAGACCTTTAACACGTTACCATGATGTATTTCTCTTTTCACACCTGCAGAGAGACACAGGTTAAATATGCGCTTACAATGGAAATCAACTAACTCAACTAACTCTCCCCCCAAACAGATATTGTGCTTCTGACTTGGCTTTCATCATCAGGCATTTACTGTATATTAACCATACAGTAGGAGTTCAATATTCAATATAGGAGTATTCCTAAAGACTGAAATAGATTTACTAAATTAAAATGAACTCTACAATGGATCTGAAGTAGGGGGAGAGAGAGAGAGAGAGAGAGCACAAATAGGAGAGTAAATGAGATGAAGTGCACTGCAAATATAAGATAATTGTGTCATATATAGGAAGTGCATTTGCAGATGTCAGACACTATGAATGGTGACAGCCTCAAATTAACCTAACATGAAATAATCACCAGTTGTCATATGTCTTTTGCTTCTGTAGAAGCACTTATAGCAGTAAAACTTGATATCACATTATTATTTCTGAAATATAGGAAAAGTTATTTCAGCTACCACTTGCCACACCATTGAAATAGAATAGAATAGAACTGTATTTAAATAGGGACAATACAGTTAATATAGTAACATAGCATTAAAATGTAAATGCATAACAAGTACAAGCTGAGCTACATTACACACAATAACAATTGTCAAATGTTAAATATAAAACATAATTAGTACAAAAGAGTACGATCAAATTTGCTTAAACTACACTTGAGTGTACATGAGTACATGTTGCATTACTGACCTCTTCAGCTTCTTTCTTTGTGCCTTCTTCTCCTTATGTTCTTTTGCCCTGGAAGTCATGTGTTATACTGGGTGCACACTCGGGATGGGAATTGGTATCGGTCAGTATCGGCATCAGTCCAATAATGCACAAAATCACTCGATCAGATAAAAAATCTAAAATCTGATACAATCAGATCAGATCTTCTTCTTTTTGGGAGAACAATATTTGTTACACAGTTGGAGAATTGTGTCTTTGAAATTAAATAACAGCTTCATAGTTCATAAATGGTCTAAAATCACTGTATTGGACTAATATTGGACTGAAATGACAGTTGGCTCCCACTGATCATCATGAATTAGCGCTGAGCTTCCTTAAAAACATGGCCCTGAATATTCTTTGTATGAGCATATTCTGCCTGTCTAGGTGCCGTATTTGAATCTTTCTCACTCTCACTGATTTCCACAGATCTCTTGATGAGCCTTTAAGTTTAGCTTGTTCTGCATAATTACCTCAAAGAAAAACAGGGTCAAAATGAGTTTGGATCAGATTTGTGTGTAGTAAATCATTGCAGAGTGTGAACTTATGTAAGCACAGATAATAGATGTCAGGTTTCCACACATGCAACACACTAAATATGTGTCATGACCAGGCTTATAGGGGAAAACCTGATGGTAACATGAATAAGGAGACTCACTCTTCCCAACCACAAACTAAACAAACCATTTTAAAGGTTTCTTAAAAACAAGTTCAGAATGCCTGCTGGCAGTCTGGCTGTGAGTGGTAGTCACAGGAAGTCCCCCTGCAGCAAGGATGATCAGGCCTCTTATACCGGAACCAATCAGCTCCCAGGATCCATTCACTCAAACATCTCACACTCACATGCAGACACATATATTTGGTGTAATCTGCTCTTCACCTTCAGGTAGTTTGTGGTTTTCCTTCAGAAATTCTATCCAGACAAAGATGGCTTAAGAGCACAGCAGTCATTTTCAACGTTAGATTGAAGAAAGACGATAACAAGTGATATCTTGATAACTTGAAGTTAAAAAGAAATACTTAATATTTTGCAAATGCAAAGTACTCGTGATAAATGAATGCATTTATTTATTCTTCGGCACAATGACACTCAAAAGTAGACGTGGATTCTGCTCCCACCTGAATAAAAAGTGAGTCACTACGTGGCTGTAACCAAGCTGGGTTGCACTTATCAGCAACTTCAAACAATTCAATTATGAAGAAGTCGTGTCTTCTCAAAGCAAAGCCCACTTGTTTTTAGCAGTGATCCATAAGTATGTCGACATTTTTAATACTAGTGCAGAAGCCTGCTTATGTTTTTTTTTTTTTTTCTTTTTCTTATGATGAGATAGACATTGCTCACTGCTATGAATGTTTCTGTCATGAAGTGGTACCTTATTAAAGAAAGAAACACTCCACAGTCTTCTGGGAACAGTAACTTAATCTAGTTGCTGCCGGTTTCTATAGCAACCTGTCTGGCTGCCGAACCACCCATGAAACACTGGGTTAAGAGTTGAATTAAATAATTATGAAATTGTATAAGATTCTATTATTATTTGACAGAGCTTGGTTAGCTCTTATTTTATTTCCAGTCTCTATGCTATAGTCTAACATCTGTGTATTTATATTTTTAACATCTTTCCCAAAAGGATTTGTTTAAGTTCAGTAAAAAGCAGTAAGTAGGTTTTCAGCAGTGTGAATTATTTAGATCATTCAGAGATTTTAAATTTCGGCAGTTTCTACTTTCACATCTTAGCGAAGAAACTGCTGCAGAGAAGCACAAAAAGGGACATTCATATTATGAAACTAGCCTCTTTAACTTAATGTAATTGAATGATTTAAGATAAGACTTAAAAACACCAGATTATATGTTAATATTGTCCTCATTTTATATTTTGCTGCTACAGTGAGGACATTGCTTTTTTGTGTCCGGCTTTGTTTGGTGTGTATTTAAATCAATACAACCTCTTACTTCTCTTTCCTTTAGTGTAGAGGCCAAAGTTCTGTGAGTGTGGAAAAATATGTTCAAGATTGATCCAAAAACAGTTTACCTTCAAACTAATTACAAAAAAGATGACTTATTTTGCTCAAGAATATGATTAATAACCCTCATACATTATATAAAATATCAAAAGAAAACACTGTGCTCCTTTGACAGAGCTGCAATGGTTGAACAATGTGTCCTCACTTTGTTTAATGCGCAAAAGCATCTGTAGCTAAAATATTAATTTCCATTTAGTTTTATAGATCCCCGCTTCTCTAATCACTCCCACTTACACAGAGACATGGTTGAGCAGCTCTAATCAGAGATTTTCTTCCCACCTGTGCAAATATTAATTTGGCAGAAAGAGGGGGGGGGGGACCTTAGTGAGGAGAGAGAAATGATTCTCTCCGGTGTGTTTATGAGCACTGAGGCTTATTATTGTCTCTGCTGTGAGCCGTTTGGCGGCTGATGCGGTCTGTGGTTAGTGGTGGCGATGTACCGTGGAAAATGTGGCTTTGACAAAGTGCGAACTGTGATGTTGATTTCTTTGAAACGACAAGACATTAATGAAACTGTGCTTTTGAATGGCTCATTATCAGATTAAGTTCCACTGCAGCCACAGTGCCAGTGCTGCTCCAGTGCGGATGGTTTACGGGTTGGTGTGCTGCTCGTAACAAAGATGCACAGTGCAAATGCTAAAGAACTGAATAATGGTTTATTGTTATTGTTACAATGGTATGTAGTTAAATGGCAACACATATGAATAATAATAATAATATTTGCTATATCAATATTTGTTTTATTCACTAGTGTAGATAGCGGTAGTGATATTGAGTAAAGCATATAAAACATTTCAGGAGATTTAATAAACAAGTCAAGAAACCACCGACATCTGTAGGATATATATCCTTTGAGGATTCTGTAAATATTCATTTTTAAAAAGTGAAGCAGAAATGTTAAACACATAGTGGTGCTACTGTATATGGTCCTTGAATTATTTTCAAGGGGGGTACACTTGAAAAATATTCTAATTTTTCTATGGCTGACCTAAAAGTAAGGTTGACATATATTATCAGTTAGTCTAGAGTTGTCATATGAGAGTTTATATCAAGAGAACAGAGATTATTATTTTGAAGAAGAAGAAAAAGACTAGTTCTTTATAGTCCTGTGGGAAAGCATTTGTGCTGATGTGTTCTAATGTATAATGAACTTCTTTGAGTTTTTTTTTTATCAGATGACAACATGCGTTGGCATTTTGTTCTTCCTCTCCACGTTCATACCAATTCATACAGCACCATTAGTTGGTTGAACCACAGATGAGCTGTGCTTTACAGAATCCAAATTACACTACAGCCATTTTTCATCCCATGGAGCTCTTCACAGGCAAAGAGCCATAGATGGCCTTTTTCACTTTCCTTATTTGTCCTTGTCTGCTGGAGGCTTGCTGCTGGCTGACATAGCCTGAATTTAAGAGGACATCAATCTCGATAAAGAGGCAGAGCCCGGAGTAATATTACCTTCACAGATATTTTTTTTTTTTTTTGTATACGAGACAGCACAAATAAGCATGTCTCACATCACAAACTGAAACATTAACCTACACAATGGAACAAAACTGGCTCACAATGGGTTTTCACAGCATGGGTGCCTCTCAGTTTTACAGTATATGTCTGTATCCACTAAGGCACAGTATCAGCCCAGAATAGGGAAAGATGTGTCTATTTGCATGGCTGTGTCGTGATGATAACAAGATGTCCTCTGGCTGCCCACTGGCCTAACAGTGCTGCAGAAAGCAGCGCAGGGAAAATTTGGCTCAGAGAAGCAGCCAGGCCGCTGCGGACTGGACTTTGTGCACTCTTCATAAATGAGAGTCATTAATTCTCCATGTAGGTAGAAGTTTTCACATGTGGCGCAGGAGCCCTCTCTTCCTCGAGGGCAAAACCCGAACCCGACATCTTTCAAATCAGTCAGGACCACGTGTCATTCTTCTGCTTTCTTCTCTCTCCCCCTTCTGTCTCTCTCTTCCTGCGGTTTCTTTGCTTTCCCCGTGTTAGTATAAGGCTCCCTCTTTTTGTCAAGCCCATCTGATAAGTTGCAGATAAGTCACCATTGTTGGGAAAGATTGCCATCGCCTCTGATGCTGGAGGCACTCGTCTTTTCTTTTTTTGTGAAATACAAGTTGTTCCCACTTGGTTTCTTTGACCTAAATTTTCAGTATTTCCACTTGACAACTTTTAAGCTTATGCTTGAATTTGACTTTGTTGTATGTGTGTTTGTTGAAAAAAAAAAAAAAAATAAGCAGACATACCTGAGGCAGCGGAATAAATTTACATTATAATTAGATTAAATATGACAATGCCACTTTCAAATCATTTTGGGGGGAAATATAAGACAGAGATACAATCTCCAGCCTTGATTGCAGTTCAGTATCAAGAAATCACAAGGAAAAGCCATCAGCATCAATTGTAATGGATAATTAGCGACTGCCTTCTCTGATGGGTCATCTGCACTTCACCACACGGCAGCAGAGTGGTGTGATTGAACAGCTTGTGTAGAAAAACATTTGGCACTGACATACGGTAGTCTGTAGCCGATATTAAAATCTCAGGGTACATCACAGGCTATTTGCAGTCCACAGTGTAAACAAACAGAAGAGCTCTTCAAAGGCTCAGACTTAAACATAATTGGACAGGAAATGGAGCCAGAGAGGAGCTAATGTTTCTCGGCTCTTTTTCTCTGCCATTAGTGATCTCAAAATTTGGATTAGGTCGGCTGTTATAGAACTGGAGTGCATTTATTTTATTTTATTCTATGTAACATTTTTTTTTTCCTGTTCAGTATTTCTTTCCTATTTATTCTTTAAATGTTTGGCTATCATTCACAACGTTCAAGTATTATAGTTTTATATTAATATCTTGTGCACTTTAATATCTATATATGTACTTCAATGTCTATATATATATAGACATTTATATATATATATATATATATATATATATAAAAATACAGACACCATTTATCTTGTAGTTTATGGAAGCAGCAGCCATATTATTAAAAAATAAGGTATTTTCCACAGTTCGGACACTCACAAGCATGCCATTGTTTCTGTAATCTTCAAAATGATGGGATGACCTAATTTAGTCAGGAGGTAATTGTAGTCATTATGACGGGCTGCTGGTGAGGTCCTATCCTGGGAGGTCTGTGGATGGAGAAACCTCTCCTCACAGACCGTCTAAGTGCTGGCTCCAGGTCTGAAACTTGCACAGTTATGAGCTGGTGGTTTGGTGACGTTCAAATCCCTGTGCCACTGCATTCAAACGCAGAACCTCCGTTACAGAGACATAGGCCCATTAACGCACACCCTGTGGGGTTTCGTGCACTTTGACACTTTGCCTATGAGCTTGAGTTTGAATCATCACAGTAAATATCAAATAGTATTATACAAAGTGATTGCGGGTGTCCACAAATTGATTTTAATGATTCCATGACCTTTTAGTCTTCATTGCTCACCGCAGATGCAAGTCAGTGCTTAGCTTTGAAATGTCTTATCAAATCTATGGCTCATCAGAATTATTCATTACTACTGTGCAACCTCATTTTATTGACTTGGGTAATGACTTTGATTATGATGTGAATGTGGAGGTATTTGATAATACTAGTAGTGTAGTGAGTAATGATTACAATCCAAGACACAGTCACTATACCTCCACAGTATTTGTTATTTCTCTTTTGTTCTATACAACCAACAGCCCAAAACACAAATATTTTTAATCAATAGAGAGAAAAATGCATCTATATATGTAGCCAATGCTGGTCAATATTTTATACAATCACTCATTCACTCAGTACAAATTTGGTCAATATAGAATTTTAACATTTAAGCAAAACTAAAGTTTGTAAAGTCCTCAAGAGTATGACAAAAAATCCCAAACAGAGTGTAGCCATGAGTAAATGAAATGTGCCTTGTGTAATGCTGTGTTCTCTACAGTAAATGTGTGAATCAAACATCACTTCACTTGAACTGTGTTGCGTTATTTTCGTATGCAGAGGGTTTGTTTTCCTCTCTGAATATGTCTCTCTGCACCCACTCTGCCTCCCAACACAGCACCTCTTTACCACTGTTTTTACAGATGCCCTGCTGCTGGTGGCACAGAGGCTGGAGGGACCTTTCAACATTGAATCTGTCATGGAGCCCATTGATGTCAAGATATCCGAGGCCATTATGAATATGCAAGACAACAGTGCCCAGGTCTCCTACAGGGTATGTCAATTAGTTGAATTCCAAAAATAACACCTCAGACAGATTGCTGAAATCAAACTTCCCACAAATGAAATAGTGACTAAGAGGGAACTCGCTGTAAGCCACACGAGGCTGTGTCTAAGGTGTGCAGTAGAACACATTCTAATTATGTCCAAGTATAGGTCTTATATTTGAATTATATGTTTCAGTTTGGTCAGAAAATCTTAGTTCAACTAACAGTATTTAATGTGTTTCCTGTGTTTTACTGCATTTTTCTTTGCCCACAAAATTGGACTCAGCGAGGAAAAAAAATTGTAGGTGGTTGTGAAGTTTTTTTTTTTCCTGCCCACACAGTTTCAAATGTCAGTTTTCATTCAACGCTAAATGCTCTGTTGGCTTTCCCATGCAACAGATGCAGTTTTGTTTATGGTTTAAGTATATGTGGTGTTTTCCCAAAACCCTGTAAAAACTAAACTCCATCATCTTAAATAGCATTGGTCACAGCTCCTCGTCGAGTCACCTCTCAACATGATTACCTCAACTTGACGTAGAGTACTGTCACGTTGGTAATGTGGGGTGAAAGCATCACAGGACCTTAACAAAACAGCATGTTGTCCCTATTTTCCGCATCCAAAGTAATTCAAACCCCTGACAACTGGGTGCCCATGTTTTTGTAATTGCAGGTTTTTCAAGGTTGTGGTCAGCCAAAACCCGCAGGAATGACTAGGTCTACCCGTGGTGTTTCGGATGTGTTCAACGCCCGCTTCAGGCCGTACAGTCCAGAGGAGCGGCCTACCACTGCAGCTGGCACAAGCCTAGACAGACTGGTAAGGAGACAGAGCACATGCTGCTATTTTCAGGCAAGACACTGCCTTAGAGTAAACATGATTCGTCTCTCTGACTTGACACTGTTGATTAAAGCTGGTGATTTGGCAACATAAGCCCCTGGAGCCGGAAATTAATTCTTTGTACTCATCCTCCACACAGACCCCTCTATTGATTTGTGTTTGTTAACGAATCAACAGCTTTACCCCCAAGAGGGCAGTGGACAGTGTGGTGTGATGCATTCAGTGTCCTTCTCATCCCTGTGTACTTAGACGGACAGAAAAGAGGGGGATGAAAGGCGATACAGTAGATAGATTGGGTGATGCTGACCATATCAATTGCTATGAAGCGCACCTTTTATTTGCTGTCAGATTAGTTGCATGTTTGTTGGATTGGATCCTGATACACAGATTTCCATCTCAAACAACCTTGAAACCTAAAATGCTGCATCAGGGTAAAGGTTAACGTGGAGCTGACAGTCCAATTCAGGTGAGAGACAGTTCTCATCATGGATTACCTTTACACAGCCACCGTGCCCTTCTTCTCTCCCCTCTAGCCCCCTTTCAAAGTGAAGCTTTTCAAGCTTTCTATATGTTGGTATTCAGAGCTATACTGTATCGCAAACCTTTGAAATACTTTTTTTAATTACTGACTCTTGATAAATAACAAATGTCTCTCCAACAGTCCTTAAAACATGCTTATTCCATTGTCCTAGTGTGTTCTTTTAGTTTGCTTAATGAATAAATAATTAGAAAAGCAGCAGCTTTTCTTCACATCCGGCTCTTGGCGTCCCACAATAAATTAGTTATTTTCTTTTTTATGCTAATTATATTTTTACACAGTCCACTTCATTAGCGGATTTCTGATGTTTCACATAGAGCAGTTGTCTTTTTAGCTTTGCATGTCCATCAGTGGTCTCTTCCACCTACACTGAATTAATAAAACATGTCTGTTTCCCTGCCTTTCTGCTGCTGCAAACCAGAGGATTGTTTGGAATGCGATGCAACAAAGTGTAAGGTTCATAATTTTATACTCATTTATTTTCTCTTTTTTTTTCGCTTGAACTATTGTGTTCCTTTGTTTTATATAGTATTTCTGGAAGAGGGAATTATGTTTAAACAATAACGGCCGATGTGGTGTATTATGGCTTCTATCAGCTGTTAAACTTGGTATTTTACAGTCAAACTGCAAACTCCAAATGGAGAATGCTAGTGAGGATTCCTCTTCGGGGATCCAACACTAACGCTGCTCAACTGCCATATTTATTCTAGTCATATTCCAGTCCAAGATCTTCATTGCCATTGCTAATAAACCAGCTCCTGGAAGAAGCTGACGGATCGACCTGTGTAGTCAGAGCTTGCAGAGAGGGGCTGGTGACAGAGCGTCGCAGCCTGCATTTGCTCTAATGGCACAATTATGTGAGGGCTCCAGAGTATTCAGTAATAACTGGGCTTTCAGCCTATCCTACAAAATGGAGCACAGAGACAGGGACTTGATTCCAACTCACCATAACTCTTACCTGCTTTAGGCGTCCAGTCTCTGTCACTGCAGCTTTGAAGGGAATAGACTACTAAAAGCTCCAGAACCTTGGTATGCCGGGTTTATCAGAGTGTTTCACTGAAAAGAGCAGGTGCAAAAATGTGAGCTCAAAGTTTGGTGAATGTGACAAGAAAGTGAAAAAAAAGCCACCAAAAAAAGAAACAGGTGATGAATCGCAGGTGGTGTTGATCACAGTCAGCACTAATTTCACATACAGTACAAGTTGGTGATAATTACCAGTGATGAGGCTGACTGTCTAGTCATGAAATAATTAACACAACAGTGTCATGGTGCTTGTGTGGTTAACCACAATATGCCTTTGTTCTTCTCTGCTGTTCCTCTTTCTGGTTTTATGTAACATGATAATACAGCAACACACGTTGTGTTTAAGTCAACTGAACCAAGACTTTTTAAGAGGTCATGATTAGCAATCATGAGCAATTCTCATTATCTCAGAAATCCTTTACAGTCCATGACCAGAATCTGTTTCCTATTTCCTATTGATAACATCACCCTTACAGTTTATAACAGCAGCTGAAAGTGTCCGACACGACTTAAAAAAAGATTAATTCAAGTCTTTTTTCTGTGACTTGAGGATCACGGGGGAGCTGGAGCAATCCCAGCTGACATGGGGTGAAAGGTTGTGGTAGGAAGCAGGAGTACCCAGATAGAACAGAACCCACGCACACACACAATGGGGGGGGGGGGGATCTGCAAACTCCACACAGACAGACAGGCCCTTGCGAGCCTCTGCGCCACCTTGTTACCCAATTCGCACCATTATCCTATGTCATTCACTTTGTGGTAATATAATGGGTTCAAAACACCTGTAAGAACGATAACAGTATGAAAAGAATATAACTGTTGTATGAGTGATATAACAGTGTGAACCTGGCGATCATGTTGTAATTACTGGAACAGTTGCAGTAACAGGTCTTTACTAAAACAAAAGTTGTTCAGCTAACGGTGGATTATCTTGATTGAAGTCAAACATTAGCATGCAAAAGTGTGGCCAGGGCGCACAGAAACCTGAACTGAAAATGCATGGGTTGCCCTGGTTTTATCTATACAATCATATCTTGTGAAAAAATAAAATGATTTTCTGTTGCAGTACAGCAGCAGAGATCGAAGCCTCTACTTGTCATCACACTGCAGACAGGTGCTATTCTAGATCTTGCAGAATATGGACATGGCAACAGTACAGTAGAGTGCTGAGGTAGTTACAGTACATCACATGCGATAATGTTGTCAAAGAAATTTCCATTAATGCCAACATACTGTGAAAGACAAGAGAACAAAGGCTGCACCTTTATAGTTTATCAATTTTGATAGTGGCCTCTTTTTGTATACGATCTGCATCATCACTCTTCAGCAAGTCAGATGTTTGCTTCGGTCAGTTAAACGAAAGCCTGCAGCAGGATGTGGTCATCATTAACATTAAGGTCATAGCAGCTAATTATATAAAAAAAAGGCAGTATGGTGTTATCAGGAGCCGCATGTTAATGACTGTACCAGGGTTACTTCAATCATACGTGTGTATACATTTTGTTTTTAATTGGTTGAGGCCGGGGCCTGACTGCGGTTGTCTCCAGCTGGAACTAGATCCACCCACTTCCTACGCCTTCTCTACACCGACAGATGCTTTCAGTCACAACCTAATGCATGCGTTGTTTTTGTAAGATGTTTACATGTCACTACATTTAATGTTTGCAAGAGTGAAAAGGCCATGCACAATTATCCACAATTAGCAGGTAAGACTATGAAAGTCAGGAAGAAGATGATTTTTGTCGAAATCCAACTCTTTGCGAGTCGGTTCAAAGACAATAATTATCAGTGCTTGATTACAAAGAAGAAGAACAACCATGTAGAGTTCATAATACTGTGAAAAGATTCAGAGAGTCAGGTGAAGTCTCTGTGTTGTCGGCATCCATTTCAATTTAAGTTTGTCTGTTAAATAAAAGTTCAAATGACAGAAATCTAAAATTACATTTAGTTTTAATTCATGTCTTTTGTGAGTAAATAAGTGTCCTAACTTTCTTAGACAATATTTTGAAAGCACTGCTAGGTTTATTGTAACGACATTAATATAAAAATCTGAAAATAGTGATGCAAATGTTTGTCCTTTCTTCCCGTGGCTATCATTGCTGCGTGACACTAATGTTAGATCGATGCAAGGCTGCCTATAAAGGACTCTGTTAACAGTGTGTCTGTGCCCTTTACAGATTCTCTTCATCTTCTCACATGAGTGCTTGTAGGCATGCAGAAATTCACTACTGGTCTACATGTTATTTTACCCTTCATCGTTTCTGAGCTTTAAAAAAAAAAAAAAAACTGGATTTTTCCTAGGTCCATTCATTAGCCATGTTCTGAATCTCATCGCAGGTGTCACATATTGTATCTTGCAACTTGTAACTTGTAACTTCTCCTTGTATCTCAGTGGTTCTTCAGCACCAATATACCTGTAAGGCAGGAGTTCAGTGGCAGGAAACCAGACCAATGTGGTAAATGACTATTGAATCAAGAATAAAAAAAGAAAGAAAAAATTGCTATTGCTATCTATGAATCTCTGTCCTTGCCTGCATCCACTGTGGTGCCTCATTAGGTTGCTAGTTATCATTTCAAATGGATTCTGAGTGTTGAACAAGTATTTTGTTCAATATTGTGAACACAGGCATGTGAGATGCTGTGACCGGGAAGTTTGATCACTTCTCGTTTCAAACACAGGGTTTGACCAGAAGCAGCTCTTTAGCGGCTTGTTATCACACAAATGAAGTAACAGAGGGACTGTGCTTTTACCTTAAGCTTTTTTATTCCCATATCTCTGTTCTGTTCTGTTCACGAGGCTATTAGTAAAGGTGTTAGTTTTGTCTAGAGCTGCTGCCTTATTGCCCTCATTAATGTCAAAGCACGTGTGCGGTCACCCCCCCAACAGGGATGGGACTGTGTTCTCTGTGAGAGCTTGTCTTTGTTGACCCACACACTGTCCTCGCTTACATACTAACACAGGATAATTACCCATGATAGTGACACTGCCTCGGCCTCGTGAATGTTGACAGTAGTTAAAAGTGTCTTTGATAAGAACTTCTAGTCCGTGCACAGGAAGGGGAGTGGATTCATTTCTTCTGTTGCCTATAAAGGAGCCTGGAGGAGTGGGCCCACCTCCAGCTCAATGAGCCATGACTGTTTAATTGCCTGACATTCTGTCAGAGCACACACGCTCAAAGCGTTGAGAAAAATGGAGATTTGTAAGTCCAAAGAGGGGATAAAGGCACAACAGACTGTCAGACAGAGAGGCACATTAAAGATACGAGGTGGTGCTTTTAATTTGACATTTATAACAAGTTTGGTGCAGTTCAATTTAGAGGAGTTTTATTGGTCCTCTTTGTCGCCCTAGTGTTATATATGGTACATGTTTTATCACAGTGGTGCTATAAACAAAAGAGCCAAACACAACGGACTGTTTACAGTGACAGTGGGGAGCAATATTTGTCAAAAAGTAATCCTCTGATCCATGACTGTGTGTCCATAAATGCTGTGAGGGCTTAACGTGTAGCGTTTAGAAGAATTCAATGGCAGATCTAACCGATTTGTTGTATAAATTACATTGCTACACTAATAGTGACTTCAAACATGTCCACACACCTCAGAAATTGACTTCTTAACTTTCTCATCTGGTTTTGATCACTTGTTGATCAAATGTTTCAATAAGAGATTATTGCTCACGTCAGTCCACAAAAACAAAATCCTTTTGCAACAGGTATATTCTCGCAGTAACAGAGGAAATAGAGGTGAAAATACCATAAAAAAATTGGATTTTCCCAAATCCAATTTTCACCTAATTCACCTAATCCAAGTTTCCTAATATTCAGAATCAGCATTGGCATATCTGTTTTTCTGTGCGCGCAGATATGGATGGTTAGATTTAATATTGTGACAATGCACATCAATTGTAAACAAATTATAGCTGCCTTTCATCCATGGAGAAATAATTTACTCATGACCTTCTCTCCATTTCTCTCGCTGCTTCTCTGCCTGTCTCACCCTGTCAAACATTTGTTTGTCCTCTTGGAGAAGGTAACCATTTTTGAAAACCAAAGTCAACAATCAATAGTGGCTACCCAGCATGCATTTAGGCATACACCCCAAGGTTAGTCCAAACTTGCCACGTCAATTCCAGACTCCTGTTCAAAACAGAATAAGAAATAAAAAAAACTTTGGAAAACACAGTGTTTCTAACCTGGAGTCACAAAATAAACATGATGGATTGCATGAGGATTAACTGAATAAACACTTTAACCTCTCTCTCTTTTTTTCTCCTATGACATAGTGTTTCTTCATGTATCTGATATTTTGTTCTGACAGAATGCTATGATACACATTTTAAAACACAGTCATTTGTCTCTTAAGTTGTTTTTTTAATTATTATTATTATTATTATCATTATTATTATTTTTAATTTTAAAATAGCATCTACACTGTTTTTCTTATTGAGCAGCTAAAGAAATATGTGTCTTTTTACAAGTTAAATTGCTGATGTCTGCTACTCCAAGTCCATATCTTGGTAAAATTTTAAGTTTTTTACATCCCACTAAGCTGAATATTGGACTGGCATTCAAACAAGTTGTGTCATCAAATTCTGCACATAAACCTGCATGCCTTAAATTCAGTTTCCTTCAGCAGTTGAATATGTAAATCAGCTTCTTGTTTCAAAGTCTATACATACATTATTCTGCACCGTGAAGGTCAACCATCCATGTTAATGTACGCCAAACAAAAATGTTTTAGTTGAGCTGGACTTTATGAAAAGCAGTGAAAAGCCAGTCTTGTGCATGATATTACTCAAGTGTATTGTATTATGTTCTTCATCTCGCCCATGAAGAACGTCTTTTGCGATAGAAAAAAAAGTCAAAAAGATTCAGTCACCATTGTTCTCTTTCCCTCTCAATAAGAAAAGGTGGCAGCACAGCAGATCAATGCCTAGAATTGCTGCCCAGCAGCTAGAAAAGTTTTGCAGACTCTTGGTTTCCCCCCATGTTTGTGATTTTTCTTTTCTCTAACTGCTTTAGTTTGCTACCAGTGTGGCAAGCAGGTCAATACACTGCCATTAGGTATGACTGTGTGATGGCTTTTTTTAATTTTTTTTACTTTCAACCAATGCATGCGCCTCGGCAGTACGTACATATTGTATGTATGGTGTGGTGAAAACTGCGATTGCACTTGTGAATAAGAATGAATATCTTTATTTCAGTTACATTCATATAAAAAGTAAACATAATGAAATCCATCCATCCATTTCCTACCGCTTTATCCTCCACAGGAGGGTCATGGGGCGTGTTGTGCCAAGCTTAGCTGACATAGGGCGATAGGTGGGATTCAACCATTCACTCTCACATCTACGGTTAATTTAGAGTGCCCAATTGACCTAATCCCCATATTGCATGTTTTTGGACACGGTGGGAAAAGGCCGGAGAACCCGGAGAAAACCCGTGCACACACGGGGAGAACATATGAACTCCATGCAGAAAGGCCCTTGTTCCAACCAGGAAATCATTAAACACAATTATGCCAATATACGAAAAAGGAATAGGCTGACACACATGGCTTATGTTTGCCTATCCTGTACAACACTAGGAAAAACCAAGAAAATCAGGAATGTAAACTCTGTGATCACAGTCACTTACATGTTGGGATGATTTATGTGCATGGTTAGAACATCCATGGTGTCCATGCATCCGTCTTCTACCGCTTTATCCTCCACATGAGGGTCGCACAGGGTGCTGTGCCAATCTCAGCTAGGGTGAAAGGCGGGGTCACACCCTGGACAGATCGCCAGTCCATAGTTGTAAATTTTGTATGGCAATGACAGGATGGTCACAAAACCTTCCTAGAATTAGGAGCAGTGGGCAGCCACTGAGCAGCTCAGGGTTACCCCAGCCCTTTTGACCTGGTGGGGACTCAACCTGGCAACCCCCCGGTTACAAGCCAAGTTCTCTTTCCACTCGGTCATGGGCTGCCACATGAGGGTCACGGGGGATGCTGTGCCAATATGACTTACACCCTGGACATTTCGCCAGTCCATCTCGGGACCACATATGGAGGCAAACAACCCTCCACTCTCACACTCACACCTACGGTCAATCCGGAGTGTCCAATTGACCTAATCCCCATATTGCATGTTTTTTGGACTTTGGGAGTAAACCGGAATTAAATAGTAATGCATGCAATCTTTGTTTTTCATGTTTGCCATGTTCAGTAGGAAACATTGAGTAAAACATGTGTGGTTTGTGAAGTCATTTGACAGGGGGGGGGAAAGCATAACCGCTCCTTTCCCAAAATCTTGACCCTGGCATTATATTTATACAGTCCAGGAACATGTCAAGCCACTGAAACATTCTTGCTTTGGCTATAGCTTAATGGAAGTAAAGTGGGCCTATCCACAGCTCCACTCTGTTGTGCTGTCCTGACTCTTGCCCAGGACATTCAATTATAGAGATTCCATGGATTCTAGCATAACTCATACTTTCTCTAAGACCACATCAAAATAAATAGTCTAGAAGTGCACATGTGGCATGATACACAAGGGCATTGTCTGGTGACACATTTAACAATACCCTGGATGAGAGGTGGATTTTAAGCATGAATATTTGACTGGCAAAATTAAAGCCTGACAAATTCCAGCAGTACATGCTAATGTAAACCACACTTTCTGCACTTGTTAATTGATTGAGACAGAATGGTCTGAATAGTTTTGTGTGCAACCCAGCCGTTGCCAGATTTATTACCAGATGTGGAAAACCAACATGTATTTAAAGGTTCCCTTCATGGTGAGTAGGAAGGTTACATACCTCTTTTAAATGTTAAAATGATGATCACTTCACTCTTGAGATCAACCACCTGTGCAGTAGGCACTGGTCATCCTGCCTGTGGTCTTTAAACACAAAATAGCAAGTCGTAAAAAGCTTACCAAAGCAGATGTGATGACAAGGCACTGTTGACCACTGTGTTTATAGTTTTCTGCTGAAAGACAAAGTTAACTTCCATTTTTAAGCAGGATATTCTGGTGTGCTTACAAAGCTGTGGCAGAACACAGGTATTCTCCATTCCACAATGATGGGAAACCTAAAGTCACTATCTGAGAGTTGTGTCCCACTCATCAGTGGCAGAACTGTATATTTTTTTGCAGCTCAAAAGAGCCAACATGCTTGGTTTTACTGTTGTTGGGGAGCTTGGGTGGAGCTGGTATGGAATGGGGTTGAGTGCCAGGAATTGAGATCCTGGGATTTCCTGTGTTTTCTCTAAAATCTGCTCATGTATCTTAAAAAAAAAACCCTGTGGCAACCAGGGATTTTTATTATATTGCAACTTCCCCACAGGAATTCATGTTCTGTGATTCCTGGTGAAATTAGTTTTTAACATACAGTAGCATCTACCCTCTCAGAATGAAGGTTTACCTGTTTGGTGTTAGGTGAATACAGTTAACCACCTTCCATGTATGGCACAACACAGAAGAACCAACTCCAGAGCGACCTACCTTGAACAGAGGAATTGGTTTACAATCCTGTCTTGAGGGCCCTCCCCAAAACAGTTTAACACCAATTCACACCTTGACCCATGTGACCTAAACAGCTCACATGATGGTGATGTTAATGATTTTAACATCACCATCGTTTTAAAAACCTGGGGACTCCCACACCAAAGTCAGAACTGGAGAAGCCCTTTGGATGAGAGGTGAAACATCTTCAAGAAAGGCAACATATCAGTTACCAGTTGCCTTCATTTTTAACACTTAAGGGCATGACTTGGATGACTGAGAACCTTCACATGTTCTCATTTTTTTGGTATTTGGTGTAACTATACTACTGTTTATGTCGTTGTAGAACTTGGCTCCTTAATTCCAGCAATCTGAGCAACTTTCCAAAGCTCTTCCTTTTGATGACAGAAAACAGCAATGAAACTGCCTTTAGCTCCTTTGTCACCAGTTTGTAGAAGATGAGTTTTCAGCAGTGTTGTTCTAAAGCAGTTTTGCACAGTAGCGGTGGAGCTGTGTACTGATGCTGGCTGTGGTGAATGTTGTGTTAGCTTTATTGTCTTACAGATAGTCTTTGTGTTTACATGGATTTACTTGTTTGCTTCTCCAGATTTTACAAGAAGGTGAACATTCTGCTACACCCATGATTCTAATGCAGATGGAGCTTTTCCTGTCTGTAATACTCAGCCGTGTCACCTCCCACTGCTATTTCAAAGATGTAACACAAGGACACTGTTTTGTATAACCAAGGTGACTTTACTCTCTGAAATACCGAGTTTGAAATGTGTGAGGAAAAATCATTTCACTTGTTAACTGTACTGTTATCATACAACTTCACACCATGCAAGACCTGTTGCTGCATAAAGCACTTAGACATTAGTCCAATGCTTATTATAACAAGAGACAGCACTAGAAGAAATATATGAAAGCATGCATGGACACTGCCATGTGCATTTACTCCTTTACAATTTAGTGTGGGGAGATGCATGTCTGTAGAGTTGTATGAAGTTTAGAGGAAGACAATACGCATCATAGTCTTCTTTCCCCAGAACAGTGCCATTGTACTGAATGTGTCCCTCAAAATAAAACACTTGAGTCGCTCTCAGTCACTGGTCAGATGGGATAGAAAGACCTCAGAGAGTTGACAAGCTGCTGCTTCTCCGTTAACTCCAGCGACTGTCCTTCTTTTAAAAAAGATGAGCCCTGTTATCTGCACAAGCGGCTTATTATAAAAAAAAAAAGACATTATGACGAGGGCACAGGAAAAAGTCATGTGACATTGAGCAGAGTGAGAACATAATCTGTAGGCGGAAGAGACTGCACGGTGGATGCTTTCACATACAGTGGGGGACCAGTATGTGTTTCCTGTGTTGAACTAATTGTCATCATTGTTTCTTTAATCCACAATCACCACACCACAAAAACCACATGATGTCAATGATCATTTTACCTCAAGGCAATACTTATTTTAACCCAGCCCACAATAGTTTCCTGAACCTGACCCAGTAGTGTTAATCATGACCTCTCCATGCAACCTTAGCTGCATGTTTATTATTGTCACTACATGACAGCCAAGGTCACTTACGCCCTACGTACATGCCATTACATATCATTGTTACCATAACAACAAATGTGTGCTATTGCTGCTGCCAGTAGGCTCCTAATTGGTTGCATCTGAATGGAGAATCAAGTATGTACTTATGTGTACAGTAGCTGCTCACTGACAATATTATGAACATCTTTCATTTAGCATTATTTAATCTAAATAAAGGTTTATAATGAGCCAGTTTGTGTGGGCATTTTACTATACATACTTTACTATACATAACACATATGCCTGTATAGTCAAGACTGAAATATATCAGAAAGAGAGGAGGAAGTGATACACTTTTGAAAAAAGGTGTTAGATTTATCCTATGAGATACCACTTATACTCCCAACCATGCCTGAGTCCCACATTTGATACCTTTGGACATTTCTCAAGTCTACTTTGAGCTAAATAAACTTCAAAAGAGTTCTGTGCCATTTTTGTCAAGGTTCTGTGAGGAAAGTTGAGACTGCCTGACACCAAAAATGTAGAAGAAATCCATATAATCATAATTTTAACTCTTACAGCAAAGGGTAATATTTAAGACCAGCTATCAGCTAATCACAGGATTAATCACATGTAAACTTAGAGAGGAATTCATAGTGTTTCTGGGAAGAAAGTCTGTCTATTCTTTGATCTATATAAAAATGACTGATAGCATATGGAGTTAAATTGAAATCTGGTTGTCTGGTTGTGCTCAGTTACCAGTTCACCCAATCATATCATTTTCCTCTTTTTATATATTAAGAATGAAGGAGGTTTAAATGCCCTACACCACAACAATAATGTCTTATCTGTGTATGTCCAATAGCAATAACCAAACCTGCTTTTTAGGCAAAATAGAATAACAATATGCAAAAAAAGTAGTTGTTGTTTGTTATATCCTAATTTATAAAGGAAGAATAAAGGAACTTTTGCATTAAGTCGTGTCATTTTGTGCCACACAAGAGTTTAGTATGTGTCATCACAGATTGGTAATCTATATTAAGCATCAGATTCACAAAACTCTCTAATTCATCCCTGTGAGATTAGCATAGTCACAACTGCATAATGCTGCTTAATTTATTAACACACTGATTGGTGTTTTTGCAGAGACTGATAGGTGTTAGCGATTCGTGCCATTTCCTTTTAGAAACTTGGAAAAAGAGTGTGGGTTACATGGTCTTAAGTTTAAAGTTTGAACAACTTTGAATGGCATCACAGAATATGCAGTGTGTAATACTGTATTTTAGCCACTTGCAGTATTTTGAGCAGTTAATGTATGTTTTATTTGTATAAGCTTATAAAAATTAGGGGAGGGGGTTGGGCAATGTAAATGTGATGATATTGTCTCTCGGCTCCCAGAAGGTATAAATCTTTGAGGCTTAAATTCTCCCTTAACCAGTTTGAGGAGTGCCTATATACATTCAAATGGCCACATCTTCAAAAGTTTAGAAGTTACACTTTCAGAATCTGTAAATAACTCAAAATGGCTTGTTCTTGGTTTTTCCATGGCCGGGCACACATATACGTTATCACATCAGGCTCACATTGTGATTAGATCCCACACTCGACCCGTTGAAAGGTTACCTCACTCGGCCTTTTCCAGCATTCACAAGCGAGCTATACCCGACCCACTCTGTGGACTGTAGAGCTTCACTTCATTTGCATATAGCCCAAGAAATGCACAAATGCAGATTTGTTATTTTGCAAAGATGTATATGCTGTGCATGTGGCCAACTTAAAATCAGCAGTGTACATGTTTTCTGGAGTTATATTGATAACTAAATGAATTATGCTGTTGTGGGTGTTTTTTGTAGTTAAAACATGTTTATATGAAAAATACGACGTAATAGTTTATTAAAAACATCCCCTCAACTTGTGAATGCTATTGTTTTAAAGGCTACAACTACCAGCAGCCACAATTGTACTAAAAGAACCTTTACATACATCATTCCTTCTTTCCAAGCAACTGATGCTACTGCCATAAAGGTTCCGCTACTTTTCATATCTGTCAATGCATTAATGAGACACATTGGCCCCATTACACTCCAGGCTGCTTGCCTCTTGGGGGAGCAAGGGCAGCAGGGAGAGACCAGGTCCTGCCAATGATTGCTCTGTTCTCCACACAGCATAGCTTCCCTTTAATCATCCCCCCTTTTTTTCAAACTTCTCATGTTGTAGCCTTGGGCAAATCACAAGCATATACTCACCACTGTTTCATCAATATTCTGTCTTGTCTTTTTTTTTTTATTTCTCACAGTGGGATCATTGTGTGATACATTTTTCTTATCATGATAAACCATACCAGCTAACTGTACAGTTTACACAGGAGGGTTTGAGGCGTACAGTGGGGCACCAAATATAACCTACACTAGTTTACACTGACGGGATGTAAATATGACATGGGCAGAACGTATAGAGATTTATCGTAGTGAGAGAAAAGGCCATTGTGTGCAGTCCATGGTTAAGAGGGAAGCAATTGGGCTTGTAATGTGAAGGTTGCAAGGTTGCTTGTTCAATCCCAGAATGGGCCAAAGGCTTAAAGACTAGTTTCACTCATTTCATTTTGTTTCCCACTTGAAGAATAAACTTAAAATCATTATGATGCTGCTGTGTTTGTTTAATTCACATTCTATTACCGGGTCGGATTAAATTTGTTTGTTTTTTTGTTTGTTTTTAGTTTTTTGACAGAAACACAGTAGCAGTGTAGGAGTTTTATTTTCTTTGAAGGAAGTGACTTTGACAATTGTATTTATTTGTTTCTTCCTCTTTTGTTGTGGGAATGAGACACATATCTCAGATCCACTGTATGAGGATCAAATAACACATTAACAAAAAATTGTTTTTTACTCATTTCCAGAGATAAATTCTATCCCTGGAAATGAGTAAATATGCAGATAAGTGCTCATCTGTAATAATTATAACTAATTGGTCTGTGTTCAAAAATCTAATTTGTAGCTTGTGTGCTACTGTTGTGACTTCTGGAGAAATTAAGTGTCATGTTAAACAATGCTAAAATCAGCAGCATCAACAGTTATTTAAGAAGTAATTCTTCATTTCTTTTATCAAAATGTATATTGGTTTTAATATTATTTTCTCATGAAAGACACCAAAGTGTTTTTTTTACTGTTATTTTCTTTTTTTAACCTTTTTCTTTCTCATCTCTCTGTTAAGTTACGTAGAGATTTACTATCACACTAAATCAATGATGAATCATCTCTCCTACAACAGTTATGACAACCATTGAAAGTTGAAAATAAAGTTATGCCCCCTGAGGGGCATCAAAGAACTGAACGATTCAACTCGGTAATCAACTTTCTTTCACTGAAGTATGAAATCAAACGTAAATGTGGAAACATAGTCGGACCATATGGCACAGATCAAATATAATGTATTGTGCAATCGCATCAATACATTATACAGTGGGTTTTTCTTTTGCTGTCAAGCAGTTTTAAATCGTGTAACATATGGATCTCAGTGCATTATTTTGTTGTTAAAATGCCACCTGCAAAAAAAGTAGTATCCATTCCCAGACCGCAGTGTAAAGACAATCTCACAATGTTGTCACTGGCAGTGATGTCACAGAGATGCTACAAAGATAAACAGTATGTTATGCCCCCGGCTGAGAGGTGGTGGAGACGTCAGCGGTAAATCATGCCATAATATTCTCCCGTGGCAGATTTATGCGAGGACATAAGCAGTTGTAATCAAAGGAAACAAGAAGGGTGGCTTCACTTGAGCGTGTGCGGAAAGCGCCGTGGCCCCGCAAGAGTGCCACTAAAAATGGGTTTATAATGAGCACATGGCTTGTAGCCTAGCAGCAAAAGAAGACAGGAAGTGGCACTGCACTGTCGTATCAAACCACGTTCAGTTAAGTTTGCAAGTGGTTTGTGTGCTAACCATGATTTGCTTTGGTGTTCCGTCCCTACGTGGGTGAGAACTGTAGGAAAGACAGCTGACAGTTATATAATTATCCATTGTTTTATTGTATCCACACACATAAATATAAAAAGAAATATTATAAAGGTAATTAATTAGCCACCCAGAGAAAGAGGAGAACACACTCTAATAATACAGTAATGCATTTTAATATGTTAATGTTATTAATGTTAGAATAATAATTAAAATACAGTTCACATTGATGGGTTCTCTCTTACCTGCTCTAAGTAGTAAGGTCACCTTTAAAGACAAGGGAAAAGGAGACATTCAAAACATTATTACAGAGGTCATTTACTTGCTATATCCTTTCTACATTACTTTTTCTTTTTTTCAAAAGCAAAAAGTGCTGTGGAGCCAGATGACAGGTCCTGTTTGAGAGATTATGCCGTTTATGGATAGATCTGAACTAATGAGCAGTGCTTGTCTTAGACACCGGATTAAATTGCTCTGTCCGAGGATGTACACCCACGGGGCCTCTGCTCCCTGATATTTGACACTTTAGCATTCGATCTGCTGGCTACTTCTCCACTCCCAGACGTGGACAGGAGAGAGTATTAGTTTTTAGTGTTGGCTCAGTCAACAATATAATTCGAACAAGAATGTGATGAAGAGGCAGAGTTATTCTTATTGTGGCCTTCCTGCTTGTGTGAAACTATTCAGTCTGTCCCCAAAGTGGTCACTGGTCAGGGAGAGACTCATGGCATGGCCAAGGTCTTGGTATGAGCAAAACTGACTCTCTGACCTCTGTAATTGAGATGCAGGAAGAATACTGCATTCGTATCAAATGAAAAACTATTTTAACAGAGACAGGAGGAGCAGTTGCCAGGGAAAATAAGTTGATCGAGCACTTGTCTGCTCCTTGTGGTTTAGTGGTAAGACCTGTTGCCGAGTCTATGATTAGATTGAACATGCACTCATTTAGCACAGACTTGCTCCAGAGGGATACTCTCTGCATCCAACAGCAATTGCATCTCCAGATAAAATGTAAAAATACATGATTGTCCTAAGGTGGTGCATCTATTAGTGACAGAACACTCAGCTGTGTTTTCATTTTTGAGAGAAAGAGAGAAAGGAGTGTTTAGCAGCTGGTGGGAAGCATCTTTTGCTTGTTTTTGAGTGAAAAAAGTTAGAAAGACTGTCTACGGCCACACACAGGATTTCTTGTTCTTTGAAAGGCAGAAAGCACACTGGGCATCATCCCTCATCTAGATAAGAGCTCGGGCTCCTGACATCGTGCTGTTGCCAGGAGTGTGACTGCAGCTTCAAACGGAGTGACCCGTCAGCTTTTGATCTTGGTACATGCATGAGCATCTGAAAACCAGTGCTAAAAGTACAGTTCAGTCACATGTGTGTGCTGAGTCGAGAGGGAGCTGACACCCTGTTACCATGCACACGGAAAATATCATGGCCCGCCTGTGTGAGCCCTTAGCTGCATTCACACAAAAGCAAGACTGGATAGAATATACTGTAAGAAATGCTTTGAGCATCTTTATGTACACAGATTTAGAACCGTCTCGCACCATAATCCCTTTGACTTTTTTATTTTGGGATATAATTATGTCTATGTAAACATTTCTTCTTGTCAAGCCATTTAACAGTAAGATAAGATTATGTTTGGATTAGCTCAGACATACGAGCTGTAATACAATATTACAAGGCTACTTTTCCGTGCTGTTTCCAGCTGAAATAATTTTCTGCACGCTTGTTTAGTGCCACAAATATCCTGTTCCCCATTCAGGAAACAATGAAGAAATATGTTAAGAAAACAAATTATGATTCTAGGTCTATCACCAATCCATTATCAATGTGCCAATCCAGCCTGACATTGGGCAACAGACGATGTCTGTATCAGTGCCAACTTTGGTCGTAAAGATGTTGGTAATAAGTCATGATGAAAGGGTGAAAGAGAAAAAGAGAAGTCCAAAAATGACTAAGCATCCACTGTGTGTCACAGTGGAAAGAGAAATTGCGGAGGCTTTATTTACAAAGCTCATTGGAACAGGAGTCCGGTCTAAGATCATGGGTCAGCTAACCATGAAACCTTCACTTTCTCTTACAGCTGAGGCAAGAGAGAGCAAGACCACAGGGAGATCAGATTAGAGTCATAGTGAGGAGGCAGAGAGAGAATGAGAAAGAAACACAATTTAGTAACATGGTTTGTGAGAAGGAGCAGGGAGAGAGGGCTAAAGAGAAAAACATACAACATGGCATCAACTGATGAAGTGTGTATAATAATCTATGTGCTTCAAATAATACATTTACATCATTTACACATTATTTCATCCCAGTAAACCCGACCAATTTAGGGTTTTTTTTGGAGTAAATTCCACATGCCCTGTTGGGCTGCTGTACATAAATTTAAATTAGGACGTTAAATGTGGAATCACTGTCCTCTGAAACTAATTCCCACCAAATACATGGTTTACCCATGTATGGGTCTTGAAAAATGACAATGAATGATCTAATACTTACCTGTAAAGACCTACAACATTTAATAACCCTCTTATCTGATAAAAAAAAACCATGTGTTTCATAATGGCTATAAATGAATAAAATAAAACTGTTGAATTATCCATACTACCTGTGAAACTAACAACCTTCTCAGCCCCTAATGTAAAGCAGAATATCTTATTATAGTACTGTCTTGACAAACATGTAGGCAGGTGTTTTTATAACAAGTCTGCTTCATGCACATTATACCCATCACGCCTGTAAGAGACATAGAATATAGATAATGTGATGCATGAAAGAGAGGAGGGCCGTGTACAGTCCTGCAGGGCACACATTAGTTATACATACTAAACTCTGATGAGACCGAAGATTGTTAATACAATTATAATATAGTCATCATCAACATCATTATTTGAAAAGAAATTGGGAAAAGGATGTAAGGATGGAGTTATAAACATTTAATTATAAGTGGCTTATTACCACTTATATGTTTATACACAATGTTACATATAGGTATGTTTGAATAGATTAAATTCACCAATATGTATGGTTTTATATTTTTTGGATGCAGAATTATGGGATGAATCTATAAATGAACACTAAACCTTTAAGTAAAAATAAGTAAAGAAAGAAGAACATTTATTATTATAATTATAATAATAATAATAATAATAATATAATAGAATGTATAACATAATAATTAATAATAATATAATTATATATAATAATAATAATAATTATTATTATCATTATTATTATTATTATAATATTATTATTATTATACAATTCTTAGATGTATGAGCCTTGGATCCATTGGAAAATGATGACCACATTCTTGTGTGGTGTGAGAGAAATAAGAAAACACTTGTAACACCTAAATCAGATTTGAGTTCATATGTTTATATAATTTAAGATATTGAAGACATGGACAGTAAAATGTGAAGGTAAACCTGGGATATAAATGATGGTGGCTAACACATCCTGTGACTAAATGCTTCCGTCTCTTATTTGTGAAACTATACAGTAAGTGTCACAAACTGATGCCGTCGGCAATTTCACTGGGAATCAGTAGCTACAGGATATAATGTAATATTCTGATGTGGGGCGGATGGGGGTGGTGGATCTGCATCTTCATTTGTAATGAGAATATCAACACTGTCAGTAATAGGTCTCCCGATTATAATGAGGATCATTGCCTTTCACACATTCTTTCTTCACATCATACTGGGATAACATCCGTTTTGTCTGTACACTCGCTTTCTGTAAGATGACATGGAGATGCATGTGCACATAAACTTTGAAAAAAAACACACATCATGACAAACAGTTGCACATCCTTTCCATGGTTCTTTTTCACCCGTTTCTCAAAGACATAGTGCCATCTAGTGTGCATTGCAGCAGATCGCATGCTGGGGGAGTTTGTTGCAGTCATGTTATTTATTCATGGGCCATGAAGTGGGAGGCAGAAGCATATTTATTATTGTGTGTAAAGGCTTTTGTCTTTACCACTTTAAGCAGAAGGCATTTATAGAAGTAAATTTGTTTTTGTGGATGTATTTTAATGTTCTGTCTTAGTGAAGAGTTAAGAACAACTGCCAGGACATGTTTGTTGCAGTTGGTTGAAATGTAAAAACAGAGAAAGTCTTGTTATCTATCTTCAGCCACTTGAAACATGGCTGTACCATGTTTGTGATTAAATGTTTACATTATGAAATGATGTCAAGTTTGTCGTTTTCTCAGGCCTGGTTTTACCGGTAGACATCGAGGAAAAACTGTGAATCTCTCAACTTGTTAGACTAAACTTAACGTGTTAGGTTTAGTCAAACATTGCCTGACAGTCTTTTTGCATTGAGTGCAGTCTTGACCCTCTGGGCAGTATCAGAGCTGCAGAAGTGCTTTGGCATCAGTGTGACAGGATTAACACATCAAAAGCAGTGTCGGGGCCTACAGCAGCGTCACACACTCAGTACAGCACCTTTCATGTTCTGCTCAGGTTCACTACAATTTCACGTAAGCCAACAGCAAGTCAGACGGAAAAAGATAATGGGTCAACCTGCTGCTATCAGGCTTTCCCTCAGCTTCAGTGAAATATGTCAAATTCTGTGTGTTTGATGAAAGATTGGAGTTCAACGGGCTCGAGTCTGGAAACGATATCTAACTGTGTCACATGGCCGGGATGCAATGGATCATTTAAGTCTGACATTCAAGCTGAAATTATTGCTGCAAGCCTGCATGGTCTTACTTTTCATGATGTAAACCTTCAGAGTCAACATGGAGGAAATTTAATTAAAGGCTTTTTAAGATATCTCAGGGTTCAGTCCCATTACTTATAACCTCGATGATAAGATGTGGTAATTACAAATAAGGACATTTACTAGTGGCTCACTTAGGGCTTGCTATATTTAAACTACTATTTTCACATATTTCGTCACAGAAACAATAATGTCTTCTGCATGTGTGCGTGTGTGTGTGTGTGTGTGTGTTTATAGTCTGGCTCTGGTTGTAAATGTGTATCCTTTTTACACTTGTATACAATGAAATAAAAGCTGTCATGAATACAAATAATTATAAGAATTTCAGTCCTCATATTCCTTATTAACAGTAAGCTTTAGATTAAGCTTTTTTTGTCTTTTCTGTCTTTCTCATAATGACCCCTGTCTTTGCCTAGGTGGACGACATAAAAGAGAAACTGAAGCTGTCCAAGAAATTTTGGACCAACCTGCCCGAGGCGATGTGTGTGGAGGACAGAGTGACCGCTGGAAATGCCAGTGATGAAGAATGCTGGAATGGACACACCAAGGGCAGGTAAGAGCACCGAGGCCCGGGGCTGACACAGACTAGTACAGAAGATTATTTAAAAGTCCGACGTCTGCTCGGTTTTTGCTTAATGTTAATCAGTCTAATCCTAGAATTAGGAACCAGATTATTTACTCTTACAGTTTTAAAGCTGTGCAAGAACTTGGAACACTTGGACTGTGAGTAAAGAAACAGGATGTGTCTTTTTTAGGCAGACAAGAAGAATCATTCTGGTGCATGGGTATATTATTACAGTTTAAATTGTACTTTTAATGAATTACACATTTTCATTCTTCTGTTTTCCCTTAAAAAATGAAACACTGCTGCTGTGACCAAAAAGAAAACTCACTCACAGAATTCAAAGAATGGCCTCTGTTAAGCCGTCAGAAATTATATTAGCCGGCGTGACTTTGGCTTAAGGGAAACAAATGTTGTGCCAGGCAATTTGTGGAATCCCCTCACGTGATGACCTGCAGGCACCTCACATGTTTTGCCTTGAGAAACAGCTCCACAGGATGTCAGCACGTTACCCAGCATGATTAGGTCAAATGTTCATGTTGAAAATGCTGCTTTTGTCCACAAAGAGCATTTGTTAAGTGTTTCATGACTTCTGACTAAATGGCTGTGTCTTCTGCACACCCTGAACGTCTCTGCACGTCACAGGCCCCCGGGTAAGGCGGTGTGTACGTTCATGGATGTAAAAGGAGAACATCTTTATCTTCCTTTAACAGGCGTCTTGTCTTGTTATTTTATTAATGCAGTCTGTTGTATTTTTAAATGGAAAGGTACTTCCCTGAAGTCCAAAAGGATGGACTGACCAACCAGGTGAATAACCCTGAGGTGGGCGTCGACATCACCCGCCCAGACACTGTCATCCGCCAGCAGATCATGGCTCTGAGGGTGATGACCAACAAACTGAGAAATGCCTACAACGGCAACGATATCTACTTTCAAGACACAAGTAAGCTGTTTGCTGTGCAGAGTCTTATTGATTATTAGAGATTATTTTAAGAGACATATGGATAAATGCTAATTTACAGAATATTTTACAGATTATGGACATATTTTACAGGTGGATAGCTTATTGAGGTGGTATGAACATTCTACATAATAAATAAACAAACAAGAGAATACATTCTTCGGTGGGCAGAATTAAAAAGTGTGGGGGGGGGGTAACTGGTGTAAGTGTTGTGCAGGGGGGTCAGTGGGGGGCAGAGATCGGAAGGGAGGCAGAGTACAGAGATCGGGGGGCAGAGTTGAGAAGGCAGACAGCTCTGGGGAAAAAGCGATCAAACAAGAATAAAATAGAACACAATAGAATTAATTAAACACATTCACATTTGATCCACTATTAATTTAACAAAAAATGTTACAAGCTTTAACCTTACTGAGAAAGAAAAGGGTTCTATTACTTTAAAGTTAACAGTTTAGGATTGTAAGTGGTTCGTTCAGTGCCGTGCTCAGTCTGGCTTATGTTGTGTTATGGTGTTGCAGGTGATGAAGGCAGTGGCTCAGGCAGTGGCAGTGGCTGCACAGACGTTTGCCCCACAGACATGGACAGTGCTGCCACTGAAGCCCCGGTGGTGAAAGCTGACCGAAGTGGGCCTGTGGGTGACACTGCTGTGCACCATGTACCCTCTGTAGCCCTGCCAACCATGCTGGCCCTGTCAGCCCTGGCACTACACCGACAATGGAGATAATGCTGGGGAAACGGGCCAAACATGGACATGTTTTATTTTGTTCTTCTTCTTTTTTGCAGTTTTTGTATTTAGGCAGATTGGAGCTACTGTCAAGCAGACAGTATTCAGGCTGCCAACCTAGAGGGGTCTGCTCTGAAAAAGAGAGCAGTCACACATCATGATTTCCCACTTTCCCAAAGATCATTCAGTGCCATTCTTAGACTTGATATAATGGCATCACGTCACCAGTTAACACCGATGCCGCCCCAACTCAACAAACTCTGCTTCAGAGATTGAAAAAAAAAAAAAAAAAGTATTTCTTGCACATATGGCAGGTATTGATGTAGGTAATGTTGACAAATACACGCACTTTTGATTGTTTCAATTTGTTTATGCAAAACATGTTTGTGTGTTGAGAAATGTTGAGAATGTGGTTATTTGATGCACCTAAATATGTTTATTGTATGTTTAATGTTATATTTTAGACAAAAAAAAACGGAGTAGAATGATTTCACTGAGATGTAATTTCAGGAACATGTGGTTTCCAACCAGTGAACTCGCGTGCCAGTTACTGATTGACATGTTTTCATGTTTCAGTCACGGGCGGATCATATGTTGGGTCTGTTCACAGCTCTCCATGGAACTCTTCAATAGCCACTTTGTGCTACTACTCACATGTTAAAAGGGATGAGGTGTAGACAAGTATCTATGTCTATTTCTAAATGAGTACATAAATCTATGTACTCATTTGCTTTTATTATCTGCAAAATAACTTCACATGATTGAGTTCAGGAGTAGAACGAGTTATGGAGGGGTATTGTTATACAGAGATGGTGCCACCAGTGCCACCTATGTTTGGGTATTGACCAATTCCTAAATTATACTTTTTTCAACATCAATTTTATTAAATTCATTTGAACATAGTACAGTACAATTATTTAGATTTTGGTGTTGGAGTAGTATAAGATTGGCTCACTGATGCTTATGAAATGAAAATGTTATATTTAATTACAACACATGTTTTATTATTAGCTGACAGAGAGTTTCAGTACCCTGTTGATACCTCAAAATAAATGAAGTTCAACACCCAGCCACTGGATGTGCAGTGTTGTGGTGGTGCATGTTATTGGAAGAAATTCAGTGAACTCATGACAGAGTGGACTAAATCAATTCTAACCCTCACTAATAGACAGTATAATAACCAATTAATGTATTTCATTATTTTTATTTTTTTTTTCTTATTCCATGAGGAGTCTATGTCTCCTTTTATTTTACACAATGTCCTTCCACCTCACCACTGTCAGGCATCCGTGATCTGCATGCACAGCTGCTCAGTAAGCAAGAGATTCTTATGTATTTTCTGGTAAATTCATAAAGCCTTATAAAGGAAGTCCCACACACTATGACAAGCACATTAATTAAATGCACAATCACCATCACTGTGGTCTTGTGCAGCTTTCATCTCTGCAGTCATTTAATTTCATAAATACTGGAATTACACATACAGGTGGCACAAAAAGTGTTTTTAGCCACTTTTGCTTATGTGATTTAAAACCCAACGCTTTCTATAGGTACTGCACCAGTTTGGGTAAAATAGTGCATCATAACAGCACAATAAACAATTACTGTGTCCTGTCAAATAGTTAAAAAAAAAAATAAAGAAAATTAGAAAAAGATTGTTACCACAGTTATGCAAAAGGTGAGGGAATTATTAAGAGAGGAAGTAGCAAACAGCACACAGTGGACACTAGAAATGCAAAGAAAGGCTCCCTAAATTTATCTTCAAAGCTTGAATGGTTATGTCGGCAGCACAGACAGGCTTGAAGCCGACCACAGTCACCTGTGAAATGAGAATATGTGGAGACTGGACAGGGCTGAATGCTTCAGTGAAGCTCCTCAGCAGAGCATACTTACAGAGAATGTGAGAGGCCTGGCACTGCTGAGGGGGGGACGGACAGAATCAACCTGTATGTACGTCCACTGTTCTCCGAGAGCTGTCAGCTCTGTAACCACCTGGCCCACTAAGCTTACATATCCTGCCTACATACAGTCCGCATTATACACTTTGCATTATATGAATGAATATTTGTTGAGCTTTTTTTTTTTTTGTTACCTTTAAGTCAGCATTCACGTCCACGTTGCAACAACAAAAAGGAAAAAAAAATATGGAGGGATATGTGAAATGTGTAATTTGAAAGAATTCTTTGGTATGAATTTTTAACTTACAGGATGCCCTTTTTATGTTTTGTATCATCAAACTTTTAATGGTAATATTTTTGCAATAAAAACATTGAAAACGGTTGTCTGGTCAGACAAATCATGTGAAAAATAGAAGAAGCAGGAAACACTTCACACAAGTCAGCCTTTTTCTTTCCTATGGGTGCATTGCAGTATGGACTAATAAAGTGAAGTTAGTTCAGGGTTTGGAAATAATTTCAAACCAAGAGTAACAAAAACTAGACAAACAAATATGCCTTACTGTTTTTCAGTGCAATTAAAATTAATGCATATGTGTTTTGTTACTGTTCTTGAGAATAAATATTTATTTAAAACATTCCAATAGATTTGCAAGTGTCACATTTTGCTAAGATGGGTACAAAGATTGAACAGGTAAGGAATATTTTTTCCTTTTTTTATGTTTTACCAACATAACTTATGTAAGGAATCAAAAAAATACAAGTGGCACTCATTTATACTGTATACATTTCTTCCTTTAGACTTGGGCTTACAGAACACTGTAATCCATCTCTCCTGAACAACAGGTGAAATCTAGGCTTCGTCTGTGTACTTCCTATTTGTGAAGTCTGCTTTGATCAGGGGCTCAAATCCACGGTTTCTTCGTTGACGCAGGTAGAGCACAAAGATGAGCAGAAGCACCAGGAGACCGATGAAGATTCCTCCAAGAGTGGAGCCCAGCATAAACACGTTTGCCCCTCCTTCTGAATCTGTAAAGATCAAATACAGGTGGTGATAAACTAATAGAATCTTTTTTCTTTTCTGCACACAAACACCTTTTAATCAAGGGCAGATTTTAATGCCTCTGTGAAGGACCACACTTCAAAAGCCAATATTTTGTGCCTTAACCCTTTAACACCTAAGCCTTAAAATGTCTCTCTGGACTTTAACCAGAGAAGGGCAAGCAAATGTCCTGTGAGTAAGTGCTTTTGCCCATTTTTCAACTTTCAATATCTGGCAGTTATTTACAATTTACTGCATGTTAAAATACTGAAAAAAACACTGTAGTTGTGCACAAACACCATATTTTGGGTGTTACATTTGAACAGTATATATAGAGTTTTTGTCTCAATGTGTAAAAACAGGCATGTTGTGTGCAATACTCTCGGTGTTAAAGGGTTTTAATGTTAATATTGAATTGTCCTCATGTCTGTTTTGTCACTCAGAATATCCAAGTTCCCAAAATTGTCCCACTACTCCTTTAAACAATCAAAAACAACACTCGCTCACCATCTAGCTCGATGGAATATGAATATCCGAGCTGCTCAGATCCAACATAGATCTCCTCGTTGGTGATGGGAGGGAAAAAGGGAACCATGTTGTAGTCTCTGTTGTGACCGATGGGGGCCATCTCATCTGGGAAACTGGCATTGGACGGAGAAATCCTCCGCATCCACTCATCAAAAATGGCATCAGTAAAAGCGTGGAGAACCTACAAGGTAAGAAGCAAGAAACAACATTGACTTTTCTGGGGGAGAGTTCACTCTACTGTGACATTCCATTGAAAGCCGTGAAAGCAGATTCTGACCACAAATATGGGGTCATTGGCTGCTGAATGTGACAAAGCACTGGTTCCATTGAGAAAGGAGTGGACAAGGTTGTGAAGGTTGTTGACTGATTCATCCAGTTCCCCATCTGGTTTGTCGTAACCTTCCAGAGCATTTCTGTGAGTTGTAAAGGAAAAAAGATTTTACAAGCTGAAGTGGACTTATCTTCTTGAAACCTAACTTCAGGTGCCATACAATTTCCAGTTGGCATGAGGTATAAAATGAAAATTATTATTATTAGGGTTATACCTAAAACTGAAGGAGGAGTTGGTGAAATAGGGAGGGCTGTCAAAGTCCCTGATTCCAAGGCAGCTTCTGACGTCATTCATCGTGGGCAAAGACATGTTCCCCTGCTCCATAATCCCTCTCTGAATTAAACCCTCACTGCTACCATTACAAAGAGTCACCAGTCGATTGTATTCGTCCAAACTGAAAGAGGAAACAATGAAAACGTTTAAATGCTCCACTCATACGGAAACTTCCCACACAATCTTTCTACTTGTTACATTACTGTGTTGGTCTTTAACCCTCAGCCTTTAATCATATTTGTGCTGACCTGTTACACACCACTCCCCATCTAGAGAATCTGGACCGGTCACTGATGAGCGAGGGGTTGTCTGGGTGTCGCGCCCCAAGCAGAGAGTCTGTACACACGTCACAATCACTCTGTCCTGTGGCAAAATTCCAGTAAGGGATTCCAAAGTTCTCATTGCCAGTCAGTCTCTGCATGGAAACGGACACACATTAGAATCAGAATCAGAATCAGAATCAGAATCAGAAGAGCTTTATTGCCAAGTATGATTTGCACATACAAGGAATTTGTTCTGGTGTCATTGGTGCGTAACAAGCATACAACATTTTAAAAAAAAAAGTTAAGTGAAACAAGTATACGTATATATACACAGTATATAAATGTTTTTTTTTTGTTTTTTGTTTTTTTTAAAAGATGAAAAAGAGCACAGTAAATAGCAGTACAGCTGGGCAGTAAGTGAGTAACAGTGAAATATTCACCAGGTGCAAAAGTTCACAGTAATGACGTTAATGTAACGCATAAAAAGGATGTAATGATAATAAAGGATGTAATGATAATTATTGATATTAGTTACTCGTTAATGTATTTTTGCTTTTAAGAATAGCTTTATGAATTGCCAGTAGCATAAGTAATCCAAGTTAGCATGTTAAGAAACTGCAAATGCACAAAACAAGTAAATCAGTTCAATAACATGTGTTTATCTGCAGTTTACATTTACCTGTAGCTCTCTCTCCAAACTCAAAAGGTGATACCTGTGCCAGGTGATGAATGCTGGACCTTTGTGTGAGAAATCAATGGCTTTGAATGGACGACCTGGACCTGCAGACAAATTAAAGAGTTTTAAAAATGACAACAATTGCACACAATGTATGGGAATTGTTAACACATTGTAATTCATTGTAAATAAGTGGGTTCTAAAAATGACATTATTAATGGCGCAATTTGTATGAAAACACAACTTGCCATCCCTCTTATAGAGCTATTTCCTCTTGATATGATCATTTATGTGAGATGCTAACAGTTGGTATTGAAGTTTAAAGCTAAAACTTAACAATTATAAATCTGTATGCGCTTCAAATGAATAAAATTGTCTAAACTATGTATGTATGCAGTTGACCCATTTCTATATTCAATATATTGCCATTATTTCTGTTATTGGTATGTCTAATTCAACAGAATTAGACATACCACATAACTAGGTGAAGGTAACAATGCTCATTTACCAAGAAGAGTGTCTCGCACTGAGTAGTAGTGTTGCCACACAAAGAAGTCGTATATGGAGATATTGGCAACCTGTGGCTCAGTTCCATTTGGTCCTAGGAGACCGAGCCAGTGCTGGGTCGCAATAACATAGTCCGGGTGAATGGAGGTCTTCGCCAGTTCCAGTGCGTTCAGAAACTCCTGGAGCTCCACAGGTGTGAGCGAGTGGATGTTCTTTCTCACCACAGGAGCTTTCCTCTGGTCACAGTTCGCTCCAGTCCAGCCAAATTTACACTGGCCACAGTTATAACCTGCAAAGTTACCTGCAACACAGAGGGCAAATATTAAATCACAGAAAATGTCATCGATGTTTGATAAAAAAAAAAAAAAAAAAAAGTTGATAAAACTGCAGACCAGACTCACCTGTACATCTGCAAGTCTGATTGAAGAATTTGGTGGGCCACCTCTCTCTGTCATCAACATTTCTCAGTCTGTATGGTCCTCCCCAGGGTTTGCTGTCAACTCGAACTGCAGAGCAGTTCCCTCTTCCCGACAGAGAGCCACACACGTTGGCAGGATCTGAGCCCAGAGCGGGGCAGCACTGCTTGGACAGAATCCCCTCTACTGTGCAGCACACTCGAGGGAACTGAGCCTCTACAAGCTCAGGCCAGACAAGTAAACAAAGAAAACCTAGACCCAAGGCTTTCATATCTCACCTGCTTGTTTTCTCCCAACCAGTCGTGACAAATCAGTTTGTAGATCAAATTTTAGCAGTTATTCAGTGAATTAGCTTCCCCAGAAGAGCATAAAATTGCAGCCTGCTGCAGGGGGGTATCTTCAGATTAGATTCGGTGGTAGTTTTAACATGAGTGGAAACAACACTTAGACCCAAATCATGTTGTGTTCCAGTTGGTTACATGCACATTAAGAACGCCTGTAATTTTGCCTCTTGCCTTTATAGAGCTAAGAGGGATTAACTCATCAGTCTTGTGATGATCACCTGACTGCGAGTGGTGAGCTGGACTAAGAGCAGGATTCCTGCCTTTACTGCCTGAGGGGACCACTGTGCATGACCACAGGAGACTAACAGTAAATTAGAAGCTTTGTTAATGTCCCCTCTGCACAACACGAGATGTGCTTCCACTGAAAGCGTGAACAGTAACTCCCCAAAGGAAGAGAACTCTCACGTTATACAAAAAAAACTGGATTATTTTTGAATCTTCATCAGACTAATTGATGCCGAGGTTACATTATAACAATGATAATAATAATAAGAAGAAGAGGAAGACGAATTCCAGTTAAACCGCTGACTATATTCATAGTCACTTTCAAGAATCCATGATCTTTGCACTTGTGACTTAAAAGAAGTCATAAAATGACTTCAAATGCAAATTGTGCCTGAGGGAGAAGCTCACAAACAAAACTCTGACGCTCAGATTGGTCATTAACCCTCCTGATGCATTCCAGTGGCCTGACATGTGACAGATAGTTTGTTTGTTTGCTTGTTTGACACAGAATATAGAGTGGTTAATAGTGATGTAAAATCAAAAGCTTAAAGTTTCCATTTCTGGCACGTGTGCTTTGTTAAACGTTAGGTTCCATGTTAAACAACATTCAACACTTTCATAAAACTAGGTGTTTAAAGGTGACATAGACCGGAAGCTCAAATTAACGCTGCGTTTTTGTGTGTATCTGCGTCATTACCTCGTTTATGAAACCCTAAAGTTTCAGAACAAACAGTTCAGCCACTGCTGAGAAAATAGTGTTGTATTGTTTTCCTGGGCTCTGCGAAGCGGATCAACACTTCCTTAATTTGATGTCGTCATCAGAAATCCTCACCACCGTAGCGCCTCCCGGTGCGGGCACTAGTCCGGGCACATCCGGTTGCGTACATTCAACCGCAGAAGAAGAAGAAGAACTAGTCTCGTTGTAGCTGCTGAGATGCAGAGCATCCACCGTGCCAGAGGGGGAGCTGTGTATCTGAGCGCTGGCCTATCTATTACGTCACTTCCAGGTACCTGGCCAATCACAGGACAGTAGGAAAGCTCTCGTTGGCTGGCCAATCACAGCAACTGTTTGGTCTGAAACAGCGCGGCTGACAAGAGCGTCAGCGAGGAGATATTTTGATCGGCTCGTTTGCAGCGATTAGGAGGTTTTTAATCATGAAAACAAGTTAATATATGTAAGTAGACCTCCATAACTAACATATATGTGTGATACAAGCATTCTATGTCGCCTTTAAACATTCACTGTTAACCGCTTCATCCTCGGGCCGCGGGTCACTGGAGGCTGACACAGGGCGAAACTACTCCTCTATGTGGCCCCGTCAATTCAATATGAGTTTGTCTTGTTGCAGTTGAAGAACATTACATTGTAGTAGTTGATGTTTTTGTTTTATTGTTCAAAACCTTTTTAAATAATTGAAATCTTCTTTATTCTCATGACATCAGATTTCGGGTGTAGTGTGGTCATTGTTTAAAACATGAGTCTGTGCTTCTCCTAAACATTGTTCCAGGAGAGAAATCACGTGTGGCCACTGAGTCCTTTGCACAACAGGCTCTGTGAGGTTCACTGCACTCAGTGGGATTAGTGAGCAGAATTCCTGGAAGTCAAATGGAATGTCTCCGTAAAAACAATTTCACATTTATTTTCTCTTTTCTTTTGCACGCATGTAAGTCTGACAAAGATTAATGACAAAACCTCTAATTTCACTGTTGTTCATCATGGTCATGCCTTGTCATCTCAAAAGGAAATAATGTTTTTCTGCATTTACAGAGCCAAATCGATTTAAAAGCAGAACCTAAACTTAAATTAAAACCAAAAAAGATAAAATCAAATACTGTTAAACCCGCAAGTGAAGCCATGGTAAATTGCTGTGGGAATGATACGCAACTCCTTATATGGACATCCTGGGGGGGTGTTTATAGGTCAAATATTCATTTTTTGAAAAAAAATTCAAAGACATTAACACATGTTGTTGAGTCAAAGTTATGATTCATTTTATATCGCATTTTTAGTAGTGATATACTGTAGCAATAATTGTGCAGAAGTCCCAAAATTGACCGTTTTATGCTTTTCTTTCTGTTCATAAAAACGAGTCAAGTGAACTTTGAACAAAATGCTCTGTGTTCTAAGGGTTAAAGACATATAAAACCTCATGTCTTTGAAAATGCACATTTAAACTGTTTAATTGGTAAAAGAAATGGATTAAAAAAAAACGTTTTCACACCTGATTGTTTTTAAACATTAAAATATCTGGGTCTTAAGGGTCTTTTTATAGCATTCTATTGCTATTCAATAGTTTTGACAGTTTAATGTTATTTTCAAGTTTTGGGTTTCACTATAATAATAATAAACTATTGAAAAAAAATAAAAAAACAGGAGAAAAGTTCCAAAGGTAAACAAGCATTGGCCTAAATTTAAACAGCACCGTGGTAACAAAAATCAACATCAGCACACTAGTGAGTTTCTCTACATAAAATGATCATGATAAGTCAGATTTACCACTGCTGCCTTCTTCCCCCATGTGAGAAAAAAAAGCAGAACCATTTTCTTCCTTCTGAAACACAGGATGGTGCCAGAGAGCCATGGACAAATAAGTATGACTGTACAACAGATGCAAGAGGACGTGGTCCTTGAAATAATTAAAAAAAAAAATCTATATATGTTATTATTATTATTATATTATGTCAACAAATGGTGCATTAAGGAATCTGACGCTTTCTTGTGATCAGCTTTCAGAAAATCCTACTGAGAATTATATTAGTGCCAACATTTTCCCATTCTCATCGAGGGTGAATTGAATTATGTCACAAAACAAGAGAGAAGTTCAGAGAGTGAATGTGGATTAGCATATCACTTAGCAGCGATAAATCTTATTGCGTCTATTCACAGTTTCTCCTTCTTCAGGTTCAGCGTGTGCATAATATTCCCTAATGCACCTTTCAAGTGGGACAAATGTAAATCGTCCTCCAACACAATTGGAGGTGAAATCTACTTGTTTCCATGTAGACGGAGAATATAACATCATTTCTTGACAGATTTCTGAGCGTTGCTCTTAATACCTGATCTACTTTGCATACATGTTGTTGGCGACTGTGTTGGATAAATAATAGGAGGCCTTTTAAAATCTTCATTTGGACCACTTCACTCAGAACAGTGCTCCGTGTCCTGGAAACTGGTGAAAAGGAACCATTTGAGATGTTTTGTATTTTGTGTTTTATGAATGAGACATAATGCAAGGAGCCACTTCAAAACTCCTCCAAGGGCCTCAAGGCTTTTTTCTCCATATTTATTTAAGATGTTCTAAGTCAACGCATAAGAAATATGTAAGTAAATAAGTGTTAGTTTTTCTATGCATATATGAATGGGAGCTACTTCAACCCACAATCTCAGAAAGGTTTGTTCATTTCTTTCATGGGTCCCCAGAAAATACAAAAAATACTGAAAATAACTATAAATCAACCCATAAAATAAAAATTATACTTACTAATTATTAAATGAATAGCTCCCATAGGGTGGGTATCATATGTAGCCCATGACATTACCTGTATATATGTCGTCATTTTGAATTACAACTAGCTAAATGAATTCATTTCAGCTTTGAGCTCATGTTTGAATATATTTTAAGCGATCCTAGCTTTCCTACTTTTTAACTTGTCCAAATTTACAGTACATGTCTTTCTTCATATTGAAAAAAAATCCTCCTAAACTGACATAGAAGTTAACTTCAGTGTGTCATATTCCCAAATCAATATTGTCTAAATCACCCACAAAAGTGGCAACAAATCTTTCTCATATCTTGTTTATATTTTCAGCTGCTCTCATGGTATAATGCCATGATGTTTTTATTTATTTTCCTTAAATAATAAATGCCCAAAAATCAGACCTCAAAGGATGCTATTTAAGCATTAGCACTCATTGTAGAAGTACTTCTCCTTTGTCTTCCATGAGACAGTGTGAGTGAATGTCACTGTGTGAGGAATCTGCAGTATCTGTAGGTAGTAGCAGGGGGCAGTGTTGCTGTTCCTGGTGGCCTTGGCTGAGTGAAATGACTGGTCTTAACAGTTTGCATTTCCTTCAGGATGCTCCACCAAATATGCCATGAAATAGTGTCGGATTGGGCATCTTTGTACTTTAACTGTCCCCAATTCAAATCTCAACCATGCCAAGCACTGACTGACAGTATATACAGTGGACTGGGTGGTATGCAGTCTTGTGAAATGAGTAGCCTGTATGGAGTTTTAATCCTCTTTAAGACTCCTATCCATCTCCAAATTAATATCTAGGGGCCACACATATCCGTCTGCACTAGTTGGTACTTGTATAACCCACTTCTCTAGCAAACTGATCGAATTAGTCACTGGAAAATAAGATTAATGGGCCTGGTTATGCTGTAAAACACGCTTCAGGTCAATTATTTGGAAGATTCCATTGATAAACTCATTACACTATAAAGCCATTTCAAGGACAAGCAGCATGAAGAGCTGTGTTGTAGATTAATCACCATTAAAGGTCAACATGCAGTGAAATTGAAGATGCTATCTGGTTCCAGTTTCATCAGTATGAAGTGCACAGTATATATGAAACCTATAATGCTCATTACATGCATTTTAATGGGTCGGTCCTAATTACTAATCAGTCTCTTGTACCATTAGAGATGGAAATTAGAAGTACAAAACAGACCCTTGGGCATCATTCACTTAGAATATATTAGAGAATTTTCGTTTTATACCAGTGTTGGAATTTGAAATAAAAAGAACTCTTGACTCTTGTCAAATATTGTCATATTTTGAGAGCAGGATTCTCTTCTTTTATTGGTTAAAAACTCTGCTAAAACTGCTGCAAGTGTTTAACAATTGTTTGTCATTCTAACAAAGTACAGTGATACATTTTTGTTCAACTGGCTTCCTAAAGAAACAAACAAACAAACAAAAAAACTATACTCTTTATTTTGCTATGCCCCAATCAGAATATTGGCTAGACCCTTCAGTGATTCTTTCTTCAGTGATTCCCGCCCACCTCTCTGGCAGCTTACTGATTTACATTTGAGCATAATGCAAGCATTAGAGGAGGCACAAGGCAGCCCTGATAAGTTACAAAGTGCTCCAGGGGTAAACCTCGTAAGAGAGGGTTTGGAGTTATTTACAGCGTTCAAATCCTTCAAAAATTCATGTCTGGGGGATGAGATTGGTTTTGCAGTTTATGCTTTGCACACAAAGCAAACACAATACATATGGAGGGTGTTTAGCTGTAAATGACCAGATGACATTAATTCTAATTGACTGATCTCATCCCATACATCCAAGACCAGTGTGTATGATACTGCTCAGGACACACTGGTCCTGTCAGAACACAATGTTTCACAACCACAAAGCAACAACACAGAGGCACTGAGAATGGCTTAAGAAATGAGGAACACAAACGAGTAGAAATGATTTTTGAATGCAATTTAATTTTCAATGAAGCAATACTTAAGTTGTATGGCATTTCCCATTCAGAGATATGTTTGGATTGTGCGGTTCCCATAATAAGAGTGCTCAAAAATTGCAAAGCCATTACAGAGGAGGTTAAAGGCAATGGAATTCCTTCTTATTGGAAATGCTTTCTGTACAGTTGTTCCATTTGAAATGCATTTAATTGCAAATAGAAAAGAAGAGAGAGAAAGCCAACAATGCAAGGGGCTAAAGCATTTTTCTTGTCTGCTTTGAGTGAGCATATTCAAATCTAAGCGGGCAGACAATGAGGGAAAGGAATCGTGCTCTGAATAGTCTCTCGCGCGCTCTCACTCTCCCTCTCTCGCTCTCCTTTTTCATTCCCAGGCCAATCCACATCCTTCCTCTTCTCTGCTGTTAGGGGCGGGCTTTCAACTTGCAGCTCAAACTTCCTCACCGCTGTATAACAACACATCCACCTGATAGCACCGGTGCAGCACACATGTAGCTATCCATCATGTTACCGTGAGAGACCTGTGTGGGAGGCTCCTCCCACACAGGGCTCCTCTGTAAATAGGGCTCCTCTGTAAATATTGTTCACATGACAATCTTTACGTAGTTCTTTCACACATCTATTCACCCACTTGTTTGACAAGGATGCAACTTGAGTCCAAAGTCATGGTCAAGCTTTGACCTGAGATCCTTCTCTCCAGTCACTGCAATGTGAGAAGGAGTATCTGGGGATCATGGGCCACAAAGCGCTTGAGACCTGTGCCTTTGTGCAGGCAAAGAGGGGGCCAACACCCCCCAGCAGATGTGCTAACAGTCTCATAGGAGCAAGGGAAGAAGTTGAAGCAAAAAAAAAAAAAAAAAAAAAAAAGTGCACCCTTCAAACTTTCCAGTGCAGTGCTAGGAATTCTATTTCTTCTCAACAAAGATTTATACATATTTATACAAGCCCAAATACTGATAGGAAGGTGGTAGGGAAAAAAAATCTTGGAATTGCAGAGGTAAACTATATGTAAATGCCATAAAGTAATAGACTTGTAGTGCAAATCACACCATTTTATCTTTAATTTTGCTTTCGTACCCTCCCAACTCCCCCCCATCCTCTTTCCTCTGGCTTAAAGGTGCATCAGAGATATGCATTTAAGCATATTCAGAACACGGGGCGTGAAATTAAATGTGTGGCAGAGTGAGAAAAATATACAGACGCTGGAGATGCCTTAAAAATAGTCATTTATGCAGATGGAGAGGAGTGAAATCATTTGCAATGGGATGACCCTCTCTCCAAGCATTTCTCCCCTCACTGTTCTTCCCTAATCTTGCACTGTATCTTCATTTTTCATTGAACTCGCCAGTTTGCTGCTAAGCAGCCTTGTAGATAAGGCAAAGTGCTAAAAGGAGACGACAGAAGGAGCTCAGTGGGCCCGTTTCTATTGCACTTTCACCCAAGGCAATGGGCAGAATTTAACGGATTCCTTCCAACATATGTTTTTGCCAGATAAGTAAACAGTGTGTGTCGGAAATGAAAAAAAAGCATTTGCAATTTAATGACATTACAGCTCCCAGCTTAGCCCGCCGTGCTGCGAGGCGAGGAGCAGAGAAAGGGGAGAGCGGAAGAATGGAACTGGGTGTCATCAATGTTTTTTTTTTTCTTTTCCCTTGCAAGAAGCAGCAGTGAATTCTTCTTATTCTTTTCAAACCCTTTCCCTTCTCCATCCCTTCTTGCTATTTTGTTCTCTTGCCCATAGTTTCCCTGCCTTTGTCGAAATGAAATTATCTATTATTTTATTCTGGAAAAAATTGCTAGTGCCTGCCATTCTACCCTCTCCAACATCTGATTCTGTCAGATTTTTTGAAGCTAAAACAAATCCACCCCGGCCATGGTGCTCTCACCCTCTCTCGCTCTCTCGCACTCTCTCTTCTACTCTCTGTGTTTCTCTCCCTCTTCACCCTCCTCCCCTGCCATCCTTTGTGTGGCTTCATCAAAGTGCAATAGATGTTTGGCACAATAAAGAAGAAGAGCAAGTCTCCATGCTGTCATAACATTCAGACCCAATATATGGACCAGTAGTAGGTAATGAATTGGAGAGGGAATCACCCCGTTGTGTATATTTCAGTGGCAGTAAATGATCCATCCATCCATATGTGAAACTCAGTGATTTTTCTTCTTTTCTCCCTGGCGGCTCTCAGTCAGCTGCCTTATTATAGAAGGCTAATTGTGCAGGAAAGCAGATTATGAGAGTGGTAGGATGTACTCCTTGACCATGTGCTAATGTGATGACAAGTTTGGGGACCCTCTAAGCAGTAGGCATTGCACGCCAGGGCACTTTTGGCACCAGCTATAATCTGCCTTTGGTATTAACTCAGCAAACCGGCTTGTGTGAGTATGGATCAATCGCTCGCTCATTATTTTTACAAGGAAGCTTTATATTCAAGGCGCTTCCCTGGTGTTGATCTCTCATTACCCATGCTATGTAAATGCACTGGCAATCCCAGTGTAAGGGATACGTCACCCCGGGGCCGAGGCTTGCAGAAGCATGTTAAGGAGAAGAAGGGGCAGGAAATTTGGGTCAGTTGCCTTCGCCAAAAGTTGAATTTCAGGTTTTGCTTAAAGCCCCCTGCTCGGCTTTTCTCTTTTAATGTGTTTTTGTTTGGTAATGTTATGTTTTAAATGTCAGCCCTGGAGCTGTCCAGCAATTTAGGAGGAACAAAAAGCCCCGTCTCAGTGTTGCTTCCAAGTGTTCATGTTACCTCTGTTATCGCTGCTGGCTGCAACATTACACACACACACTTCATTCACTCGTGGTCTTTTATCACCTCAGTGTATTGACTGTTCAGGTAAAAGGTTAGATAGGGTCAGACAGGGCGATAATATTACAAGGACAAATAGAAATGCCTGCTTTGCCGTGCTGGCAATAATGTGATCTTAGCTACCTGCGACTAAACTGACATATTTAGCTGAGCAGAAAAGGACCTGACATGTGACACTGGCTGTTGAATCTGCATGAATTGAATTAGCTGTCAAGACGCATTGTGCATCAAATTAAGGGGGGGTATATTTCAACTTGTTTACTCATTCCTTACATACATGTACCCAACAATTCATGGTGCTCAGACATCTGTTTGCCTGACAAGCGCTTGTGGGGCACATGGTACATGTACAAGCGAGAAACCTGCCATATTTGGCTTCAGTGTGCACTGGCATGGTGAATGACGCAACAGGAAAGTGAAGCTGACAGCATCAGGCTTCGGCTTGGCATTTCTTTTGCGCCCTACATACATAAATCTCATATTACTGCTCTGTGTTAGCGATGTATATTTTTACACCTGTCTGCACTAATATCAAAGTGCAGAGGCTCGCTTTCTGAAACTCAAGTAAATTTGTGTCTCCTGTATGAGTTTGTGTGGGTGCCATCTCTTTGAGGAGGAAAAAAGCACAGTGCTATTCCTGGGTTTCATTCCATTGTGAAAAAGGACTGTCAAAGGGCACTGTTCCACTTGACCCACTTTATTTTTTTCAAACAAACAAGTCTAGTGTGCTTGAAGTTACATACAGAAAGTTCCAGAATTTTGGATGATGGACGTGTGATACGTAAAGCAATAGACCCTTCGTAGAAGGTTGGTGTGTCGCGTTCCTTATTTGAAGCGCAATTGAGACAGTATTTTACTTTGCAGAACAGAAGCGCTTGAATAAAAACACGTCTTTTACGTGAAGAATAATTAAGAAAAAAAAATTAGATAGAACTTCTCAATGAGAGAGAGAGCGAGGGAGCACAGCAAAAGAGGGAGATGTCTCTGTGTTTGCAAGTACTTCAGCTGCTACTAGCCTTGTCACATTTGTGTTTGCGGCACACTGAGTGTGAAGGCCAGACTTTTGATTGCTTTCTCTGTCTCATGTCTTTTTATAGATCCCCTTTCTTCCAACACACAAACAAACAAAGCCAGAATGATTACGATGTTCAAAAGCCATTCCCTTCGGTGTAACCCCATTTGTGGAAACAAAGGCCGTGGAACATTTCCAACAACACATTATGGCTATTGGTGGGCACACTGTGGTGGCGTGGCTAAAGAGAATGGGATGTCTGCATGTGATATCTGTATGACCATTCATAATAGATTTGTTCTGAGGACCTTCGCGTTTAAGGTATGAAGTCATGCTCCTTCATCAGTATAACTAATGGCACGTTTCATGAAGCGGCCGTGTTTTGAGATTAAAGACGTGTTTTGCAAATGTTGGATTTTCTGCTCGATATGATAAGGCAGTCATACGAATTATTGCTCTGCTGTCATTGACGTACATGCATTTTGGCTTCTTAATAGTGTTGTTGCAGAGGCATCTATGGTGTATATGGTTGTTCCAGTGCATTACACCATGGCTACAAGTGTGGAAAAAAAATGTCATGGGAGCGTTGGCTCTATCACACCTGACACTTTTCAAACTTCACCCTTAGTGCTCACGCGGCACAGATCTGTGCCGCAGGTGCACCCGTGGTAAATTGCCGTGGGAATAATACACAACTCCTTATATGGACATCCTGGGACGGGGTTTATCGGTCACATATTCAGGCTTTAAGAAAAGCTTTTTTTTCTTATGTGTCAGTCAAGGTTATGATTCATTTTAGATCACATTGTTAGTAGTGATATAAAGTAGCAATAATTGTGCAGAAGTCACCAAATAGACCGTTTTTCTTTTCTTTTTGTTCATAAAAATGAGCCATGTGAACTTTGAACTGTGACGTCAATCCAATTTTTTAACATTTTGAGTACTTTTTTGGGTGTGTTTATATAGTTGGTGAAAATTAAATATATTTTTTTCATCAGGTTGTGCTGAAATAAAGGATATAAGAATCTCTATGTTGCACATTCTTATAGCCAGTGTATATACTGTAGGTTTAAACATAGAACAGCCAAAACCCTCTGTGCTCTAAGTGTTAATAACACAGCAAGAGAAATGAGGAAATCACTCTTTACAGACTGCACTGGAGTCTCTTTCACAGAAACATGCTGCACGCAGGACGGCGAGCTGTGTTCTACCGACAGAGACAGAATTCAAGTTTCCATTCAGTGAGCGCTTTTGTCAGGATTGCAACATTTAGTGCACAAAGATTAGTGATGGAGCAACATATCATTTGGCAATGATCTATTTTGCCAGTGTTAATTACGACAAGTCTGCGAAATTTGACTGCTAAACTGCGATATCACAATGCAGGGTGTGAATCCCAAATCAAGCTTTGCACCCCGTAATCCTGTTAAAATGTAATAAATAATCCTTGCGAATTAATGTTGGCAATATTTCATTTTAATAAGTTCTTGTAAAATCGAGAGAGGGAGAGAAAGAGAGGGAGGAAAAAAATTGATGGCATTACAGCTCACTCACTTCAAGTGTGGTCGTGAGTGTGCACGAGGAAATCATTCCTTCTCATTAAAGGTGCAATCTTCAAGCCCCCCAGATCTTTGTTGTAATAACTGGGGAAAATAATCTCTTTTATTGATAGGCATATGTAGCAGAGAGTATGCCAACTGACAGGTACTTATCTTTAGCCTGTGTCCTGTGTTATAGAAAGATATAATTCTTTGTGACTTCTCCCCGGGGCATCAGCTCTTCAACTTCATTATTTCTACTTATGACAGATATATTTTTTTTACTTGAAAACCTGAGAATTAATATGAGAGCCAGCAATCTCTGCCAGCGGTCATTTGGAAATGGAACAAAAAATGTCATGTCAGTTTAAAGAACATATTTTAAGGCTCCTTGCTGGCATTATTCTAATTTATTGATGGATTCATAGAATAATCATGTGCCTCATGTTCCAGGTTATTGACTTAATGATTTCAGAGACTATACCTAGCAGCTATATGATATTTTGGAAGAAAATAAACACTGCTAAATATTTGATTGGGTCAATCCACAACATCGGCACTAACAAGTTTTGCGTATATGTAAGCCTCTATGATGCTCTCATATTATTTATGTTCCAACCAGCTTTTGTGATGTCTTAATGTGTCTTTTTTTTAACACAATAATCCTTCTAAAAAATACTGAATAAGAATATAAAGTTATCAGTGTAATGAGTTCCCTCTGACAGCAGTGGGAGCTTTAGAGTTAGACAGTGTGCCAGGAGCAGGGTGCGTGTCTCACTTTGCACATTTCCCTCTGTTTTAAACTGACTGGGATACAAACACACACCCTCAGACTGGTGTTTTTAATACATCTCAACAATTTCCTCGTAAGTGTGCAGGTAAGAGTTTGAACGTGAAGATGAAAATATACCTCAGGAATTCTTGACATTTTGGCAGGGTGTCTGCTTCTATAGTGATGTCACTTCAGCGGTCTAATAAGAAATTGCCCGTCTTGTGTTTTTGAAGAGATTGGCTTTATGTCCTCGTTCTCCCCTCGCTCGTAAATCTCAATGCCATTTGTGGGCAAAAATACAAGAAATAACAAAAATCCTTTTTCTTCAAATGTTTGTTTTTCTGACCTTGGGTCTGGTGAAAAGTAATTTAACTGGACGTTTATAGGGAAATACAAACATTATTACACACAGAAAAAGGGGAGAGAAATCTTTGATTAATGATTAAATGATTTTTTTATTGCCAGTATAATTGTTATAAAACTCCATGTGTCTGAGACCCCACTATAAACAAAAAGATAAATAAATATTGCAACAGATTTTTGTAACATTTGTCAAAAAGCAAGTCTCTAAAAAAAAAATTTTTAAGAGTGTCTGCTGTACATAGAAAAATGACATGTCACATCAGTGATATTTCCTCTTTTAGTGCTCTGATATTTATATAAATATTGAAAGAATGATGTTGTTGCTATGACAGTGGATGTGTTGTGTTGTGAGATTTTTAAGTGCACATTTTGCTCATGTTAGTGCAAAATGCTGCTGCCAGAGTCCGGACTAATACGAGGAAACTGGACTACGTCACAGGATCGATTTCAAAATCTTACTCTTGAACTATAAAGCACGGAATGGTCTTGGACCAAAATACATCCTAGACTTATTGGTCCCCTATGACGCATCCAGAGCCCTAAGATCATCACAAAGAGGTTTCCTGTGTGTTTCCATGCAGATGCAGAACCAAAACAACTTGAAGCGGCATTCAGTTATTCTGCTGCTCACCTGTGGAACAAACTTCCTGAACACCTGAGGTCGGTCTGCTCACACTGTCACTATCAGCTCGTTCAAATCAGGCCTGAAAACATATGATCATCTATTGTAGCTTTTTCTGTGTTGTGTTGATTTGAATGACTATTTTAATTGTAATGTGGATTTTAGTGTAATTTTAATGGCCCGCTTTTATTCTATGATTTTCTTTATGTATTTCTATGCCCTTGTAAAGTACTTTGAGTTGCCCCGTGTATGAATAGTGCTCCACAAATAAACTTGCCTTGCCTTGCAGAACTCGTGATTATCTTAAACACCCCATCACCTACACTCACCTGCCCCAAACTGATTCACGCGTCCCCCTCCTCTCCGAACTCCTTCCTGACTCCCCCCTGCACTTACTGCTTTATGTACTATTTAAGAAACTTGGACTAGTTAAAAGGAGAGTCAGACATCAGAGGCAGTGTGGCGTGTTTATAAGGATGGACTGTACAGTACACAGAGATTTCTCATTCCTCTTGGTGACCTTGGGCACAGTGACATGCACGGTGTCGAGGCTTTGATTTGCCACGTTGAGGTGTTGCGGGAAAAGGTGCAATGCAAGATAATTTTGGCTTTTTTTATCCCTCCCTCCTGCGGGAGCATAGAGAAGTAAGAAATACAGCAGCCCATACTCGGGAGATTACAGGTAATATGGCACACAGCCTTCATAAACATTCTTGACCCAGCCTGATCATACAGATATTGCTTCAGGAGAGACTTTTCACACTTTGATTTGCCTAAAATGAGATGGAGAAGTGAGTGATCAGACTCTTTGAGGTTCCTCACAGAGAGGCCAGCACTGGCTGTATCTCGCAGCGGTGGACAGCACTCACACTCACACACACACACACACACACACACACACACACGATATGACAACCGGGTGAGCAAGGAGCAGACTTGTGCAAACAAACTGAGGGATATATTCTCAAAGAGATGACACTGATGTATAATTCATGTAAAAAAAACTAAAAAAAAAAAACTAAAATGATCCATCTAAAGCCATTGAAGCCAGGTGATAATCCATATGCTTCCGGTGCAGCCGAGGGCAAATTAGGGATGAGGAAACCTTTGTACGTCCCTCTAAGGTCAACATGGTTGAACTGGTGATACATATGTATGTTAATTTACCTAATCTCACTTCTACAAATGTCTTACAGGCACATAAAGGGTTTAACACTAAGACATAATGATATCAGGGCATCAAGCAGGGGGAGCTTATGAAAACATGAGGCAACCTTGGCTTTAAATGCTTTCTGGTGTAGAAGCCTTTTGTAGCAACTGTCAAGCTACGGTATAGCAAGGCATTTATTCTTATAGATTAATTTCTTTATAAAATGATATAAAAACTAAATTCATATATTTATTTTCCTCATCTTCATTCCAAAGACAGAATTCTGCTTTGGATATAAGATAAAATTATTTATTTGAATTTGAAATTGTGTAAATTGTACTACTTTAATTAAAACTGCCGTTATCTTTGCAGGACTTCACACTATATCGCCCTGGTTTTGTGAAATAACTGTCATTTATGCATAAAAATGAATTCTGCCATCCTTTCTGATCTCCAAATGCAGAGATAAAGATATGATGTGATAACTGCTGCAATAATACTTTAGCGTGAACATGATTTAAATTAAAGTGAAGTATTATTTGAACCCAGACTAAACTATCAGTTTTTTGGAGGGGGTTTTGCAGTGTGCTCACAAAGCACACAAAGCACCATCACAACCTTTTCTTTTTCACTTCAGATCCCAACTAATATTTCTGTGCGCCATAAACTGATGATGAGAGTGAGTTTGATGAATAAATATATCAAACATCAAAGAAGTTGTGAAAATAGTGATTCAGAACCTTGTGAGTCAAAAGGGTGAAACCCAGTGACCTGACTTCTGTTGTGAGGATTTATTTGGTGTGTATAAATGTTTTTTTAGGAATGGCAAAAAAAATGAAAAAAAAAATGATTTCAACCCGTTTGTTTTTATTTATTCCACTTGCTGCGATGACTCTTTTTTTGGAGCAAAAAGAGAGATAAGAAAAAGTTTTTTCCAGAGTTGCATCACCTTTCCCACTCAGTTCTCATCTTAGAGGGAAAAAAACACAGGCTATCTATTCAAAAGGCATTTAGTCCATTTCTTTCTTGGCCGGTAAACCCATTCATCAATTGTTCTGGCTTGTAGATTGCATTCTAATGCTAATCTAGCGTGTTAAATATCTTTTTGTTCCCCTTTCACCGTTTTGTCATTCAGTTTATCCAGTTTTGGCCACCCATTTTATTTATTTATGCGCCTGCTTCTATTCATGCGCTCATGTATTTTTTATTATGTTGTTTCACTGTCATGCAGTGTCAACTCACTCTATTCAACGTGGGCTACTTGAAGGGCTTGCAGGGACAAAGCGTGTACACATTGCAGTGCTATTCACTCCGGCCAGCTGGATCGGCTGAAAAAAACCTTGTGAAAAGAAATCCTCCACAATGGACACAGAAGAAGTGCACAATGCTAACAGTTTTCCAAATACCACTGATTGCTTTCATCACAATGAGGGAAAGCAGCCGCTTTTGCAGAGCTCCACTTCAACAAACAACACTCTCACAAAACCTCCCAACCCATGTTTTGTTCCCAGACAAAACCTCCTCGACCGTCTAAACGCTCCCAGAGTTGGAAAAAAAGTTCTTTCAGCTTTCTTCCCCTTTTTCCTCAAGAAAAAAAAATATAATTAAAAGCCAAAGAAAGAGAAAGAAATGGCCACTGAGCTCACAATGCAAGTTCTTCTACAGACCTCACGACCTTCTCCGTGTTTTGATCAGGATGTTCCCTTTTATGATACCTTGAAAATATGTTTCAAGGTATTAATACAGCGGAATGTTTTAAATTTTTTCTTATTTCCCTTTTTATATATATTTTTTTTCTGGCATTAGGAATAAAAATATATATATATAGTGAACATTTTTGTACTGACAAAATAAGTAAACGCAATTAAACCAATTAAAAGCCTGACATGTGATTTGCAGAATAGAGGAGCATTTATTTATTAAAAATGGACCAGTATGCACGTGTTTTTAATGTGCAAAAACAAACAAACACTTGTGATTTGTATCGTTTTCAGTAAAACACACGGTCACACATTTTGCGCGTTACTTTCGGGGCCAAGAAGGAAGTTCCGTGGAGAGAAGCGATCGGGGTGTTACAATGGAGATCACAGTGGTGAAAGGGTGAAATTAACCGTGACGGAGATAATTATCCCTGGACTGTCCAAATTAGTTTTGCATAATCGCTCTGATCCTTATGAATTAATCTCCCAGTGTAATCTAGGAGGGGCAGTTTTGCTTGAATGACGTGCATTTTACACACGTTCAGGGATCTAATAAGGATTGAAATTTGGTGCAGGCGGTTCACACGTAACGTGGCAGGGAGTGCGCGCATACACACACAAAAACACACTGACACACGCACGCGCCTGTGCACGTGAGTGCGTAAAGACAGTTGGGAGTGCGCGCGTACAAACACACACACACTGGCACAAACCTGTGCACATGAGTGCGTAAAGACAGTTGATGAGCAAGATTCCTCCTCCTTTAGGCTTTATTAATTAAATTCACTTCTTGGAGACTCATAAAGGCTCAAAGGCTAAAAGAAGAGCTTGTTCTGCAGCCTAAAAGCACCTCTTTCACTCTCTGTTTGTGTGTCCTTTTCCTGGGAAAAAAAAGCTCCGTTTTATCTTCCTTCCTATTCCCGATTAAAATTGTGATAAATAAGGTTTGGCTCCTGATTACAATGGGCTGATTTAGATTTCCCCGCAGTAGTGCCATTCAAAGCGAGGACAAAAGCGGCCTTTGGAGGAAACCTTACACTTCACCTGGTACAGAGCAGCAGCAGCAGCAGTGAAAAAAGAGATAAGCATCTTGTTCATCTCACCAAGAATTAACATTTTGCGATTCCCTTTTCCGTTTAATCCGAATACGCTTTATTGTAGTCCTTTTGCTTCAACAGTACATAACGGAGGTTAAAGAAAACACAAAACAATACAAAGTCCATACGAGTTAGTTAAAAACGTGTTGCTTTTTTTCTGCTGCACATGATAAGAGGAGAGGGGAGGAGTCAAGAAAAATGATCAAGTTGAATAAAAATCCATTTGCATCTGAATTTTCTTACCTTTTAGCCAAAAAATAAAAAGAAAGAAAAGGAAAGTTGCAATGCACTGGAATTTAATACCACCTTCAAAATAAATTACATCCGTAATTCAAGTGCAAATATCACAGAACTAGTCTTGTCCTTTTTTTAAAAAGAGAAAAAACAAAAAAAAGAAAAGAAAAAAGAAAGAAAAGAAATGTCTGGGTCACCATAGATTCCACTAAACAATAAATATTACAGACATCTATAAAACGGTTTTAAAACTCAAAATATACACCGGATTTCTAAGTGAAATACGCAGATTTCCTGGCCCTATCTCCAAAACACTAAAAGCCTATAACGGCAAATAAACTAGAGTCTTTTTTTTTATCTGTACACATTTACAGTCACTCAGGAGAAGAGAGGAGGGGGAAATGTTGTCACAATCCTCCTTGATCCGTGAATTACGACATGTTATCTGAGAGGAAATGCTGTGATCCTGTGATTAATATTGTCATTGTGTGTTGGCTGCCCTTGGTTCCAACAGGTTAGTCAAGCAGGTGCAACTTTTTAAACGATAGAAAGAAGAAAAGGAGCAGGGTGCCTTTTTGGAAATTAGTTTTCACAAACTGTTCTGTCAGATACCCGCTTTTTCCTCTCACAGGAAATGTGTCATCCCTTTATGTTGACGTCCTTTTCCTCCACAAAGAGATGATGACAGGGCAGTAGTAGTAACAATAATAATAATAATAATAATTAAGAGTTCTCTAAATAAGAATGACCTTAGATAAAGGCATTAATCAATGTACATACACATGTGATATCTGAGACGACGAGCACTTGATCACATGTACAAGTTTGTGCATGCATATTAAAACTCTTGCATGATTAGCTTTTTTAAAAAAACAAAAAAACAAAAAAAGGTTTTTGTTTCTTTCTCTTTTTCACGCGTCACTGTCTCATTAGTCCAAACTGGGGCCTTATCATAACGCCGCAGCGTAAGCAGGATACGGTTCAAGTTGAGGTTTTCCCATGCCGGGCAGGAGGATGTATGCCAAGGGCGGCTGGAGTCCAGCTGATGGCCAGCCCGTACAGTTACAAGGGATCATGTAGCCCGGGTTTCCAGGGGAAGGGTGCGAGTGGGTGTGGGTGTGCGTCCCGCCACCTATACTGCCAGTGCCGGTGAACGCCGTGGCGCCTGCCGGTGCGTAACCAAGATGAGACGCGTACGAAAAGGATGGTTGGGAAAGCTCGCTCATCTTGGATCCCAGGTCGAAAAAGGAGTAGGGGTTCGCGGACATGGACGGGTTGAAGAAAACTCTGGCTGCTGCGGCCGCTGCAGCCGCTGCAGCCTTCTCCGGGTTCCCGGCGAGGGAGTCCGAAAGAACTCCAGCGGAGAGCCCACTAACTTTGAGCGCGTCGTGCTCCCCGAGGTTGTAGGGCACGGGGAAAGAAAACTTGTCTTTTTTCATCAGAGTCTTGGGCTTCCGTCGCGGTCTGTATTTGTAGTCTGGGTGCTCCTTCATGTGCATGGCTCGCAGTCGTTTGGCTTCGTCGATGAACGGCCTCTTCTCGGACTCGGTGAGAAGTTTCCATTCCGCTCCCAGTCGCTTGCTGATCTCGGAGTTGTGCATTTTTGGGTTCTCCTGAGCCATTTTTCTGCGCTGGGCTCTGGACCAAACCATGAACGCATTCATCGGACGTTTAACGTGATCTAATGGCTTAGACATGTTGGCACTGGTGCGCTCTGTAGATAACACAGAAGAAAAAGCATTAAATTAAAGGAAAAACCTAACAAATAACTTTGCAAAATCACCAAAACTCCTTCATCTAAATGCACTCCACGTGCGTAAAACAAATACAGCTTATGTTGTTGGTTACTTACCAAGGAGTTCAATTCTTCATTCCACCGTTGATTTATCTTTCTGAAAAGTACAAGTGTCAGCGTCCTTTATACAACTTATGTTTTCTGCTTCGTGGTGGCATCCATCAGTAAAAGCCTACGCCTTCAGCAAGCAGGAGGAGGGAGGGAGAAAACACGCGCGCACACACACACACACATACACACACACAGCCGTGTCGCCTGAGACTGTCAGCCACCTCACAGCAGCAGCAGCCTTTACGCAAGTGGATGATAACTCCCGCTCGCCCCATGTGAAATACAGGGCTGTGTGGCAGGTAGTGAAAGTGCCGCTGGCGCATGCGCAGCAGCGCTGAAAGGCATCCGACTCTTCAGCGATTTTCTTTTCAAACTCCCACCCTGAGTTTGAAGAAGAAAACACATCTCGTATTTTATATCTTCATTAGGAGGGAGAGCGCGCAGCAGCGGCCACACTGCTGCACATGATCTCAGCACATTCATATGAATCTATATTTATATTTGGTTTTAATGAACAACTTGTGGAATTTTAGACTGAGGTCATTAACTCGTCATTGAGCCCGAGAAGAGCAGCCTGGATGAACGTCTTACTAAAAAGGTCCCCGCTCAGGTCTTCGCGATGATGTTTAGATGCAGTCTAACAGCGCTGTTTTAAATGTGTTGTCTTATTTTTGCACTTGCTTTTGGGTTGGACGGCGCAAAACGAGACAACAGATAATGTTGATTTTAATGTGCAATATTCCGCAAAATAAATATGACCTGACCGCGACAAAGTGACTGGGCAACACGCACGTGCAGAATGACATGGAATCTGAGTAAAGACAAATGAAAAGCAGGGTCCTCGCCCTCCTTCTCCATCATCCCCTTCTTATTCCTCTGTAAAACATTTGTCATTACACGCCTAATCTCCTTTATTCTCTGTTTCATTTATTTAATTGACAATATAACCAGCTTGAATCGGCTGGTGTCAATCCACTCTCTCACCTTTCATGTCTCTGCCCCTTCCTTTTCCCTCGTGGGTGGCACTGCTATTAAATAGTGTGTGTATGTGTGTGTAAGACAGAGAAAGAGAAAGAGAGCGAGGGAGAGGACATGAAAAGTAAATAATGTCTCTCTTAATTTCCACATATTGTGGCATCATTTTGGCGTAAATACTAAAATGCTGAGGAGGTCTGAAGTGTTTCTAATCGCGCATTGGTGAAATTAATTACTTTCCTGAAATCCTCCTCTTTTCACTTTCACTTCAAAGGACTTTCCCAAGGGCAGCGAATCGACAACTGAAATGAGGTTGTCGAATATTCAACTACGCAATTACAGTTATCTGCAGGACTTGTTGAGTAAATCGTAGGTTTAAGTGGTTTGTTCTCGCACCTCCTTCGTTGTACATAATTACATACAGTGTGTGCAAAAGGAGGGAAACAGAGAAGGGCTGCGTGGAACAAAATTATAAATGAGGAATTAGGCTGCAGGTCGATATAAATGGATGTCAAATTCAATTCGTATATTGTTCTTTTTTACGGTTTAGGCAAATAAAAAAAACAGTTTAAATAGTATTCAATTATTATTCTCATTCTTATTGTTATAAAGAAATACAAATAATAACATAAATAACCGTAGACGGGGTGAAAGTTGAGAGTGATGACGTCCCAGAGTGATGCGCAATTTACAGGAGACGTCGCCCTTAAATGTCTGCTGCAATTATGGGATTAATTGTTTTAAGGGTTTTGTTAGTGAGTAACAATCTTTGGGGGTTGTTTCATTTAAAAAAAAAATAAAAAAATCTTACCGAGGGAATCGCTCCTTTGTCTCGAGGAGGAAACCTGACAAGGTGAAGATGATCCGCGTCAAAAGGGACTCGGATGAGAGACAAACCTGCAGCCTATAAAGTCAGACGCAGCATCTCTCAACACCGTGCGCCTCTTTTGTCGGCTTGTCATTCTCCCTCGATAACATTCCTGCAATGAAGCGCTTCACTCACTCCGCAGGAGCATCTGCCTCTCGTGACACAAACGGGTGAAAATATGCTATGAATTTATATGAATAAGTTAAGTTCTTATCAGGAGTCAAAGGTATAGAGGTATAGAGGTGCGCGCACACCCGTGCGTTCTCCTGGCCTCGGTGGATATTTGTGAATTGTTCATTACTCCCCTTCTTTTTTTTTTCTTTTTTTTTTGTTCCATGATGTTTGACAGTGAAAATCAACACCTCTCCCCTGCTCCTGACGCACGCACGGCCTGCGTTATAGGCTTTTAGATGATGCTCGGGCCTAGTCGAGTCTGCATTAACAGCATGTGCAGCCATCCATTCTGTTTTCTACTCATCAAAATGGCAACATTCGTTGTATCTATTATGAAAAAAACATATATTAATTTGCAAAGTGCAGAAAACACTAACGTATTGTATTTAATAATTTAATTGATATAAGATAAAGAAAAATATATAATAACACCACCAGTCTGTGTTGTTGTTGTTGTTGTTGTGTTTTTTCTCTCTCCTCTCTCTTTTACTTACACCTGGGTTTGGGAAATAACACTTTAAATAATTCAAGATGAGTTAGTGAGAGTGGGAGAATTACCTGCCGATAAAGCCTGAGTCCAGCCTCTGAGACGGAGCCAGCACTCCCACCTCACAGCACACTGGTGATAAGAGTGAATAGAAAAATATCATGCAAATAGAAGGCAGACAGCAGCAACAACAAGCCCATGGGGACATTTTCCAACCCGGAGAGATCGCACACAGTTCACTCTAAAGTGCTAAAGCCATCACTCTGAAATATAGGAGCCCCAGGAGGTGCAGGAATCTTCATGATAGTGACAAACAGTTTATTCTGCCTGACACTTGACATAACTCTGGGATAAAGCAAAAACAAATTAGAGGGAGAGTTGATGAAAATCCCCAGATAGTCCCATTTTGCATCTAATCATCTAATGTATACATGAGAATATATATATATATATATGTACCTTAGATCCTCCTTCTCTCTGTGTGTTCACTGTTATTCTCCCATTGGAGGAAGGGTAATCAAGTCTTAGAATACATTGATTTCAAGTTGACCTCTTGCTATCTGATGGCTTTCCTTGTGAGCAGGGTAAACAACAAGATCTGCTGTTTGCCACTTCAAACCCCACAGAGTGCAGAGTATTTACAGCCACATGAAAGTTTGCTCATTATTGAGGAGGTTTGGAGAGAGTAAAAAAAGGGGGGAGGGAGGTGTCCTGATTGTGTACCTGATGTGGTTCTTTCAGCTTGTCTGATCACAGCTCGGCCTGGATCTTCCCCTTCCCTTTTCAGCTGCTTTCACGCACGCAGGCCCTGGACTCTGAGGCACAGACACAGTAAATGTCCACACTGAAAGGAAGTCCTCTCAATCTCTCCTGCTGGTGATTTCCTCTCATGCTCACGTCAATTGCTCCACTTTCTACAGATGCTTTTCTGATTAAGGGTTTATTGTGAAGATAAGCAGCACAAATAATACGTCCCGAATAAAATTCATTAATTTAACTCAAAGCGTATTTAAGAGCATGACTGATATTGTACGACTGATATCAAAGAGGGAATAAATATAATATAGAGCCAAACATAATTACTGTGTTTCCAGTTATCCCTTTTCATCATGTTTATTTTTATAAACCATTGGCTAAAATAAATGCCAATTGCAGATTGCCTTTATTGAAATCATTCATGCATCAAAGACAGCTTTAAAAAGGACATAAAATAAAAAATACATTAAAAGTAATATACATTTTCCAGCAAAGCAAATGTGACATACATGTATTGACAGTCAGTGTCTCACCATCATACACCATTAACTGCAGAATCTTAAGTGAGCCTTTGATAAAGTGATAATGACAAACAGTTTAGTGTTGCAAAGGATCCAATTGATTGCGATTTAAAGATGACTGCGTGTAGATTGGAAGTCATTTTGTCTAATGAGGTTTCTTTACCGCTCTGACAATGCAGAGAAAATATGCTTAAGTGCAGGGCAACATAATGATCGGATTGGTGCGGAGACAATGCTGAATCCAGCATCACTTCAAAATGGAACACACAGGCGTGCCTGAATACAGGCATGATTAACGTGGAATAAAGTTCACATTTTCTGTGGTTTAAATATGTGACCTATTTTGAACATTGTGTTCTCAAAATATATTCAATAATTGCCAAATTAGTTGTGCAGTTCTTTAATCACTCTAATTATACAGTCTTTATTGCTCCTTAGGGCAGACTTTCACGTCTTTGTGTCAGTGGGAATTATTTTGGTGAAGAACCAAAATATTTACTCAACCACAACCTAAATATTATGCATATCAAGAGGAATTGAGAAATAATCCCCCTCATAGAGCACAGTATTAACTTAATCACATTAGTGAAAATACTATTGATAGTGGTCATGATCCCTAGTGAGGGAATCAGTAATTCACAATAAAAAAGCCAGACATGATAGAACACATGGGAGTGTGTTTTAAAGACTGGGGACTAAAGCAGGCAAATGGCCCTGAGGACTGAGCGTGTATGTGTGTGTACGTGTGTGTGTGTGTGTGAATGATGTAAAGAGGCAGGAAAGAGCAGTGATTGTCAGTTCAGTCTTGAAGGACCTGAACTGACTGATACAACAAACTTTGAAAGCATAGAATGGCGACACAGAAGGATGTGGCGTCCGTGAGGTTGATAAGACCTTCATCTTTAAACCACCGCTTGTCAAAGTATTATGTATAATCACACACTGCAGAACATCTCCACGCCCCAAGGGGCAAATAAAAAAGCAGCTGCAAACAAACAACTCTTTGGATCATTTAAAAAAAAAAAAAATAGGACAGATTTTTGAACTCTGACTGCCGTTACCACCACAGGCCATGTGTTTAGCTCAAACCTATTCTGTGTCCATCCTGTGGTTCAGATCCACGGCTTTACCCCCAGGCACTGAGATGACTTTTCCCATGATAGACTGTTTTGAACCATTTAGCAGTTACATTATCGCTGGCCTTTCTTCCTCATTATGTTCCTTATCGCCACAGCATCGCTGCAAAGCCCCCAAATAGAGAGTTGTAATTACCCAGACTGCCACCTGATAGCAGCCCCTTCTATCAGCTTTATCACTCCAGGTCCTGCTAACTCATCACAGGGACATGGGGAAGAAAAGGCCTGCTTGTGGCACCGCCTGCAACAGATAGCTCATCTCAGATACATTTATAGTTGCAGTTGGGATCAGAGAAAACTGATGCACCAAGGCAATTTTTTTATCCACCCCTTCCCTTCAACGCCACAAAGACTGCTCTCTCTCAGTTCTCTCCGAGTCTCTCACTCTTTATGTGAAAGCAGAATTGAGGCTGCTCTGCAAACAAAAAGTGATCCAATCTCCTTGAACCCATGGCAGGGCAGTTACATGCTATTGGGGCTTTCATAGTGTGTCATAGTCCTTCAGCGTAAAAGGAAGAAAATAATAATCCAGAGGATGACTCGTTCCTCTTTTATATTGTGCACAACACGACACTTGCATAAAAGTTGCCAGTATAGTGCTCCCAGCTTATTAACCACCTTTAACCCACATTGCATGTTTCTGTGTGTGCGTATCAATGGGATGTTGTAATGAAAAGGGAAGGAAGAAGAGAATCTATGGATTTGACAATATCTGGATTGAATGAAAAGAACATGAAAGCGTTGACGAGTTGAGATGAAAGGTCAAGATTTATTCACATTCAGTCTTTTACATGTGTGTGTGTCTGCAAAATGACAAGTGTAAGTTAAATAAGATTTTTTTGTGTTGTTGTTGAAAAAATCAAACTGCAAAGGAACCCACATTATTCAGAGGTCGGCGATTGAAGGTGACCTCTGTGGTTCCTTTAATTTCTGTTAAATAAAACATTGTTGTTTCTCGCAGCCAAGGTTAAAGCCCAAATAAAAACGACTCTACTTTCATGGAACATCACTTTAAGTGTTGTGCAGCGTACTTGACATGTGGTGAGGACTTTAATGCACTAATACAAGGAGATGAATGTGAACTTGATTATAAAAAGAATTATTCACCGTTAAAAATGTTCTTCATCTTGCGGCACTGTCTCTCTGACCTGCCTACACGGCAAAGGTTTCTCTAAAGAGTGATCACACATTCCTCCCAGTTGGTTATTACTATTATCCAAGTATATGATTACGTGACGATCCATTGTGTGTTTACATTTGTGTGTCACAATCACAATCCTACATCTTTTCCTGTCATGTATTGCGCTTCTCCATCACTTGTAACAATGGAAGCGATGAAAGAGCCTTTGTGCGTCTGCTCATCAGTATGTCAAAGAAACAGCCTCCGCGACGGTGACCTCCATCGAATGGGAAAATTGCAAGGATTGTATTGGAACTCCATGGTTCCCATGGCCTGTGTGCATTTTGACAGAGGCACTCTTTAACAGCCTGAAAAGAGAAATCAATCTTATGTGAGGAGATTAAGAGACCAAGATAAAAAAAATAAAAAAAAAAGTGTGCGGAAAAGAAAAGAGTAAAATAAGTGAGGAGACTTATTGCTGCAGTTTGGGGCAGCGTTGTCAAAAACATCCAATGACAAGAGTACAAGCACAGTACACGGGGGGGGGGAATTAGTGATATTAAAACTGCATTTTGTGGCAGTATGTTTAGGTGTGAATGTGCATGTTCTCCCTAGTACCAGCTTGAATGACAATATGATCAATGGGAGGCCAAGTGTCTTGTCAGCACGTCCTGTTCGGGGGGGACTGACGGTGGCTGTCTCAGGTGATCTCATTATTTGATGGACACCGCAGTGGAGAGGCTGCATTCATACTAGCCTCTCTCATGTTGCTCACTTAATCAGGCCATTACTCATGTGTGCGCGGCGCAGGCACTTATAGGAAGTATTGATCATATTTTGACAGAGTATTCTCCCCTCTCCATAGTCAGCAATGCATTACTGCCACGACGCTGATACTGTGCAAACAAGCACACGCGACAGCATCATTAGATACCATTGCAGAGGGGTTACACTTATCAGCATTCCGAAGCAGGCAGCCTGTGCTCATGTGTTAAGATGTTTGCCTAATAATTTTAACTAATCTGTTTACTTCAAGTGTTTATCTAAGCAGCCTGTGAGGGGAGGGATAGTAAAGCAAGGAACATAGCTTTTCAAAATTAAACACTTCAAAGCACTAATCGCCTGCGTGAAGATTAATGAATTACTCTATACAAACACTCCTCTCAGTTTTTCACTCACGCAGTATTTAAAAAAAAAAAAGAAGAAGAAATTTACGTTTGGCTGAAATCAATAGCCATGCAGAGCGACACGCTGAATAGATAGCTCTAACCCAAAGGCCAGGACCCCTATAAGAGTCAGATCATCGTCCCCATGGGACGCTTGCTAAAGATGCTGTGACACAACTAAAGAGCAGAGCTCCAGCAGACGCCCTGAGGGCTGCTTGCATTTGGCAGCACACGGCAAAAGTATCTCCTCTAGTCCAAATTAAGCCTCGCCAAGGGTCAAGTGAAATCAATATGTTAATCCATAAATTGTGCTGTGTGATAATTACTGAGAGGAACAGTAATTACAAAAGACATTAATTTACTTCTTGGATTCCGTGCCAGGGGATGGGTTTCATCCAGCCTTAATTCATCTGGAGGCAAACAATTCACAGAGGAAGCGTCCTCTCTCTTTTTTTCTTTTTTTGAAAGTAGTGGTCGATTCTATTAAGGAACAGTAGGTGCACACAAGCTCTCCCTCTCAAAGCTTTTTTTTTGGACGTGCTAAGGGATGGTTTGAGGGTTCCTGTGTAGTCAGCTCCAGGGTTCTTACATTGGTCAGCGATGACAAAGGTTTCACAAAATACACACTTTTGTTCCCCGTGACAATGCGTCTTGGACATTAGCATCATAATAGAATACAAAAAAAAATCTATATGGGCTATTAAGGGATAAAAACCTTAATGTCCTCAGCTAAAGACACATGGAGTGCCACACAAACACCACACTGCTTTAATAGGGCGACAACCTGTATACATTTTGATCTTTTTTCTTCCCAGCCACTTTGAGGCATGGCACAAACATTGTACAGGCATTCTTCTCTAAACCCCAGGATGCAGCTGGTCTGCCTCTCGCTGTGCACTGTCAAGTGCAAGAAATGAGTCTCTTTTATCAGGATGGAGCAAATCTGGCCTAATGTGTCTGGTAAAGAGTATCCCAGGGAGCCTCGCTCTCCCATTCTTTGGCCATTCTTTCCACTTTTCTCCTCTCCTGCACTTGGGATAATTGCAGTTTAATTGGGTGACAAGAAATGAAAACGGTGTCCACATTATCTAGGAGTATCTCTTTTTCCTCCAGCCTGCCATCAATTCAAAGAAGCCCATTTATCAGAGCAGGGAAGCTGATGCTTGGTCAGCGGAGGAGAGGCTTTGAGCACCAGTTAGCAAAATGAAGAGAGAAAAGGGGCTGGGAGCAATGGGAGGGGATGAGACAGCTACAAAAAAATGCTCTTCAAATCTTATCTCAACCATACATTTATCTTCAATGCATAATCAAATGCCTATCATCTTCGCTCTCTAGATCACTAGAAATACAATAATGTTGATTTTTATAGTATTGGTTTCTTGGAAAGAGAATTTGAGATCATCGCTTGGACGGCTCAAATAAAAAATTTAAAAATGCTTTGTGAATACAAGTTTAATTATACAGAAATATTTCACAAAACATGTGACACAGACAAATGTGTGCGAGGCAGATTTGTGGTTTGGATGTGCTTCATAGCCAACTTCATTCATTGCCTCAGCATTCTTAAATTCTGCATGGCAAGGTTATAAACAGTGAGTCGTATATGCTCAGGACAGCCGTAGCTCACCCTTTGTGTTTGTGCTGTACTCAACCTTAAAAGCCTCTTTCAGAATGCTTGAATGCACTTCATTTTCTGTCTGAGAACTTTGCTCTGATCACTGAAAAAAGGAAGGCTGTTTAGAGAAGGAAGGAGAGACAATGAAGGGAAAAATGGAAGCTTTCAGATTCCATTATGAGCAGTGCCCTCTCCTCTTTTTAGCTTGTTAAACTGTACATTTTCTTCACAATAATTCCTTTTTACCTTAATATGCTCGGTAGTCCCTCAAACACAATTCTAAATGGGCCTTGCATCAGGGTTATGGTAATATAGTAAATACTACAAAAATGAGAGAGAGGCATTCTGAGGAGGGATCACAGTAAAAATAGCAGATCAGTAAACTGCTTCATTAGTACTTTGCTAGCCTCTGCACAGAAGTAGATGAAAGAAAAGAGACCTTGCCAGTGCACTACATATGCATACCTATTCAGTCTCAGGTGCATCGGCTTTGTGTGGCACCTAAGCTTTAAAATCTGTCGTACAATGACCAAGCTGGAGTGCCTTCCACTCTGAATGCAGCAGGAGACCTTCTCTCAACACAATACATTTGAAGGTTATTGTTATTGTCTGATCTTGGGAGTGTGTGTGCATGTGTATGTTTGTAAATGTGGATGTATGTGTGTGCACAAACATAGTGTGGACACAATAATGTTAACAATGTACAAAAAATATATACCTACTGTAATAACAGTGTGTGTGTGTGTGTATGGGGAAAACTTTAAAGTAACTTCCCCACTTTACAGGTGCACAACATCTGGCTAAACATTTGAATGACATTTAACGTTGTTATTATTATAGAGCTTTGTGGATTTTATTTTCTTACCATCCTTTATACTTGAGCTCATAGCACAAAGACACATTTTAAATACTAGAAAATTCCACGGCGAAATTTTGAGCGTGTCTGCTGTTCTTGCTGCCGATGTTGTCGGGCGCAGGACTTGTGCTGGTAAAGGAGTAACATTTGGGTGGATTGAACCTTTAAAAGTATTTAGTATTTGGACAAAGTGGTATTTTGGTGAAACCACCCTTTAAATAAACTGACTATTAAGCTTTGAGGATCCAAACTGGGCTGGGTTGTGATCATTTCATTGATCGTCTCAAATTCATGTGTATGTGGAATTTATTTGCATACTTTTTGTCACCATGGTTGCTCGAAACGCTTAGAAAAGTAATAGCCCACTATTCTCGACCAAGTGGCACGTCTTGATATAGTATGTGTGGGGGTTTCTCAAAACTGTCAAACTATGACATTTTTGTGAAATTTTGGAAGACATACTAAACTATGACATTTTTGTACATAGTTAGTCAAGACCTACTAACCACTACGCCACCATGACACTAACTTACAGTAAAAAGTCATAGTTTTGTATGTCGTCCAAAATTTGACAAAAATGTCATAGTTTAGTGTGTTGTCCAAAATGTGACAAAAATGTCGTAGTTTAGTATGTCGTCCAAAATTTGACAAAAAATGTCATAGTTTAGTATGTCGTCCAAAATGTGACAAAAATGTCCTAGTTTAGGATGTCGTCCAAAATTTGACTAAAATGTCATAGTTTAGGATGTCGTGCAAAATGTGACAAAAATGTCATAGTTTAGTATGTTTTCCAAAATGTCATAATTTAGTATGTTGTCCAAAATGTGACAAAAATGTCATAGTTTAGTGTGTTGTCCAAAATTTGACAAAAATGTCATAGTTTAGTATGTCGTCCAAAAATAGACAAAAATGTCACAGTTTAGTATGTCGTCCAAAGATAGACAAAAATGTCATACTTTAGTATGTTGTCCAAAATGTCATAGTTAAGTATGTTGTCCAAAATGTGACAAAAATGTCATAGTTAAGTGTGTTGTCCAAAATTTGACAAAAATGTCATAGTTTAGTATGTCGTCCAAAAATAGACAAAAATGTCACAGTTTAGTATGTCGTCCAAAGATAGACAAAAATGTCATTCTTTAGTATGTCGTCCAAAATTTGACAAAAATGTCATAGTTTAGTATGTCGTCCAAGAAGTCACAAAAATGTCATAATTTAGTATGTCGTCCAAAATTTGACAAAAATTTCATAGTTTAGTATGTCGTCCAAAATTTGACAAAAATGTCATAGTTTAGTATGTCGTCCAAGAAGTCAAAAAAATGTCATAGTTTACTATGTCGTCCAAAAAGTCACAAAAATGTCATAGGTTAGTATGTCGTCCAAAAAGTCACAAAAATGTCATAGTTTTCTATGTCGTCCAAAATTTGAAAAAAATGTCATAGTTTAGTATGTCGTCCAAAATTTGGCAAAAATGTCATAGTTTAGTATGTCGTGCAAAATTTGACAAAAATGTCATAGCTTAGTATGTCGTCAAAAATTTGGCAAAAATGTCATAGTTTAGTATGTAGTCCAAAATTTGACAAAATTTGTCATAGTTTAAGTATGTCGTCCAAAAAGTCACAAAAATGTCATAGGTTAGTATGTCGTCCAAAAAGTCACAAAAATGTCATAGGTTAGTATGTCGTCCAAAAAGTCACAAAAATGTCATAGTTTACTATGTTGTCCAAAATTTGGCAAAAATGTCATAGTTTAGTATGTCGTCCAAAATTTAAAAAAATGTCATAGTTTAGTATGTCGTCCTAAATTTTAAAAAAATGTCATAGTTTAGTATGTAGTCCAAAAAGTCACAAAAATGTCATAGGTTAGTATGTCGTCCAAAAAGTCACAAAAATGTCATAGTTTACTATGTCGTCCAAAATTTGAAAAAAATGTCATAGTTTAGTATGTCGTGCAAAATTTGAGAAAAATGTCAGAGCTTAGTATGTCGTCCAAAAAGTCACAAAAATGTCATAGGTTAGTATGTCGTCCAAAAAGTCACAAAAATGTCATAGGTTAGTATGTCGTCCAAAAAGTCACAAAAATGTCATAGGTTTGAATGTCATCCAAAATTTGACAAAAATGTCATAGTTTTCTATGTCGTCCAAAATTTGAAAAAAATGTCATAGTTTAGTATGTCATCCAAAATTTGACAAAAATGTCATAGTTTTCTATGTCGTCCAAAATTTGAAAAAAATGTCATAGTTTAGTATGTCGTCCAAAAAGTCACAAAAATGTCATAGTTTAGTATGTCGTGCAAAACTTTACAAAAATGTCATAGTTTAGTAAGTCGTCCATAATTTGACAAACATGTCATCCGAACTGTTTTTTTGAGTACATTTTTGGGCTTTTGATTGATAGTTATGTGCAGAGACAGGAAATGGGCAAATAGAGAGAGGGAATAACATGCAGGGAAAGACTGTTTGATGCAGGATTCGAACCTGGGGGTACCTGCAACAAGGACTGTGATCTCAACATAGGGCGGCAGCTCTACCAAGTGAGCTAACACTGCCCGTGAGCTGGTGCTTCCCGTCGTCCAAAATTAGACAAACATGTCATAGTTTAGTATGTCGTCCAAAATTTGGCAAAAATGTCATAGTTTAGTATGTCGTCCAAAATTTGACAAAAATGTCATAGTTTAGTATGTCGTCAAAAATTTGGCAAAAATGTCATAGTTTAGTATGTAGTCTAAAAATAGACAAAAATGTCATAGGTTAGTATGTCGTCCAAAAAGTCACAAAAATTTCATAGTTTAGTATGTTGTCCAAGAAGTCACAAAAATGTCATAGTTTAGTATGTCGTCCAAAATTTGGCAAAATTGTCATAGTTTAGTATGTCGTCCAAAATTTTACTAAAATGTCCTAGTTTAGTATGTCGTCCAAAAAGTCACAAAAATGTCATAGGTTAGTATGCTGTCCAAAAAGTCACAAAAATGTCATAGGTTAGTATGTCGTCCAAAAAGTCACAAAAATGTCATATTTTACTATGTCGTCCAAAATTTGAAAAAAATGTCATATTTTACTATGTCGTCCAAAATTTGAAAAAAATGTCATAGTTTAGTATGTCGTCCAAAATTTGACAAAAATGTCATAGTTTAGTATGTCGTCCAAAATTTGGCAAAAATGTCATAATTTAGTATGTTGTGCAAAATTTGACAAAAATATCATAGTTTAGTATGTCGTCAAAAATTTGGCAAAAATGTCATAGCTTAGTATGTCGTCCAAAAGTTGGCAAAAATGTCATAGTTTAGTATGTCGTCCTAAATTTTAAAAAAATGTCATAGTTTAGTATGTCGTCCAAAATTTGGCAAAAATGTCATAGTTTAGTATGTCGTCCAAAATTTGGCAAAAATTTGTCTTAGTTTAGTATGTCGTCCAAAATTTGGCAAAAATGTCATAGTTTAGTGTGTCGTCCTAAATTTAAAAAAAATGTCCTAGTTTAGTATGTCGTCCAAAAAGTCACAAAAATGTCATAGGTTAGTATGTCGTCCAAAAAGTCACAAAAATGTCATAGGTTAGTATGTCGTCCAAAAAGTCACAAAAATGTCATAGTTTACTATGTCGTCCAAAATTTGGCAAAATGTCATAGTTTAGTATGTCGTCCTAAATTTTTAAAAAATGTCATAGTTTAGTATGTCGTCCAAAATTTGGCAAAAATGTCATAGTTTAGTATGTCGTCAAAAATTTGGCAAAAATGTCATAGTTTAGTATGTAGTCTAAAAATAGACAAAAATGTCATAGGTTAGTATGTCGTCCAAAAAGTCACAAAAATTTCATAGTTTAGTATGTTGTCCAAGAAGTCACAAAAATGTCATAGTTTAGTATGTCGTCCAAAATTTGGCAAAAATGTCATAGTTTAGTAGGTCGTCCAAAATTTGACTAAAATGTCCTAGTTTAGTATGTCGTCCAAAAAGTCACAAAAATGTCATAAGTTAGTATGCTGTCCAAAAAGTCACAAAAATGTCATAGGTTAGTATGTCGTCCAAAATTTGACAAAAATGTCATAGTTAAGTATGTCGTCCAAAATTTGGCAAAAATGTCATAATTTAGTATGTTGTGCAAAATTTGACAAAAATATCATAGTTTAGTATGTCGTGAAAAATTTGGCAAAAATGTCATAGTTTAGTATGTCGTCCAAAAGTTGGCAAAAATGTCATAGTTTAGTATGTCGTCCTAAATTTTAAAAAAATGTCATAGTTTAGTATGTCGTCCTAAATTTTAAAAAAATGTCATAGTTTAGTATGTCGTCCAAAATTTGGCAAAAATGTCATAGTTTAGTATGTCGTGCAAAATTTGACAAAAATGTCATAGCTTAGTATGTCGTCAAAAATTTGGCAAAAATGTCATAGTTTAGTATGTAGTCCAAAATTTGACAAAAATGTCATAGTTTAGTATGTCGTCCAAAAAGTCACAAAAATGTCATAGGTTAGTATGTCGTCCAAAAAGTCACAAAAATGTCATAGGTTAGTATGTCGTCCAAAAAGTCACAAAAATGTCATAGGTTTGTATGTCATCCAAAATTTGACAAAAATGTCATAGTTTTCTATGTCGTCCAAAATTTGAAAAAAATGTCATAGTTTAGTATGTCATCCAAAATTTGACAAAAATGTCATAGTTTTCTATGTCGTCCAAAATTTGAAAAAAATGTCACAGTTTAGTATGTCGTCCAAAATTTGGCAGAAATGTCATAGTTTAGTATGTAGTCCAAAATCTGACTAAAATGTCCTAGTTTAGTATGTCGTCCAAAAAGTCACAAAAATGTCATAGGTTAGTATGTCGTCCAAAAAGTCACAAAAATGTCATAGGTTAGTATGTCGTCCAAAAAGTCACAAAAATGTCATAGTTTAGTATGTCGTCCAAAAAGTCACAAAAATGTCATCGTTTAGTATGTCGTGCAAAACTTTACAAAAATGTCATAGTTTAGTAAGTCGTCCATAATTTGACAAACATGTCATCGGAATTGTTTTTTTGAGTACATTTTTGGGCTTTTGATTGATAGTTATGTGCAGAGACAGGAAATGGGCAAATAGAGAGAGGGAATAACATGCAGGGAAAGACTGTTTGATGCAGGATTCGAACCTGGGGGTACCTGCAACAAGGACTGTGATCTCAACATAGGGCGGCAGCTCTACCAAGTGAGCTAACACTGCCCGTGAGCTGGTGCTTCCCGTCGTCCAAAATTAGACAAACATGTCATAGTTTAGTATGTCGTCCAAAATTTGGCAAAAATGTCATAGTTAAGTATGTCGTCCAAAATTTGACAAAAATGTCATAGTTTAGTATGTCGTCAAAAATTTGGCAAAAATGTCATAGTTTAGTATGTAGTCTAAAAATAGACAAAAATGTCATAGGTTAGTATGTCGTCCAAAAAGTCACAAAAATGTCATAGTTTAGTATGTTGTCCAAGAAGTCACAAAAATGTCATAGTTTAGTATGTCGTCTAAAATTTGGCAAAAATGTCATAGTTTAGTATGTCGTCCAAAATTTGACTAAAATGTCCTAGTTTAGTATGTCGTCCAAAAAGTCACAAAAATGTCATAGGTTAGTATGCTGTCCAAAAAGTCACAAAAATGTCATAGGTTAGTATGTCGTCCAAAAAGTCACAAAAATGTCATATTTTACTATGTCGTCCAAAATTTGAAAAAAATGTCATAGTTTAGTATGTCGTCCAAAATTTGACAAAAATGTCATAGTTTAGTATGTCGTCCAAAATTTGGCAAAAATGTCATAATTTAGTATGTTGTGCAAAATTTGACAAAAATGTCATAGTTTAGTATGTCGTCCTAAATTTTAAAAAAATGTCATAGTTTAGTATGTCGTCCAAAATTTGGCAAAAATGTCATAGTTTAGTATGTCGTCCAAAATTTGGCAAAAATGTCTTAGTTTAGTATGTCGTCCAAAATTTGGCAAAAATGTCATAGTTTAGTATGTCGTCCTAAATTTAAAAAAAATGTCCTAGTTTAGTATGTCGTCCAAAAAGTCACAAAAATGTCATAGGTTAGTATGTCGTCCAAAAAGTCACAAAAATGTCATAGGTTAGTATGTCGTCCAAAAAGTCACAAAAATGTCATAGTTTACTATGTCGTCCAAAATTTGGCAAAATGTCATAGTTTAGTATGTCGTCCTAAATTTTAAAAAAATGTCATAGTTTAGTATGTCGTCCAAAATTTGGCAAAAATGTCATAGTTTAGTATGTCGTCAAAAATTTGGCAAAAATGTCATAGTTTAGTATGTAGTCTAAAAATAGACAAAAATGTCATAGGTTAGTATGTCGTCCAAAAAGTCACAAAAATTTCATAGTTTAGTATGTTGTCCAAGAAGTCACAAAAATGTCATAGTTTAGTATGTCGTCCAAAATTTGGCAAAAATGTCATAGTTTAGTATGTCGTCCAAAATTTGACTAAAATGTCCTAGTTTAGTATGTCGTCCAAAAAGTCACAAAAATGTCATAGGTTAGTATGCTGTCCAAAAAGTCACAAAAATGTCATAGGTTAGTATGTCGTCCAAAATTTGACAAAAATGTCATAGTTTAGTATGTCGTCCAAAATTTGGCAAAAATGTCATAATTTAGTATGTTGTGCAAAATTTGACAAAAATATCATAGTTTAGTATGTCGTGAAAAATTTGGCAAAAATGTCATAGTTTAGTATGTCGTCCAAAAGTTGGCAAAAATGTCATAGTTTAGTATGTCGTCCTAAATTTTAAAAAAATGTCATAGTTTAGTATGTCGTCCAAAATTTGGCAAAAATGTCATAGTTTAGTATGTCGTCCAAAATTTGGCAAAAATGTCTTAGTTTAGTATGTCGTCCAAAATTTGGCAAAAATGTCATAGTTTAGTATGTCGTCCTAAATTTAAAAAAAATGTCCTAGTTTAGTATGTCGTCCAAAAAGTCACAAAAATGTCATAGGTTAGTATGTCGTCCAAAATTTGGCAAAATGTCATAGTTTAGTATGTCATCCAAAATTTGACAAAAATGTCATAGTTTAGTAAGTCGTCCATAATTTGACAAACATGTCATAGTTTGTCGTCCATAATTTGACAAACATGTCATAGTTTAGTAAGTCGTCTAAATAGTTTTTTTGAGTAAATTTTCGGGCTTTTAATTGAGATTTATGTGCAGAAACAGGAAATGGGGAAGTAGAGAGGGAATAACATGCAGGGAAAGACTGTTTGATGCAGGATTCGAACCTGGGGGTACCTGCAACAAGGACTGTGATCTCAACATAGGGCAGCAGCTCTACCAAGTGAGCTAACACTGCCCGTGAGCTGGTGCTTCCCGTCGTCAAAAATTAGGCAAAACTGTCATAGTTTAGTATGTCGTCCAAAAAGTCACAAAAATGTCATAGTTTAGTATGTCGTCCAAAAAGTCACAAAAATGTCATAGTTTACTATGTCGTCCAAAATTTAAAAAAAATGTCATAGTTTAGTATGTCGTCCAAAATTTGGCAAAAATGTCATAGTTTAGTATGTCGTCCAAAATTTGTCAAAAATGTCATAGTTTAGTATGTCGTCCAAAATTTGTCAAAAATGTCATAGTTTAGTATGTCGTCCTAAATTTTAAAAAAATGTCATAGTTTAGTATGTAGTCCAAAAAGTCACAAAAATGTCATAGGTTAGTATGTCGTCCAAAAAGTCACAAAAATGTCATAGTTTACTATGTCGTCCAAAATTTGAAAAAAATGTCATAGTTTAGTATGTCGTCCAAAATTTGGCAAAAATGTCATAGTTTAGTATGTCGTGCAAAATTTGACAAAAATGTCATCGTTTAGTATGTCGTCCAAAAAGTCACAAAAATGTCATAGGTTAGTATGTCGTCCAAAATTTGGCAAAAATGTCATAGTTTAGTATGTCGTGCAAAATTTGACAAAAATGTCATCGTTTAGTATGTCGTCCATAAAGTCACAAAAATGTCATAGGTTAGTATGTCGTCCAAAAAGTCACAAAAATGTCATAGGTTAGTATGTCGTCCAAAAAGTCACAAAAATGTCATAGTTTACTATGTCGTCCAAAATTTGGCAAAAATGTCATAGTTTAGTATATCATCCAAAATTTGACAAAATGTCATAGTTTAGTATGTCATCCAAAATTTGACAAAATGTCATAGTTTTCTATGTCGTCCAAAATTTGAAAAAAATGTCATAGTTTAGTATGTCGTCCAAAATTTGGCAGAAATGTCATCGTTTAGTATGTCGTGCAAAATTTGACAAAAATGTCATCGTTTAGTATGTCGTCCAAAATTTGAAAAAAATGTCATAGTTTAGTATGTCGTCCAAAATTTGGCAAAAATGTCATAGTTTAGTATGTCGTCCATAAAGTCACAAAAATGTCATAGGTTAGTATGTCGTCCAAAAAGTCACAAAAATGTCATAGGTTAGTATGTCGTCCAAAAAGTCACAAAAATGTCATAGTTTACTATGTCGTCCAAAATTTGGCAAAAATGTCATAGTTTAGTATATCATCCAAAATTTGACAAAATGTCATAGTTTAGTATGTCATCCAAAATTTGACAAAATGTCATAGTTTTCTATGTCGTCCAAAATTTGAAAAAAATGTCATAGTTTAGTATGTCGTCCAAAATTTGGCAGAAATGTCATCGTTTAGTATGTCGTGCAAAATTTGACAAAAATGTCATAGTTTAGTATGTCGTCCAAAATTTGAAAAAAATGTCATAGTTTAGTATGTCGTCCAAAATTTGGCAAAAATGTCATAGTTTAGTATGTCGTGCAAAATTTGACAAAAATGTCATCGTTTAGTATGTCGTCCAAAAAGTCACAAAAATGTCATAGGTCAGTATGTCGTCCAAAAAGTCACAAAAATGTCATAGGTTAGTATGTCGTCCAAAAAGTCACAAAAATGTCATAGTTTACTATGTCGTCCAAAATTTGGCAAAAATGTCATAGTTTAGTATATCGTCCATAATTTGACAAAAATGTCATAGTTTAGTATGTCGTCAAAAATTTGGCAAAAATGTCATAGTTTAGTATGTCGTCCAAAAGTTGGCAAAAATGTCATAGTTTAGTATGTCGTCCTAAATTAAAAAAAAATGTCATAGTTTTGTATGTCGTCCAAAATTTGGCTAAACTGTCATAGTTTAGTATGTCGTCCAAAATTTGGCAAAAATGTCCTAGTTTAGTATGTCTTCCAAAAAGTCACAAAAATGTCATAGGTTAGTATGTCGTCCAAAAAGTCACAAAAATGTCATAGTTTACTATGTCGTCCAAAATTCGGCAAAAATGTCATAGTTTAGTATGTCGTCAAAAATTTGGCAAAAATGTCATAGTTTAGTATGTCGTCCAAAATTTGGCAAAAATGTCATAGTGTAGTATGTCTTCCAAAATTTGGCAAAAATGTCATAGTTTAGTATTTAGTCCAAAATTGGACAAAAATGTCCTAGTTTAGTATGTCGTCCAAAAAGTCACAAAAATGTCATAGTTTACTATGTCGTCCAAAATTTGGCAAAAATGTCATAGTTTAGTATGTCATCCAAAATTTGACAATAATGTCATAGTTTTCTATGTCGTCCAAAAACATGTCAAGAGACAGGAAATTGGGAAGTAGAGAGAGGGAATAACATGCAGGGAAAGACTGTTTGATGCAGGATTCGAACCTGGGGGTACCTGCAACAAGGACTGTGATCTCAACATTGGGGGCCAGCTCCTCTACCAAGTGAGCTAACACTGCCCGTGAGCTGGTGCTTCCCGTCGTCCAAAATTAGACAAACATGTCATAGTTTAGTATGTCGTCCAAAATTTGACTAAATGTCATAGATTAGTATGTCCTCCAAAAAGTCACATAAATGTCATAATTTAAGTATGTCGTCCAAAAAGTCAAAAAAATGTCATAGTTTAGTATGTCTTCCAAAAATAGACAGAAATGTCATAGTTTAGTATGTCGTCCAAAATTTGAAAAAAATGTCATAGTTTAGTACGTCGTCCAAAATTTGAAAAAAATGTCATAGTTTAGTATGTTGTCCAAAATTTGACAAAAATGTCATAGTTTAGTATGTCGTCCAAAAATAGACAAAAATGTCATAGTTTAGTATGTCGTCCAAATTTTGATAGAAATGTCATAGTTTAGTATGTCATCCAAAATTTGAATAAAATGTATTAGGTTAGTATGTCGTCCAAAAAGTCACATAAATGTCATAATTTTAGTATGTCATCCAAAAATTCAAAAAAATGTCATAGTTTAGTATGTCATACAAAATGTGACAAAAATGTCATAGTTTAGTATGTCGTCCAAAAATTGACAAAAATGTCATAGTTTAGTATGTCGTCCAAATTTTGATAGAAATGTCATAGTTTAGTATGTCGTCCAAAATATGACAAAAATGTCATAGTTTAGTATGTCATCCAAAATTTGACTAAAATGTCATAGTTTAGTATGTCTTCCAAAAAGTCACAAAAATGTCATAGTTTAGTATGTCGTCCAAAAAGTCACAAAAATGTCATAGTTTACTATGTCGTCCAAAATTTGAAAAAAATGTCCTAGTTTAGTACGTCGTCCAAAAAGTCACAAAAATTTCATAGTTTAATATGTCGTCCAAAATTTGACAAAAATGTCTTTCATGGCTTTAAACGAACTCTCAAGTCTCCTTTTAATCATCTCCTAAATTGCTCATCCTTACCCCCTTATCCTATCACCTGTAAATTCCCCACAGAATCAACCTTGGCAGGAAAAAATTCAGCGTTCTCCCCCACTGACTAGTAAATAGTACTCAAGGTTGAGAAACCACCCACAACAATTGTTCAAGAATTATTTCTTTTTTTATGAGCCTTTGTTTAACACTAATCCGTGCTTGTGCAAACAAATGTCTTTTGAGTAAACTCAAAAGCTCATTGATTTTATTTTAATATATAGGTGAAAACAGTCATCATCACTGACTGACTGACTGATATAGGTGAAAACATCCTGTTTATTTGGGGCTCATGTATTTTATCATTCATCAGTTAAGTCTCCCTTTTGAAGTTCTTGTGTCTTCAAAAAGGAGCTCATTCATTTTAATTATATAACGTCCCCATACAGTCTCATATATGTATTTTAACACTGAAATAGTAACATATATCCTCTTCCTATAGCATGCTTTTTGCTGCTTTTTCCTTTAATTCTCTAAATTTGTGCTACCTTGGACATAGGCTTCAAAGAGAGGTCTGATCGAATACTAGTTTGTCAACTTAATATTCGGGAGGGGACTTACATTTGAATTCAATCCTATATCTCCAGTTCCCAGAAATGACTCAAAGAACCAACTGGATGAACCAACTAGTATGTCGTCCAAAATTTGACAACAATGTCATAGTTTAGTATGTCGTCCAAAATCTGACAAAAATGTCATAGTTTAGTATGTCGTCCAAAATTTGGCAAAAATGTCATAGTTTAGTATGTCGTCCAAAATGTCACATAAATGTCATAGGTTAGTATGTCGTCCAAAATTTGGCAAAAATGTCATAGTTTAGTATGTCGTCCAAAATTTGGCAAGAATGTCATAGTTTAGTATGTCATCCAAAATTTGACAAAAATGTCATAGTTTAGTATGTCGTCCAAAATTTGGCAAAAATTTCATAGTTTAGTATGTCGTCCAAAATTTGGCAAAAATGTCATAGTTTAGTATGTCATCCAAAATGTCACATAAATGTCATAGGTTAGTATGTCGTCCAAAATTTGGCAAAAATGTCATAGTTTAGTATGTCTTCCAAAATTTGGCAAGAATGTCATAGTTTAGTATGTCATCCAAAATTTGACAAAAATGTCATAGTTTAGTATGTCGTCCAAAATTTGGCAAAAATTTCATAGTTTAGTATGTCGTCCAAAATTTGGCAAAAATGTCATAGTTTAGTATGTCATCCAAAATGTCACATAAATGTCATAGGTTAGTATGTCGTCCAAAATTTGGCAAAAATGTCATAGTTTAGTATGTCGTCCAAAATTTGGCAAAAATGTCATAGTTTAGTATGTCGTCCAAAATTTGGCAAAAATGTCATAGTTTAGTATGTCATCCAAAATTTGACAAAAATGTCATAGTTTACTGTGCTTCTCCCAAACCTCTGATAAAACAGAGAAAACAGCATGTTTTAAAGTTGTCATATTTCAAGAACGGTAGATGATAGAGCGTCAGGAGGCTTTCAGCAGCTCCCACATTTAAATTTGTGAGAAACGGGTGTGAATTGATAGAGAAATCACAGGTTTAAAATCCTATGTCATACGCTTTTAAAATGAAAACAACACACAGGGTTAGACGACAGCCATAGCAACGTTTTAGTAGGTTGGACGTTTTTGTAGGTTGGAAATTGTGGGCAGGAGAAGAGTTTGTTTAGAGATTTTTGCGATTATTTTTCTGGATCTCAGCAGTGTCTCACTCTAGCGCCATGCCTATGGACGCAATACACACTCATTGTAAAATCAGAATACCTCCAAAAAAAGTGCAAAACTTAAACTGTGATTGTATAAAAACCATAATATGTATCAAACCTTTGATCCGTTTAAAGTTACAATCACGTTTGTATGTTAAGGTATGACGACACTGTGTTGCTCCAAAGTGGGCTTGGTTTTTCTCCTTTTTTCGGGCCATTTCCCATTCATGTGTATGTCGAAATTGTTCGCAGTTTTTATCACCATGGTTACTCAAAAGTCTTAGAAAAGTCATAGCACACCATTCCCGATCAAGCCGCACGTTTTGATATAACATGTGTGGGAGTTTTCTCAAAACTGTGGGAGGAGTTACGCAGCGAAAAATGGCGGAAGAGGAATAATATCATCGAGAAGAATAAACGCCAGTAGAATAACAAGAGATGCTTGCGCAGCAATGCATTCTAGTGAGAACTCTAGGGAGTTCTGACTAGTATGCCTTGCAGCAGCAGGCACTAATAATATTCCATCTGCAGATTTCAAACAGATGAGATCAATTTCTCTGAAGGACACGAGGGGGGAAAGGATCAATAGACACAGTTATGCCCGCTGACACAAAATGGTGAGTTTACTCTGTTGTGGCCAATTGCAGAAACATTTTGGAACTTGTACGATTATTTCCGCAGCCATTTCATGAAATGAATGAATGTCTATGACTGTAACAATGTGTTCATAGAAGAAAAACTGATACCCAGGCTCGGCAGCAATACAGCGGCGGTGAATGGCTGCCACATTCATCCAGGCAGTGTTAATCATTTTCACACAGGGCAGCAGTATAAAATTGCTAAAGGAGAATTGCTTCAGCCTGGTCAGTGCAGGGAGCAGTTTGTCTAATCACAGTGCAAATAAGGTTTGATCACTGTCCAGTGTAATCTGGCCCACAAGCAGCATTTACGGCACTAAATCAAGCATTGGTGAAGCTGCAGGTGCTGCCTCACAGACAGGCCTCCCCCTGGGGGCCCTGTGCTGGGGAATAAACAGCAAATAAATGGCAGTGCTGGGAGAGCGATGAGCTGATTAACTCACTGCAGGGCAGTTTCTCATTATCCCGTTAACCCAGATGGAGTCCAACCCAATCTCATACGCAGTCTCGCTTACAGTAGGGCGCAAGTCCCACACAGGCCAGGCAGACACTGTCTGGTTTGTACTCTCAGTGAGATAGAGTTTGTAAAGATGATGTATGAAATAAGTGTGTGTGTGTGTGTGTGTGCATGTGTGTGTGTGTAGACTGCATGGTCCATCTCTGGGGAGACTACTAATGTGTCAGCTCCATGGCTCATTTCTTTCAATTACAGCGGCTGGACGGCGAAAGCCCACCAGCAGTCCACTGACAGATCCATATGGGTCCCATCACCACTTATCACGGGCCACTTGTGTGCAATTCATTTACCCTTAATTGAATATGATTTATTACATCCACATTTGCAGTTTTATAGCACACGGCTCCCACATTGTTCACTGAGAGCAGGTTATCGTGAAACAAGTGGTGCGATTGCTTATCATTTACCAACAAAATAATGGGGAGCTTTGGGAATGATGGTATTCTGTAAACATGGGTAAAGTTAAGTGAAAACTGGGGAGAAGGAGCTTTATTTGAATAAATGTACTTCTTGACTGTCTGCTGCTCCAGAGAAAATGTGAAATTGCTATTGTAAAATGTTGATTTAGCACGTCACCTGAATATAAAGCATCATCTGTCATACTTCGAAATGAGCTTCACTGTTTTCCATTGTGGCTCCCCCGGTGGTTTCAAAGCAAATTAATTAACATGATACAGAAATAGGTAGAATGCAAATGTTGAAGCCCTCACTTTATGCCTGGGCGTCCCTTTGTTCCCCTTTATTGTACCAAATTATTTAATTGGGTCTCTCTGATTGTGCACAGACACAGGAAGGAACACAGGCCATTGTTAGCCTCCGTACAAGCCACAATACAGTATCAAATTCAATTCCCATCAAAACAGCAGGCTGCTGTAGAGCCCACAGCAGCCCTGGAGATTAATGAAGATCTGCATCAAGGCAACGCGCTGGTCTGAGATGGGAGATTTCTTCCAAATAAAAGATCCGTTCACCAAGAACAAAGAGTGCCCTGAAAAGCAACGGGATGTTCTGAGAGGATGAATTAAATCACAACAAAGGAGAGAGTTGTGAGTGGGAAGGGGGAGCTCTGATATAAACCAATTTATTTTTCTTGCAATATGAGTAACCTCATTCATTTAAAAAAAAAAAGTACTCAATTTAAGCTTTTATGACTAATGTTAGACTCTTGATATCCATTTACAAACAGGAGCATTACATTTAAGTCATGTAAACTGCATTTAAACGGGGAAGTGATTCATCATCATAAATGCCTGTAGAGGCTAATCATTTTACAAAAATGGTACGTCAGGAAAAGGTGTGATTCACTGCCTTAAATGACAAACACACCGTGGTTTACCTTGATTACCACGTATGAATTAATACAGCTTTTTCTCTTTTGTTGTTCTCTCAAATATCAGTCAGAGCAGAGACACACTTCAACTGTATTCAGAGTGTGTGAATAGTTTTCTTCTCTTCACTCACTTTGTATGAACTGCAACAACTGGATGACTTGTTCCCTGAATGCAGCGTGTCGACAGGTGGGCTCTTTCAGCTCAACCTAGCACAATTGTTTTCTTTTTGCCTGACAGATTCCAGGCTACACGTTGGACTCTCGTCTAGTTTTGGAGCGGTTTGATAACATAGACAAATAAAGGTTTGATAGTCCGTTTTTATTTGCTAAACACGTCCTATGTGTATGTGCAGTATGCATACATACTGTAGCCTTTAGGGCAAAAACATGCTTTGAAACAAGTTGAATTAATAAATATTTGCTTGTTCTTTCAACTGGAGTGGCGTTGCAGTGATACATTCGGTGTTACTAGAGGGAGATTTGAAGTTTTTGGTCAGCGCCAACCAAACAGAGCGCTCCACTCGTTCACATTCAGCACATGGTGTGTCCCCAGACCGCCATATTTACTTCATTTCCCCCGATTCATAGATGCTGCTCACTGGACCAGAACATTCCAGCTGCCACCTCAACATCTCATTATTTTTTTGAAATATCAAGCTTGTATCTTCTTGATAAATAATTCGCAGGAGTATAATGTATCGGACTAAAACATATTTTGAGGGGGGCATGGAGGTTAAAGTGCCAATCTCACCTTTTTAATTTTTTTTCGCCCCGAAGACAGAGATTTCCATATATAGAGTGACCATGGTTTGTGTTCAACATGAGCAATCGGGATGAAGCGCACGGCGACACATATTGCTGTCAGAGATTGAAAATGAGGCCTGCTAACCTGTAGGCAGCCTCCCCAGACCAATCAGCTTTACACATTGCCAATGCATTTGCCGCCACGAAAACAGAATTGTGACTGTGAAGTTTTTATCTGAGTAGTTGACAAACATTACTCTTTAATGCAGTTTTGTAGAAATGCATTCTTATCCCTCTTGGAAGGCATTTATCTACTTGAAACCTGCAAAATGGTTGCCACAGGGAAGGATTTCTTTTAATGGACTACAATAGGCTCCGTATGAGACACATTCTGATTTTTGTGATAGATAGGGGGCCCGAGCCATATATTCATGGAAAAATTGTTTATCTTCAAGCGGGAGGAGAGAAAGGCCATTCTACAATAGCATTTCAACTTTCATCTGAAATGATTCTTTTGACTCAAATAAATTGTTCTGTTGAATTTCAGACAGAAAGCGTTTCATGAAAAAATATCAATCTGCAAAGAGTTGTCACATGAATAGAAGCCACCGTGACAGAATATATATATATGTTTATATATGTGTATATATATATATATATATATATATATATACATATACATGTATATATACATGTGTTCATCACACATTTATATACATATAATAACATAATTGTCATATTCATTTTATCTATTAAAATATCCAATGACATAATAAGATATCATAATTATAATATTCACGATTGCATAGCTGTATCATCCAAAACCTGAACGTTCTGGCGGAGAAACAGAAGAAGGGGGTAAAAAACTCTCTCTGGGAGGCAAATGTCCCACAGCGTCTGCTATTCAGACGGAACCACATTGTGCTGCGGTGCTGTCTCTCAGGCCTTCATGCAGCTGAGGCTTTTTTTTTTTTTTTTCTTGTGAGGTCCTTATGATGCTTGGGGAGGGCCTTTCTCTGGCCCATCTCTGTAACAGAAGCCAGCAACCAGGCGACACAATGTGAGAGCACGGCCCGAAGACGAGGGGGGGCATGTGCCCTCTTAACGCCACTCTCAGGAAGCAGGGACAATAAATCAATAGACTGTCCCTCTCCAGTAGGGGCCAAATGTAAACAAATTGAAAAGGATGGAGAACAAAACAGATTGGTGAGTGAAACAGACATACTCAATGGGGAAACTGCTGCAAATGAAATGCCTTTGTGGAACGTTTTCTTTCCAGCCTTCACTATGATGTGTGCCACTCTCGGAAACATGACATGTGATAACAAATGGAATCTAAGTCAAATTTGGATCTAAAAACAACACGTGCAAAGAGTCCTGTATGAAATCCTTTCCATGTATTTACTTCAATACTCAAAGACGAGCATTATTCTGGGCTTTAATTTTGTGCTTTATTTTGTGCCTCGGCAATGCCACTTAATCTCAGAGACCAGTGTCGATGAGCCACAACAACATCTTTCATATAACACACGGCGCTCAAGGGCACAGATCTGTGTGCATGTCAAGGCTGCATGCCACAAGTTAAATTAATGAATCTTTAAAGGGTTTAGTTTTTTTAAATGAGAGAATTTGTTGTAGCTTTTTTATCAAACCTCTTCATATTTCACTGAGGTGGAATGGTGCACCACATTTGCCAGGCAGAACTAATGCTATATAAATCTCAAGTAATAAGCAGGCCCTGGGGATATCATCTAAATTAAGATTTTACACCAATTTAAACCTGCCTGCAATTTTGTTCCTGCCTTGAGTGCATGATGTTTAACAGGTGCTGCAGATGCAAGCGTTTTCCCTCCAAAGTGTCGCTATGTCTCCTTTATTAATTTCTGGATTAAATTGGGCAGGGGGACAATGAAGAGAAAGGGGAGTTGACAAACAGGAATCAAAGGTTCCGAGTGGGCTGATTCTACCACGGAACCAATGTACTTTTCTCTCTTTTGCAAACTAATGATTTTAAACCACCACAATCTGTTTGAGGTCAGCTCCTGTGTATTTTGGATACGCTTGGCTATTAGCATCACTGAAAGCTTCAGATGTGTCAAGCCTGCTCCCCCTTCAGTGATAGTCACCTACTTTAATTTCCCTGCAGGCCTCAGAGGGGGATGAATTCAACTAAAATCACAAGCTGTTTTGTTGGCAATCCTTTGTGGCCTATAATGAATCTAATGAATATAAAGAGAGGAGCAGGGAGGGAGGGGGGAAAGGGATAGAGGCAAATACATTTCAACCACGCTGTGTTGCTTTTACTTGACGATTTGTGACCCTTAACAATGGGACAATGGCAAGTGTTTTTGTACCCTTAATTTGCCTTTGTGTTTCAGCTTCATCTCTTTCAACGCCAAGCATTGAAAGTTGTCAGTTGAAGAATAACTGCTGACTCCACGGTCCGTCAGACAAAGGGAGGGGGGTTAAGATGAATCCCCAACTATCAGCCAGTCAGAGAAGCAGAAAGGGAAAGGGGCTCAAAGACAACAACAGGCGAGTCAAAGGTAGAATTAGCCGGGGTTCCCAAACAGGCCTGAAGCATTTCCTCTCTCTTCACAACAAAAACTGCACTTCCACCTCTTAAAAGTTGCTGAACATTTGTATTCTCCCTCAGAGAGGTGTTTGCCACATGAATTTGAGTGGCTCATCTGATAAGAGCAAAGGATAGGGAAAGTAAAGGCCTAGTGTGGTTGAGGTGCTGCTGTAAAAACTGGCAAGTATCTGATTGTGCGGGTTACTTCAAGTCGCAGGATCATATTAATTAAAAGCCCCGTTGTTACCAAAAGGTCAAACCAGCATTCAAGTCAGGGCTTAGAGTTTACAGACGCAGCCCAAAATGACCACAATGACACACTAAACATTTCAGCACATGAACTTTTAGGTGTCGCAGCATGCCTCGGGTAGATAAAAAAGTTCTGTGTCACTGGTTTATGCGGGTATGCTCCCCAGTCCCTGTAATGATTTCTATTCATAAACATGCAGTGTGCTATCCTCCACCTGGCAGCTGCCTCTGTGCATATGAGATTACTATTATGCATCTTCCAATCCCAAGGATAAACATCTCTCCACTTTTGAAGTTTGCAAACATGAGGCATATTTTAGTGCCATACGACTTAAGCGCCCCTTCAGGTATCACTTGCAATCTTTCCTCATTCTATATACATTGTTCAACTTTAATGGGTATCTAATTTGTGTTATCAGCAGTAAGTAATAATTTGCATGGCTGCCCTAAGCAAATATGCTTCCATAAGCATCCCTTAGTATAGACACTAGAATGGATTAACCTCCATATTGGCTATGCCCCGATGGTCAATGCTCTTTTAGAAATAAGTCGAGGAGATAGTTTAGTTTGGTAGCATTCATGCTGTAAAAAAAAAACAAAATTCATCTGAATTTAACACAACGCCTCTCTACCTCCAGATTCAGATGCTACTTTGGATAAAAGTCTTTAATCCATAGTCCATGATGAAATTACATGTATTCATTCATTCATTTGTTGTCTACCACTTTAGGAGCCAATACCAGGTGACATAGGGCAAAAAGGTGAGGTCGCCCTGGACAAGTCGCCCTGGACAAGTCGCCAGTCCATCACAGAGCCATGAAACGACATAGTGATCTGAATTTAAACAGACGTCAATGATGTTCAACGCACCGAGCTGGAGCTAAATTATGATAAGTTTGTTTTAATCAGTGCTGTTTATCAGCGTTTTTATTGTGTTCTGTCTGTACAAGAAAAGAAAATCCACCATGTATCCTCACTGCAGCAATATGGCACCGTGGGCGCAGCCAATTTTGTGGTAGTATTCATGTATTTTGAATTTGCTAGTGAAAAGTACAAGAATATCGCAATTGAGTTCTTTACCCAAGTTGTATCTGGGTAACAAGAGCCGGGCGGAACTTAACTTGGAAGTTGCAGAAGCACCTGCGAGCTAAGCACAGCTCTCCAACGTTCGGCTCGGCAAAGGAGGAGGAGGAGGAGGAGGAGGATGCTGGCGACAGCTGTGTTTCTGCCCCAGAACAGCAACAGCTGTTGCCCAGCAAAAGCTGACACTCCGAGGGAGATTAACAAGTTTATGGCAGGCTACGTGTTAGAGGAGATGGTAATACCGTCAACTGCGAATTCCACAAATTTTGCGTAAGATTATCAGTACATAAATTATCAAAATGCGTCATGACCGTAATGATAGAAGAGTATATTTCAAGGGGGTCTTGGCTATTAAACAACATGGACCAGGAATTACGAGGGTTTTCAGTCCCTTTGTGATCCAATAACTTAAAATGTTGCACATCCAGTTGACTTCCACCATGGCTCACAGCAAGAATAACTGAACATAGTATTCCCACTCATCACATTTTCATAGATTATTATATTATTATAATCTGACTGTAGACCTGTTTGGAATGAGTTTATATGAGTTGCTAAAATAGCATTCCATTAATTTATGTTTGCATGGTAGAGACTCATCTACATGATGTGCCCTGCTACAAGTTATGATTAGTTATTATTTATCAGATTAAGGGATTCACAAAATGGCGTTACAAGGCAGTTACCCATATAGACTGGTATCTTAGTCGGCTTAATACTGAAATATGGCTGGATTTATCTTTGTAAGACATTGTGGATTTATCATCGCGTGCCAATCTTTTGCCACGTACATGATTTATCAGTAATGAGCTGAAGTAGGGTGGAGGTCATCGTGATGAAGCATTTCAGCGGGACACAAATCACGATCATTGCTGACACTTTGAGCACACTCACTACTCACGGTCCTAACAGAATAGAATTGATGAAACTGAGAAATTAAACTGTAGCAGCAGCAAGACACACAATATACATAGAATAAAAATAGAATGGAAATGAAATTGTATGTACATAACTTGAGAACGGGATGTGTAATGAATAATAAATATGTAATAAACGGTGAACTGTAAAACTCCGAACTGAAAAGTGCATTGAAATTGGTGAAAGAGACAAAAGTATGATGAATTTACATGTCTATTGTAGAGAGACATAGCATTGTGTAACGTCACCCATGCCTCAGGTGAGCGTGCAGAGCTTTCTGACACAACAGTTCTAGGTCCATATTCCAACTATCTTTGACCATTTATTTCCTCCCTCCCTCTTGTTTCAGAGAACAATGGTTACCCCCTTAACCTAAATATCTCTTCCAACACCCGTTTCACCTCACTCGTGTTTCAGAGAACCAGTGATAACACCTTAGCCTAAAATTCTGCTGCCGTCTCACTTTACTAGAGTAGCTGTTTTGCTTCTGACTTCCCTCCATCTCCATCTCTTTTGTTTTCTCAGTATAGCTGTGTTTTGTTTTCATGTGTGTGTCAACGAGAAACATGGAGAGACTTTTGCGGAGCTGATAGGCTTAAGGCCCTGGTATGCTTTCGCGCATATCTTGGAATACCTTGGTATACTCGCGCGTTAGGGGTCCTGTAGTGTCTCACTTCACCATTGGGTGGCGGTACAAGCCTGGACGCAGGGAATAGGACACATTCTTACCAAAGAAGAAGAGAAAGATGCTACGTCGGCCAGGAGAGTCGGGGTGTCAGCCGGTTCGAGGGTCGCCAGGTCGACTGCTTCTTCTGTTGTCAAATGTTTTTCTGCTTGGTGAGCGGGGTTTAGTAATCTACCGGTGGGATGTAAATTAATTTTGCGCATGTGCTGTCCATGCGGCACCCAACGTCCACGTGCACCCAGCCTGCACATTGTGCATTGACGCAATTTGCGTCATGTGCACGGTGTGCATTGGGAAGTATACCAGCGCCTTAAATCAACTCATTTGACAGTAGTTTGAACCTTTGTTTATGTCGCAAGGTTACACACTACAGCTTTAAGACACAGACAAAAGCTTTGGGAATAAGCTCACAGTGGTCGTCTCCTGACAAGGTCTGACTAGTGTGGATGACAGCTCTCTCGATGTCTAGTGGGTTTCAAACGTCAGTCAGCCCCATATCGATACAAGTGCGAGTAAAGTTGCTCAGTCCAAAGCCATGGGTTAATTAACATCTGAAATGACATGTGTAGTCTGTGTTCTCAGTGGGTCTACGGGGTAAACAGGGATACATTTAGAAGAGCAGCTTGCATCAGGCATGTGTGTTACGCTTGTTAGCTTAGTAGACAGTTAATTGCCATGGTGGGTGGTTAGAGTGCTAGGAGCCTGATCTTAGAAAATATGTCATATTTGTTAATCGGACATGCAGACACAAATAATGTGTGACAGGCTGTGACCAAGACTACCGGAACATAAATACTGTTAACTTCAGAAATGTTCTTGGCTCAGAAATATTACCGCATAAAGGCTATACAGACAGCCCCACTGTTTTATCAATTTATTTATTTTGTATAGCTATTTCTGTTCATGGGCCAATATGACAAACGCCGATGTGATAACAAAAAACAACCCTACTGAAATAGTAGCATGTCAGATTATGCTTTGTCGAGGGTTCTGTAAACAATCCCACACTAGCTGGAAACTCTCGGCCTCCTTACATTCGCTCGAGCTAAGGGTTCATGCAAACCAAGTGAAATCTGAAGGGTCCACGCTGTGAATAGAGGGAGAACTCATGTAGAACAACCTAATTCATATTCCTAGAAGGATATGTAATTTGCAAAACATATCAGATATCTGACAGGAGGGCACAGCCTCTTTAAAACTATGCTATTCAAACTTGCAATATGCAGTTTGAAAAGCTCGTCCATAAAGATTGATTAAAGTTGTAAAGATTTTGCATCAAAAGGGCTTCTGATTAAAGCCATCTGCCATGGAGATGCGACTCTTTTGCATCAGCCCTGTAATCTCCTACACTTGGTGGAATTGTTGTTAATGCAGGAATAATATCAATGCAAACTATATTAATAACCACAACGAGAGAAGCAGGAAGAATGTCACTTAATCAATGAAAACAAATCATGTACACCTTGCTTTGATTATCTGGAAGAGTGTGAATATTAATGTCTCAGTCTAAATCAATGTTGGGGTTGCATATATTGCCTCTTGTGTTTACTCACAGTTAAGACATTTCGGCCTTTTATATTTGTGCTGCATCTCCGAAGGGCGATCAATGCAATAGTAAATAGAGATATGATACCGGCTATTATAGTAATTCAACAACAGCAACAAAACAGTAGTGATTGTGTTATTGTAAACTATAAAGATAGGATGTTCAAATTTCAATTAACTTTGGTTTGTATTTGCTGATATTAATTAATAGGGCTTGCGAAAGGACACAAAAGAGACAGGTTTATTGTCTCATATTATTCTTGTGAAAGTAGCATTAGTATGTGGGACAAAGCTACCTAATTACCTGGCATGGGAGGCAAGACATTACACTGGAAACCTTTTGATCTGTGGGAGGAAAATGGCATTGGGCTAGTAACAGATTCTACATTTCATTATTTGATAAGAATGGCTTTAATGAAAATATCAGCCTGGGAGCCAAACGAGTCAACATCACTACCTGGGTGTGGAAAATTAAACAAAAAAAAAAAAGAAAAAGTGCTTCAAGGTGCGTCGTTGCAGTCAACGAATTACCTCATGACGCGAGTTCATTAAATAAAATGTGAAGCACACCTGGTAGGCTAATGGAACTCAAATGTATAAGCAGCAGCATGAGAGCAAGGTGATGTGGCAATCAAAGACAAAGCAGCGCCTCGTCTCTGGCAGGTTAATGAAATGCCTGCTGCTAAGTGCTCGTGGAGTGAGACTGTGCTCTGCTCACAGTGAAGCTTTACCAGTCGTCTGGAGTCAGCGACGTGACAGCGTTGTATCAGTGTCACTGAAAGCAATCATAACATTCCTTTCCTCCGAGTCCCGGGCTTGTTTGAAATTCTCTTGGCAGCAGAATGCTTTAGGGGGTCAAGCACACCAAATCTCCGAACAATAATGGGCCAACTATCAGTTACATCTCTCACCTGTAATCATTGGCCGGCATTAAAAGCATCTTTTTTTCTGTTCTGCATACGAGACTGTGAATGCTTTTGAAATGAGTATAATGTAATCCGCGCCGCAGATATCTTCTGCTTTTGTGCATCTATCCAAGCAGTGAATGGTTAGACCTATCAGTTACTCTCTGGAGGTGATGTATGCTCTCTGGAACAAAGCTACAAAACAGATGAAGGCTATAATATGCTTCTCATTCCGACTCTCATTTTTCAGGGTTATTTTGTTTTGGAAAAACACTTTAGGTGCTACCACCAACCCTTTTACCTAGAGAATGAGGTAAAGGCTTTAATTGAATTGGGCTTAAGAAAGAACATCCTCCAAAGTACAGTGACCTCAGCAGTTGTTAGCTGAAACCAAGAACAAGAACTATTATCCATAGTATGCTTTACACGTAAACATTAAAGTGTGACGTAAAACTGAAACACAGGTTAGGCTTATTTTTATCGAACACAAACCATTGAGATGAGGACAATAAATGAATCTACAAAATAATTATTATTGATGGATAAGAGTGAAGTTTGCTTAAAACAGGCCACAGATTTGGTTTTAATGTTGTGGCTGAGTTGCAAATGCATGCGTAACAACAGGAATCAACATGAAAATAACTGGCTGTCATGAGACATAAAAGCACAACATATCATGTTGACATTATCTCCGTGATGTGAAAGTTCTTTATTCTGTTACAGCCATGTGTGTCGTATTATCCACCTGGCTGTCTATCTGGGCTATCCTTTCATTTTCACACTGATGGTTTGAAGAATAAAGACTCAGGGTTTAAATGCATTTCCCCACTGAACAGACGTTCTTCACCAGATGTGCAGCCGATAACGTCGGTCTAATCTTTGACAGCGACGGCATCAACTTTAGTGTGTGTTTATTGAACAAAAAAAAAATAACCATTCGCTTTGATTTGTTTCCCAAACTTTCTTTTAATTGCAACAGTTTGTGCAAAGGCAACACACAAATGTGCGCTATTTACTATAGGGCTGTGTGTGTGTGTGTGTGTAGGAAGCATTAGCAAGTGATGCAAGTACAAAGTTTAGAAGATAGGAAGACGCCATTTGAGTAATTATACTAGAAAATGAAATGGGCCAGTTCTGTCCCAATTTATCAGGCATCTCCAGGATTGTCCTTAGGGAGTTAACTTTTAGACTGTTTACTGGCTCAAAGGCCAGGCATGCATCTGAAGCCACATAAGCAAGATAATGTATCCCAGGCTACAAAAGCAGGCAAATCACTGTGCATTAAGACTCAACACACAATGGACAACAATGGCTTGCATAAACACTATTTAGAACTATTCACATGGCATTGAAGAGATGGGCGTCGACTCACTATTGCTGCAAAGCCGGCGCATTGTGCGGAGGTGAAAAGAAGTCTAATGAACAGGAAGCCTTATTTGAGAGAGCTGACAGTAACCATACAACAGCCGCATTGTGCACTTGCCACCAACCCTGTGGGTCTCTACATTAGGAGAAATGATGAGAAAGTAACCCGAAAAGACACAGTGGGCCCTTGGACCCACGTAAATGCAACCAGACAATAATGGGGGACACAAGCTGTCCCCACCTTTACTCAAAGCCCCACGTTTACATGCACAGAACATCAACCGCTCTCATGGCCAAGGATAAAAGCCCCCTGGCCAGCAGGAACTTTGAAGTACATTTGGGTTAGTTTACCACCAAAGACCACAACGGTAGTGCAGCAGCAGTTAGAGTTTGTGTCATACATTTTAAATTTCATCAAACTCTACAGGGTGAAGAAGAGTTTTGGTGCAGCAGGCCTCCACTTCCACACATGCACACACACACACACATTCACACTCAAATTATGGCCCCCTGCCTCAAGCTCCATCAATCTTCCACAAAGGCATGACATCACCAGTGAGCATAGCCTTTTATAGCTTTAAGCAATAAGCCTTATTTACTGATGAGATAAGCCATCTGCTATTGTCTAACCTTCCACTTTGCTTCTTTCTCCCTCAGTTGAAGAATCAAACGGCACTTTTGGAGGGTGACAGAGCATGCCCAGGATCTTAGGCTAAAGCATGCAAAGAGGCTTCCTTTTAGGTGACTTTTCAAAGGCCCACATTAGCCAGTTTAGTTCAAAGTAGCAGGGTCAGGTATAATTACAAAAAAATCCAAGCTTCTTTGAGACCACTTGTTGTGCTCTAATTTCCCGTAATAAAAGAGTTTTCATTTCAGCAGTTCTTTTATTCTGCGTAATAGCTGGAATATACTCACGCTCAACAGAGTAGGAAAACACAGACACACATGCAGACACACACACACACAGTCCGGTGAGTTTACGAGGCATAATCTGTTACATGCCGCATAATTATTGTTTGTAGCCGTATTAGTCGGCCAAGTCAGGGTGGTCACTAAACTGCTGAGGCACCGTGACACAGTGTGGCTCTGCTCTTGTGTGCACACTGGGAGGAACTACTTGACGTTAATGTTTATGTATGAAGACAACACTAAAGATAACTACTGGTTACAAGTTGGAATGTCAACATGTGACACTTTTCTCGTTCTTTCCCACTTTTATAAAGTCTGTCAGATGGGGGGAAAAGTTGGTCTAACTAGGTTGTTGCATCTATCTAGAAAATATAGCATCAACATATTCCAAATTGAGCGTCTATTTTTACCGGGATAAAAAAGCCATTTTCTAACACACAGCATTCAGTGTCACCACATGTATCTTAAAGAATGTATCGTGTTTGTTTTTCCTTAGCTCTTCACAGAGTCGTGTCAGGCCTTGGGAACTTGTCAGATATTCGGTTTGTAGTCACTTTAGAAAGGCTGAGCGCCGAGTCTCTGGGGAATCACTCCAGTCTTCCCATCTCCCCCACCCCATGTCACCAGCCACGAACAAAGCCGCCATAGTTAATTCTCCTAATTTCATTGCAGCCTGTCGAAATCCTGTTCTCCTTTTCTCCTTCTCTTCAACAAGTACTTTATGCTGGGATCAGTCAGGTCTGAGTCGCCCACAAAAAACCTGCGGCTCTCGCTTCATCGTCTTTCAGCACCGAGTTTGACACTCCCCAACTCCCTGCCATTCAGATGCCTGTACCATGCAATTTGTTTCCATTTGTCAAACAGCAGTATATCCATCACAAAAGAAAATGCTGGCACAACAGAAAGTTTGTGGAAAAAAAAAAAGAAGAAGAAAACATTTATTTAGAGACCACTTATTTACCGGACCGTGACAAAACAATCGTAAACAATTCACACCACTTTCACGTGTTGTAAATACTTTTCACATTGTTCTTCTCTAAACTGACAATAACACGTCTTTAACTGAATAGGGCATGTATCACGTCCTAAAATCAGCATCACTTCTCTCTTAAAAGTGTGGATGCCACAGGATGAATTCATCATTTCATTCACTGCCTCCATATTGTGCTGACGCTTATTTTGTGTTTTTATTTCTTTGGGATTAAACTTCATTGTGCTGACAGCCAGGTTTCTCAGACATTTATTTATTAAAGCTATATCAGCACTATGTTGATGGCATTCCTATATGCACACCTATTCAGCAGTATTATTGCACGACGTAGGGAGGTATCCGGTTAATAATAGTTATTGTGTAAACTTTGTTGTCACCATTCTTGTGCTGGCTGTTATCGAGGGGAGAGCAGAGAGGATATATGCTGACTCTGATGTAGATAGTGCCACGAGTATTGCTATTGTGGCAGCTGCCGTGTGGTGCATTCCCTGATAGGGTTTCACATGCTGTCAATGTTCTGTCAGGTGCATTAGCACCTCGGAGACCCATGATGCTCCAGCTGCTCTGTGCCTGTGTCTCCCCGGGCCCTGGCCGCCAGCCTGACACCCGACACAAAGTAATCACAGATCACAGCGTTTAATCACTGAAACAAGCACTCCAGAGGACCCCACTGTCAATATCCCAGTCTCTCATTATCTGTTTGGATTGCACATCCACACTGTCAGATAAACAGAGTGGAAAATTAAGATTAAAAATATGGTAATTTCATTTCAGGCAGCAGGCTCCTCTCACTGGCCCATTATGCTATTGATTACCTCTGAATTCAATTTCTCTTTTCACTGTAAACTTTAATCTATTCGCAAGCCAACAATTCAACTCCCATGGGGCTATTTGAGAGTAAGTAACCATTTAATATGACGCCGGGCTGAAGATTCAGTGGCTTTAATGAATTGTGTAAATCACTCAGCTTTTAAAGGAACTGGTGTCCTGCAGTTCACAACCCAAATCTAGGCCTGGTTAAATACTGCCTTTTATACAAAGCTAAGTGTTCACTGACAGCCATCTCTGAAGGCGTAATCACCTCTTCTTGTGTGTATAAGGCAAATTTAACAACAACCCTTTTCTATTAGAGCTGCTGATGCAAAAAAAAAAAAAAGAAGAAGATTGTAATTAAGATTTAATCATCACATTGCACTACCAACCTGTTTGAATAATGGGAGTAAATAGATTAACCACTTTAACACCATGGAACTAATTTGAAAAATCACTTGACTCAACACAATAATGACTAGGTTGTGTTCTTAACCACTTAACAATTTGTAGCATCATGGTCAAAACCAGCTGTAATCACTGACCTGAGGGACACAACATTCAGACAAGTGAACACAGGATGAGCAACAGCAGGAGGAAATGGTTAGTGAGTCAACGTCAAAGGGACGACAATGTTTTGAAAGTAAAATGAAGACAGTACTGAACCATTAAAAATGCTGTTTTATTGCTGGTCATTTGAATTCCATCCATTGTCAATTACGAGTCACAACATGTACAAGCTCACCGAAATATAGCCTTCTACAAAATACAAAATGTCAAATGTTTAAAATTTTTAAAATTAAAAATTAAACATTAAACAAATGTTTAAAATTAGATACGTAGCTGTAGGTTGATTAAAAGTGTTGCATTTTCTGTAAGTTCCGTCACAAATTTAAAACATTTCTCCTATGTTCCCTGGTGTTCGCCAGTGTCCCTGTCATTAAAATGACATGCACCATTTTAAGTTTACCTTTCCTGACAAGAGCTGAGGTAGACATAAAACCGCTATGGTTTAAGTGCAGAAAGACATGTTGATAAAAAACAGTGCAATTGTAACAAATCAATAGTCTGATTAAGGCACAATAATTACTGAACACTCTTGTGTCTCCTCTGAGTTTGTCCTTGTCTTGTCAAGCACTTAACATATAATAAAAAGACCTTAGTTGCAGGAAACTATGTCTGTTTTAAAATAATAATTTAAGCCACCTGTAATTTATCGCCTTTGGTGAATACACCCAATATATGCACCAGAGCAGGACTAAAGCTACCCAAGAGGCCAGAACACACATAAATAAACATTGAGAAGTGTAATCAATAAACAGTGATGCAGTAAACTGCTGTCAATAAAGGCAAAGCCTGCCTCTTTTCTATTCCAGACCAAAGGACTATGACAATCAAATGCAGCACATACTATGTCGGCTAAAAAAAGCTGCAGCACTTTTAATACACAATAAAGGGACAAAGTGTACAGTATATGGTAAAGGTTTTGGTCAGTGACGCTCCACAGTGACTCTCCAAGCTGTCAAAGAGACGTCTCAAAGATGACACAGTTGTCCTTGGCAGAGCGCACATCTGTCCCTTTCTGCTTTTTGTTCATGTAAACCTGGGAAGTGTATCAGGGAAACAGTGTTACAGAGTACAGTACGAGCACACAGTCCAATCTAAGCCACAATCTGTTACGGTGCGTTTTTATGACAGATCCCGTCAGAGCTGGGTGAAGGGATTTGTCACTCGCTGAAGCGTGCAAAAGTGGCTAATTTAGCCTCATAAACAACTGTGAGAAGCAAGGGGAGAAAAATATCAAAGATAATCACTCAAATTATTAGCTTTATTCCAGTTAATTTTCCCCAATGGTGGTTTCTGAGCTAAGCTGTGTAATCGTGTGGTTTTTTTTTTTGGTTATTTTTTTTAAAACGTGGCTTGAAAGATATCAGTGTTTGCTTTAAGTAACAACAAAACACTTAATTTATTTATACAAAAAGATTATGGGAAACTGAAGGTTTCAGCAAGAGACAGTCTGTGAAGAAGAGGCAAACGGATGTAAAAACAGGTTAGTCACAGATATACGGTCTACTCCGAGATTCTCTTTCAGCATGGACAAAGGAGCTATAGGATGATATCAGATTAATGAATGTATTTAAACCTTGAGTGACAACTATAGAAACTTGACACACAACATGTGGACCATCGCAGTATTTAATAAGTGGTGCTAGACAGTTATGGATGCCGCAGTAATCTGATCTAAGGAGAGCACCATACAATAAAGAAAGGGAAACGTAAGGGCTCGAACAATGTAACTACCAATCCACCAGTGTGCAGGGTAAGATGATACCAAATAATACCGCAGTGTGCTGAGTCTTTGAAATCAGTATTTTACTCATTTCACTCCTGTGGCTGAGGAGATACAGTCCCGCTGATAAATTTGTGCAAGGGACAGAGAGAGAAAATGAAATGATGCCTACTTTTTCTTATTTCACAAAGACCTGTTTGAAGTTGCAATATGGTATCTGTAGTCCCAGACAGATGCACATAAAATGGAATTGAACAATGAATAGCCGGCCCTTATCTTTTCAGTGTCTGAGGGGGAAATACATCAGGAATGAATTTCACAGGGAAAAAATATGGACATTCTCTATTACAGTAATCCCCATAGAAAGTTTATCCCAAATCATGATGAAGTTAAAGCCAATATTTCCAAATCGATATTGAGCGAAGAAAGCGGCTTTTCTAGAATCATCTCGAAAATGATCTTGAAATTACATTATGGGGAAAGGAGATTATACAGAGGGTTTCTGTGATAACATCAGTGGATGTAAATCTACAAAGGGACAATCTCTCTTGAAATGAATGTCATGTCATTGCAATGTTCCAAGAAGGCACTTTAAATTAAGATGGTAATCAAGTGCCTTGGCATTGTCTGTCGCTTGACTGTATTATTTCGGTGGGCAACGGAGTCTGGAGTTGAAGGGAGAGCATAGGATTACTATGCCACAACTGGACTCTATTTGGCCCCATTCTCAGACAAAGGTGGGTGTAGCGACCTATTTACCAATCAAAAAGGGCCACACCAGTTGCTGCTGGCAAGTTCCGACAAGTGATGTTCTCTAATGATTCCGTTAACTCCAAAAACAACTTTCTTATGCAGTCCAATATTATATAGAAGAAAATCATTATACAGGGTCAAAAAGCTATGTGCCTCTCCCCCCAGTTGAGCAACACTTTGACTTGATGGAGAGTACATCCTACCTCTAAGTGGTGGTGGGAGGTTCCAACACACAAAACAATAAAAATGGCTCTTATAGTGGGTTTGGATACCTGTTTGGCTGAGTGCAGCAGTGAGGCGGCCTCAGCTCTGCCTGTCTGTTGGACAATCTGGTGGAAAAAGCCTTCCTGGTTCTTCAGCAGCACATACGGCTTATCATACTCCTGGATCCTGCCAGCGTCCAGAACCTGCAATCACACATACAATGCTGGGTGTGTATGTGTGAGACACCACCTGTATACTTTACTTTGGAGAAAACAGACATTTCAGCTGTTTCACTGCTGAGTGATGCATTCAGACGGTGCAAGATGAATGGGGGAAAACAGTAGTCCTCTGCACGCTCTGAACCATCCATTTTACATGACTCATGCAACAGCAAACACCGGTGCCTGCTTTCTGCTCGACAGGGTCGCGTGGACAATGAGCACGACCTGTTAGCAATGTGAAAGTCTGATTCGCTGACACTAACAGACTGAAGCTCAGCGACTGAGCCGTGTATTTATCGTGGCATTTCAGCGGCTCAGGGGTGGTCCTCAGCCAAATCCAACAATCACACCTTTAAGACACTGTCGTAAATGACCATCATTTCTGTGTCATGCCATGCAATGTAAACCAAACAAAGCTTGAATAGTGCCAATTCAAGCAGTTTGCAAAAGACTGCAATTATATCGCAGACAAATTTTAACAAGCTCCATTCTCAAAAGAGGTAATGAGCAGTTTGTTATCATTAACGCACAATTTCATGGAGTGAATTTAGAATGATAGGGGCACTGCTACAGCTGCTGGTATGAGCAACAGTTTAAGGGCAGACGATAAAGTTTGCATCTTCGAAAACATACTGTCTGACTGAGGCAAAGCTTAAGATTTGGATATGGCAGTTCAGGTGCGTCCCAGTTTAGGTCTCCCAGAGAGTGCGACAGTCTGGGGGCATTTAACACAAATGTAGGTGTGAAACAGTCCCTCTGTGGGATACCTGATTTTCCTAGGCAAAACTCTCAGTGAATGAGCAACCAGGTCATGCCCCATTCCTCCATAGACCCCTGACAAATGTTGCCACAAATGGCACTAATTGGCACCTCTGCAGGCAGCAGCAGGAAAGGGCCAAAGATCAGGCAGCACCAGCGCGGGCTCAATGAGAGGCAATGCTGTGAGGGAGAAATCAGCCCAGCTGTTGCAAAGCAGGGCAGGTGAATTAAAGCCCTGCAAATGCTGTGTTGTAATCCGCTGACAATTATATACAAAAAAAAGAGGTGTTTATCAGCTCTCAATCTCTGGTGTGTTTAATGCATCACATTACACCACAAATTCAATCAGAGTCAAGGAACAGCACAGCACGCCATAGAGCGTTTCTGTAAAGGTCCAGGGCATAACATTTAGCAGGGTGTATTGGCAGAAATTGAATATACTACCCATTAGAATGTCTGTATTAAAGTGTAAATTGCTTTAAAATAAAAACTTAGAAGCCTTTGATTTGTATTTCCTCCATCCTCATACCCCATCGCAAACTCTGAAGTCAACTAACGGGTTGCGGTTTTAGATGTGTCCAAGACCCGGCCAAAAACTCATTGAAATTAAATCAACTGTCGAACATTTAAAATCACTTTTAAAGACACACCTCTTCTCCGTGGCCTTCACTTTAAGGGGAATTCCGGTATTTTTCAACCTGGGCCCTATGTTTATAAATGTGGGCGTGTACGTGAATAGTACTTACAAAAAGTTCCATAATTGGTCCAGTAGGATCGTCTCGGGCGGCAGCCACAACGGACGGGCTGCAATGGCTGCAGGGTAATCTTAGTAATAGGCAACAGTGCCATAGTTTGTTGCAATCTTGAGTCTCAGCACTAGGTGTCACTTATTCTTACATACTGGACCTTTAAGTTTGTGACAGCACATCTTAAAATATAAGGAGGCTGTTAGAGAGGCCGTTATTTTTGCTAAACCTGTGTTTATACGCAAACTTTCCTCTGATATCAAAGCTGAGTGGTCTCACTTTATAACACTGACTGGTGGAGTGGAGTGCAGTGGAAATTTCCTTACTCACCAGTATTCTGTCACAGTCAATAATAGTGTTGAGCCTGTGAGCAATGGTGAGGACTGTACACTCTTGAAACTTGTCCCGGATAGTCTGCTGGATGAGGCTGTCAGTTCTAAAGGAGAAGGGAACACAACACCTCAGCACAAAATCTCTCTTCCTATAGAGCCTTGGGCAGGGATTTTACTCAACACAGAACAATGGCTCATCAGCAGTGAGATATGCGCACAAGTAGGCATACAAATAAAGGATATGACAGGTCCCTAAGTTTAAAAAGATAGAGTAAGATTATTTTGAATTGTGATTTTTTTCACTTACTACTTTTTAAATAGTGTCATTGTTTAATGTATGTGTACAGAATTAGCAAATGTGCCACATGTGTGTTCTGATCACTGAAAGTTATTGACGGACACTGGTGAGATGGGCACTCTGAGAAATAGACAGAAACAGGCCAAGTATGATGTAAAGCTCCAGTAAGTAACTTCTGTTGCCCCCTTGAGGAATTTGGAGTAATTATCAAAACACTGCCAGTCCCTCTGTATGACTCATGCCTAGGTGATCCTGCACCACCCCCAACACTTTGTTAACCAGCTGAAGTAAGCATTTATTCAGTCAACCTGCTGAACCTCCAGGTTTTTTAGCGTTTATTTTACTTTTTCTTTTTACTTCTGCAGGTTTTCATTGGGCATTTTAAGCCATATTCAAACCATTTACAACTATGGTGCTTGGTAGCACACTTGCTGCCTTGCCTCCATCAGTCTTGGTGTAAACTTCCTGTAACAGCGCAGGAGTGCCGTTGAGCGACAAGAGATTCAAAACACCGCTATGCTGAGAAAGCGTGCAGCTTAAAAATCCCAAAAAATCTTGATAAGAAATGTTTTAACTTGTACACTCGAGTGTCCGCTTACCTAGGGTCCACATTGGCTGTGGCCTCATCAATGATGAGGATGCGGTTTTTGCGGAGGATGGCGCGGGCCAAACACACAAGCTGCCTCTGACCCACGCTGAAGTTAGAGCCTGACTCATTCAGAAGCGTCTCCAGCTTATTGGGCAGGTCCTCGACCACGGCCTTCATCTGCACCTGTGGAGAGGGAGACCAGAGCCCCAACCCTTCATTACTTCAACATAAAGGCTTCCTGTGGGGATGTCTTTAAAGAGCCATCCAAACACACCCATTAACCGCCTGGCACAATGCAGGGCCAGGTCCACTGATGACCTTGGCCAGTGCTCTCTTGTGGCCAGCCTCTAGTTTTAATCCAGGCCACCAAACCCATTCAGAGGCAGGACCAGGAGCTGAAGCCCTTCACTGTGGGGGAAGCCTTCATCCTGGTCAGCCTGACTGCCCAAACACATCTCCCCCAGAACTTTCAATGGTTCCCAGTTACAAGCCGCACATTGAGCTGGGCCCCATGGCCCTAATGGGATTTCCCCCCATGACTTGTGGCGAGCAGGGAGGCTGAATGGCAGCATTGTGCCGGGGGACAGAGGGATCCCCCCTGGGCTGGCGAGGGGGAATCATTCAGAGCCACGCTGGAGTACCTCTTGGAGTGCATTCCACAGGTCCTCATCTGTGTGCTGTCTGAAAGGGTCCAGATTCTTCCTCATGGTGCCCGTGAAGAGAACTGGGTCCTGTGGATAAATGGATATAGAAAGAGAAGGCCGTGGCCAGTTAAGATAATGACAAGGGGGAAGATGTATGAAAGGGTTAAGACAGGCTTCATAGAGCACCGCTAGGCAATGTGTGAGGAGAAGATGTTCACAAAGGGCTTGCTACACTCAGGAGCTCCATTCAGTGCGCTGAGCAACTATTCTTGAATAAGTTGATCTTTTTACTTGAAAAACCAAAGCCTGTGCACCGGTGTCGGTGGAGAATAGCTGTGCAAGATTGTCTGACTATATGACACAAAAGTGCCATCTAATCACTGTTACAATACAACAAATTTCATAGAAATGGCTGTATTAGAAACTCCAAATCTCCAAATGTATGAAGAAATGCATCTGCAATTAGGGGTTACCACATTATTTGATTACATTCATGAAAACCCAGCTTCAGATTACAGATATATTTTTAGTGAGCCACACACCTGTATCAAGGTTGAGCCACACATGGCATCTTAAAGTAAATAAAGAGAGCTCTTTATTACAGTGCTAACGAGACAGCCCACGAGTCTTCAGGCACTGTTCCAACACGCCACTCTGTTTGTGATAAACAGCAGCAAGCCGACATCTACTCCTCATGTCATGGATATTTATTCACAAATCCTACTCCTATGTTAAAGTGATTGACTGATCATTTACTAAGACATTCGGGGATTGTTACAAAGGGACATGTCTCTCGCATGTGTTATTGTAGCGCTGCATTAGATAAGCTTTTCATATGGCATCGTTTTCCCATTGTTTTATGGAGGAACAAATACAGCAGGGCTTACCTTGGAAGCATGACACAGAATTTACGACACTTAAATGGTTATAATGACCACTTCAAAAAACTTTAATGAGATGTGATGGTATATCGCAGCAACAGAGGTGGTGCAGAGCAACAAGCAACACTGATAGGCTTCTCTGAATACTTATCCCAGTCAAGGATGTGATAGCTCCAGCTTACCCAAGATATGAATCAGACCTCAAATCATGATAGTTAATGTTCACCTGGCAACTGTGAGATTAGAGCAGGAGTAAAAGTAAAGTGCACAATGTGTCTAAAAGGTTCAGCATCCTGCATTAAGATTACAGTACTACTAGTGTGAGTGTGACTCACTATCCACGCCTTCATCTCTGCTCTCTTACAGATCAGCTCAAAGCTGTTGCTGTGACAGCAGAGCAGTGAAAATGTGCTACGTGTGTTCATAGTACAACACCTTGAACTACAAAAATCTTGTCTCACCAAACCTTCATGCAGGTCTAAAGGACTCAGGACTACCTGCTCAATTTCCATTCAGAAAGAAAAAATTACAGCTTTCAGGACTTCATCCTGCTACCTGTATAAAAATGTTCCACCTCCTTACTTCCAATGAGCTTTTCCCTCTGTCACCAAAATACCGCCTTGTCATTAAGCCAGCTGAAGTCCCAATTCAAACTAGTTTTGTGACACACTTTAATTGAGGATTCAATGTCTGGTCAGGAAATAAACTGCTTTCAAGCACAGCTTTCCATAGACCGATTATGTGCTCCACCAATTCTAAGCCCTCTGTTTGCCACAGAATTCATTTTTAGCGAGACGTTCCTGAGAATTCAATAGAAAATGGAATGGAGCATTTTTTAATGCAATATAATAGTGAAAGCTTATCATAATCAAATCTGCGAGTGGCAAATAATGGGACTCTTCACTAACAATGAACGTTGTCTATGTACATATCAACAATGTACATATCGCAATCAACATACCACATAAAAATGGCAATGTACTATTTATCTCAGGGTTTTTTGTGAAAGGCTGACTAACACTTTATCTCTGGCGTCTTGCATAAGAATAAAAGGCTTTCAGATGATGTTATATAAATGCGAACGACATCTTTCTGTGTAAGTTTGTAAAAAAAAATAAGAGCACAGTACAGAGAAACGTGCACACTGGTGAGACTTTTGACATGAAAATGCCATCCAGTATGTGATACAGATTGGCGTGCAGTTAAAGTTCTGACTCGTAACCCGCCACTCCGTGCTCTCTCTTTATCTCTCTTGCTCTCTCACCCCCTGTGGGAGAGACACAGTGTAAACAAAAATCGCATCAAACCCACATCACATCCATACTGAACTAGTTTGGGCCAGAAAGTTAAACTTTATCTCAGCAATGCCAGGAACCTATCAAATCCACAGAAAAGCATTAATGAACCTGTTTTTGGGCATCTTGACGACACCCTGGAAATGTTTGAGACTTGGCCTAAGTGATGGTGTACAAAGCGACTCTGACTGTGAGGATGGGGGAGACTTCACTTAAGCAGCTTTCCCATGTTTGGGGGGTAGATGGCTAATCCTCTGTCAGGGATGGGGGAACTGCTCTCTTCACATTACAGGCCGTGGGAGTCTTCTCCCTTCCCTCCACTTTGCTGACACTCATCCGCAGGCTGGCATTTTCTTAATACCGTATCAGTTTCAACAAGCGGAAATAAAGTTAAACTGTCTCAAGGCATCCTTTTGTCTCACTTTCAGAAATCCCCTAAGTGATGACTGTAATTCTCCTCACTTGTTTTAGCTTTTTTTTTAAAAGCCAGGCATATAAAAAGAGCCAAAGCATGAAGGTTTCTCTTACCAGTGTTCATCTAACATTTCTGACATTTCTCAACCATGAGGCATAACAGAACCATACAGAAAAAGTCAAGGTAAAAGTTTGAGGAAAGGACAAAGAGTGCAAAAGGATGAATGCTGTACTTCATTTCTAGATGATATTATCAAACATTTTTCTACACAACAGCTGAGACTGTAGCAATTCAAAAGAGTCACCTGGGGTATTATAGACATTTTCTGGCGCAGACAGTGTAGACCAATTGTGGAAGTCAGGAAACCATCAATCATTATTCTTCCCTCAGGTTCTGCCAGCCGGAACAAAGCAGAGATCAAGGAGCTTTTACCAGCACCAGTGCGTCCAACGATGCCAACCTACAGTACAGGGATGAGAATTATTTTATAAATCTTTTATAAAGACACCACTTTACAAAAAACATCACTATTGTGCTCCATCAGGTTATTCATTTTCTTATTAAGGTTCATTGAAAGTCATGGCAATGGGATGATAATTGGATGAAATTGTCCCATCTTAAAAGTCCAGTGTATAACATTTAGGCGGGGTTTATTAGCAGAAATTGCCACCAATAAGAATGTTTGTATAAGTGTATACAATTTTTCTTTTTCTTTTTAAATCATTTGTTGTTTGTTTATTTTAAGGCTACAGTTTCTGTAGCCTTAAAATAAGCCTTCCATGTGTTCTTAAAATAAGGCCCTTGCATTACAGAGGCCACCATCTTGTGCTAGGTGTGTTTCGCATTTTGAAACAGAGGCCTACCACGGAAATGAAGACAAAAAACAACGCTGTGCACATAAACTTCATGCCTAAGTCGCTGGGCAGGATTGGTTTTATATATAGAAAAAGAACCTGATGCAAAGAAAAAGGAAGAGGAAATAGCAGAGACGGCGGAAGAGAGTTCTTTACATCATTTCTGGTATGCAAAGGCCACCATAGTTCCCTGAGGCACTTGGGAAATGTTACATAGCAACAATTCTTACACAGTGGACCTTTAATATGCAGGGATGAAAAATAACATTTTGTTTATTTAGGACAAGAACTAATCAAAAGCAAACTGCTCCCTGTGTTTTATTTTCAGCAGTTTTGCTCAAAAATGAGTATGGATTATTAAAATAAATATTTCGATTAAATTTGCTGATAGAACCAAACAAATATAAATGTCTCAATAATGGCACCATGAGGCAAATCATCTCTTGTTCTGAGCTGCTGACACACTGCTGTCTGCCAACATATAGGCCTGCTATATACCAATACAGAGGCAATGGGCAAGCCTTTGTTTAGACAAGGGATTACCAACGACATTGCTTGCATAACAAAGACCCACTGTGCTCAGAACATGCCAACACAGTCAAATTCAGGGTTAGAAAGGATCACAATGTACAGGACTGAGTTTGCTGTTCCTAAAGGGCCTGTTCGAGGATTCCTGCGACCACAACCCAGACACTGACCTACTTCTAAAAGATGTGCCTCCTAATAATCCAGAATTCCGAATGTCTCTCAAAGGAGCTGCTGTTGGTTATTGTACCCACTGAGTGGCAACTATTTCAGAATATTGAATATTGGCATGTTGGTGTCCAAATGTGAAGTTTTACGCAGTTTGGACATTTTGTACTTGGAAGTTACTATACATCCATCAATTTTCTACTGCTTTATCCTCCACATGAGGGTCACGGGAGGTGCTGTGCCAATCTCAGCTGACATAGGGCGATAGGCAGGGTACACCCTGGACAGATATCCAGTCCATCACAGGGCCACATAGAGACAAACAACCATCCACTCACACACACCCGCGGTCAATTTAGAGTGTAGATATTTTACTCTGTTTGTAGCACAGCTGAGAAAGTTTGTGTTGACTGTGAAAAAAGAAGTCCACGTTGAATGAGCTGCTGAACAGCTATTACAGACAATTGCTCATCCCTTTCCAGTAGAAGTCACCTAGCCCTGCATAATTGTCACCGAGATATTCTTACTTGTTTTCAAAAAATGTACAGTAATCCATCTTTTTTGTTCTTTCTGTCTTATGATTTATTCTGTGTGCTTGTTTAAAAAAGTGCTAGACAAAGAAATGTCCTCAGCTGTTGGTCCCCAAGGACAGAGGAGGAAGGGATTTAAACCATCTATCCTGGCCTAGCCAGAACTCCAACTCTGGCTACTCAAGCCAAAAGGAGGAATGGCCAAGAAGAGATTGTCCACTTGTGGTAAAAACACAGTGGCTACCCCGCAACATTATGGTCCTCTCAAATGGGACCATGGGTAAAGGGCGGATGGGAGTGTAACTGCAGGAGTATAACCCCAGAATCTAACACCAGTTCATATTGTGAAAATAAGAACACAGTACTTTAGTCAAAGTCTCAAAAAAGAGATTAAAAGGAGTTGGTAATGGGTAAAAAAAAAGAAGAAGCACTTAATGGCAACAGCAGCATGTCATCACAAATTTAAGGAGGGCATAAAACCTTATAACCTGAGACTCTTCCTACGTGGCAAACCCTATAAACACACATTATTATCATGCAGATATACAAAACTAAGTGACCAAATAAAGACACGTTGAAGAGCCTCAACATTTTTCTAATCAAAAGATGATTCTCATACGTGCATTTAATCACCCTTTTTAAAGTGCATGTATGTTTCAAAAACTGCCGGCTGTCATCCCTAAGCATTAAAGCAGGTCCTTTGTTGCCTTTAACATCTATCTGGGTGGGAATTACAATATTAACTGCTATCTACCCCAACCTGCAATAAAAACGAATGCCAGGAACGTTGCGAACTGTGATCGGGAAGGAGGATTTACTCTTTCCTTGGTATTCAGTAATCAGATAAATCATTATCACAAGGTTCTTCTACGTTAGATAAACACTGTATGCCAAAGTTCACTTCATAATTTATACTATGCACAATCTTGGAGGTTAATATTATGTCGTTCATGAACTATTGCTCTCTTAACAACAGAAGGTCAAATGAGATGTCGTGGCCAGTTGTGTGCTTTTATATGATTATCTATAGTGGTGTGACTGCACAGAGAGACAGAGTGAATGCATCTTATACTGTAGGTGATTGGCACAGGTTTCCTTGTGCAAGGGTGTCAGGAGAACTGTCAGGATGCACAAAGCCTTTCACCCTCATGGTATGCTGCAGTGATCCCTCCCATGGGCTGACAGAGCCAGGGGCTCGACACTTATCAACCCATCCATTGTGAAATCAGCCGCCCTGGCCAACCATAGCCATGCAAAATACACCCCCAGCATTAAACACAATTTCAATCATCCTCAACCATCTCCCTCTGCCTACCTCCCTCTCTTTCTTCACCCCTCTACCTTGGCCTCTTCTCTCTCTATAGTGAATAAACTGTTGTCACCATCAGGTAACTCAAAATGCAAATTGGGAACAAATGGATCCACTTGAACAGTCTTAATTACATGATATGTATTCCATGAATCACAAATGGTATAGTCCTCAAAGTTCAGCCGTACAATATTCTGTCCCTTTAATAATTGATTTGAAAATAATGCCACATAAAAACAGAATCACACCACACCCTCTACACTGAGTGCATATCAACCCAAGTCATGGACTGTGCACACCAGTAAGCATGCACAGGTGGGAGTAAAGACAAGAACCTTTTCTCTGGCTGTGAAGACAACGCTCAGGTTCTTTAGGACCAAAGGCTCACTGGCACTGTAAGAGAAGTTGACTCTGTCAAAGGTGATGGAGCCTTCCTTCGGCCAGTCATGTGGAGGCTTTTTATCTGTCTCCCAAGGCGCTTCACTCTCCAGCTCTGCATACTCAACCACTCTCTCCACCGACGTCATCTACAACAAAATAAGGCAAATCATATTTACATATAGTAAAATGAAGCATACTTTTTCAAAATTCACATAAGAAATGGGTATTTGTGACCAAATACTCTAAAAAAATATTTTTATTGTATACACTATATTATAGTGTATACAATAAAAAGAAAGTGAACACTTTGGTATCTGCATTAACATATAGTCCAGTCTTAGTACCAACTGTTGACCAAATGGAGCCCTTCCCTCCACTTCTGCTCTTAAAGATCTCATTTGAATATTTACTACTATCACCAAAATGTGCACCCGGGGTGGTTCCACCAGGGCCTGTGCCGTAAGCTCCCTTGATCCCCATGGTACTCATCCATCACAGCGTAGCCCTGGGGGATCCTGCTGCTGGTAACAGCCAGGTATGAGCCCGACACTCCAGCACCAGGCATTTTCAGGACTAGTTGAAGTCCAGTAAAAATAATGTGTGTGTATTATAATATCTATTGTATTCTCACCATGTTCTCAATCTCTGCACTCTGTCTGACACCCCACTGAAACATGCCTGTCAGTGTAACAGCGTAAGAAAGAGCCAGACCCACTGCACCAGGCTCCAACCCTGTCATATCATAGAAATGCAAACAGTCACGCAATTAAGAGGTTACCATTATGGATGTATTAATAATGTCACATGTGTTTTAACCAGGATTCATACAGTACCATGTCTGAGGAAAAGACAGCCAAATGCAGTAATGGTGACGAAAAGTGAACAAATTCCATCAAGACGCACAGCAAACCAACGAGAAGTAGTCAGGAATAAGAACCAGGCTTCTGATAAAAAAAAAAAAAAAAAAAACAGTCATAGTAACTAGATACATAACTACACAAACTATATGGTTTCAAATGTGCATGATACATTGATTGGTTAATTAAGTGAGATTCTTTTCACCTGAGTGAAGATCTTGATGTTCATCAAAAATTTGCTGAAACCTCTGCTGAACCTTGAAGGCACGGATTGTGCTCAGGCCTTGGAGAGAGGAAGAAAGGTGGGAGAAGACGGGACTGCGAGCTAAAAGAAATGCATACAGAACAATGTCAAGCATCTGCTGGCAAACGTGCATCAATGAAAACAGTTATCGATTAATTTATCACCACATTTTATCAACACGCTTGATTTATATCTAGACTAAGCAGAGAGTGTTTTTGATTATGTGGACTACACAATTTTGTGTGTTTGTACTGATATTTAAGCCGAACCAAACACTAACAATTTACTATTGAGAACTGCCACATATTTTTAAGTATTCTACATGACTGCTGTCATTGAATTAGGAATCTTTTTTTAAATAATGTCTCTGATGCCAATCAATTTTGGTTTAAGGTTGCAAATTAATTTGCAAGTTTTGAAGTGGTCTTCAATTTCTCTCTGATAGATTTACAAAACCTAAAACCCTCGACTTGACTAAATAGTTGTTCTTTATTATGATGGAACATGTTGGCCAATAAGCACTTGGGCTCTCAACCCGGAATGAAATAGATAAACTAAAGCCTCCATTGGCCTAGTCATGCACACTTTGCATTTTGTTTCATTGTATGTGATGTCATGAACTCCCATTTCTTGAGGAAACTGAGTGTGGTCGAGCCATAGGCTTCCACCACCTTTAGCCTTTATGCTAATGACTGTGGCCTTCTTCAATGGTTTATTAGCATTCCTGTGTTCTGCTTTTGTCTTTTGGCTTAAATGGACATTTCCAAGCCCCCACACCAAAAAGAAAAAGGAAAAATTTACTGGTAGACTCTAGACGCTTGATATCCCTGGAGGTTTGCAGGAAGTAGCGTCTCAGATACAGAAAAACGGCAAGAAGAGGAACAATAGGGATGAGGATCCAAGGGATGATGATTGCAGCAACTACAACGACTCCAATAACTTGGAGAAAAATCTGTGAACAAAAGAAAAAGGTTTGAGAAAAATATTAATTAAAGAATCAAAAGCTCCACTGCTGCTGTGAGGGCCACCACTGAACAAGAGAAACTTTTCAGCTCTATTTGTGTGAGACCAAAATGGACATACAGTAAGGAAACAGCAGGTTGTGGGACTGAGCTTATGTGACTCACAGTGTGAAAGGAAAACGATTGCGGCACTAATTCTCACTTAGTAACAGGTGAGAATTTACCACTTGGCCAATGTAGCTCATATCCGTGGCTCCCTCAGGCTTTCCCTTCAACACTTCTGGCCAGTAAGCCTCCCTGGCAGAGCAGCCAGCCAACAGGCATGGCCACAATGACTGACAGAGGGCTCTGGGAACCACACTGTGGGTGTCTGATACATCACCACACAGCCCTCAACAACACAGTGACTCATCACCTGTCTTAGTGGCTCTGTGACACATCAAGACCAGGATACCAGAGCTGCCTGAGGACTGGCAACAGCAAAGCAACCACACCTGCACTATGTTTAGAAAATTGAAAGAAGCATCTGATCACACTTATCACTGTCAACATTAAAGATACAATGATTTTACAAAAGCCTGTATGTGGTGGTGGGGATGACTCGTAACTTTTTCACTTTTTTCTCAACTACACTAATCTAAGGGTTTCTACTTGCAAAATATAGAATTTGCCCCTGAAATGTGACTGATCACACTATTCATCTGGCGTAAAAATAAAATATGCTACCTTAAAATAATGTCATGAAAGAACCTACTCCAATAATGTAACAAATTTAATAACCAAACCCTGAAAATCACTTTGTGGGCTTTTCTTTAAATCAAGTAACTTTTATTTATAATGAAAATCAAATACTGGTATTTTTCTTTTGATACTTAAAAAACCGTTTTCTTATTAATTAACAGAATGTTTGTTATACTGATGCATATCTGTTTAAGTACGAAAGGTAAGCGGTACCGCAAGTCAGTGATCTGGATACATCTTGTCACTGAAAACGTTTGAGACCAATCTTTTTCAACTGAAAGCTAAACCTTGTGACATGATTGGTAGGTGATAAAATGTAAGCCTCACACCCTGAAATTAGACACATCCTAAGACATGGAGATTAGGATCGTAAGGTTACCGTCAGTGGTGTCTAGCCCCGACTGGCCCTGAGAGACGAAAAATCAAATTTTGCCCCTTAATTACAGATCTGCCACTAAAGCGCATGATCACTTTCAGTGTATTTAGATGATGAAAAGCTACACAATCCCATTCGAAGTTCAGATAAGGGGGTAGTATTAGTCTAACCATTGCCATAGTCAAGCTATGACAATCAAACCAGTTAAGTGGAAGCTGCTGAGCCCAACTGATCCCAAGAATTTCACAGTACATAAGTTTCAATCTTAGTCTTGATGGAAGGGTACCAGACTGCAAATTGAGATGGTGGCACATGGGCCATTACAGCACGTTTTCCAGCTTTCCCTTCAGGGGCACAAATATTAACTGAACAAAAATCTTATCATACTGTTTTTCTTTCACTCTCCTGCTGCTGGTTGGTGGCACATATTACACTGCTCATTCATGTTTGCTGGTTGGCTAACTTGAATTCTAATTGGGCCCATTTCAGCTGGAGCCATTAATGTCCAAACTAGGGTGGCTTATCTGACAGTGGGGTCATCTGAGGGGACAGAGGAGGAGCAGGAACCAGAAGATAGGAGTCTTGCCTCCTCCTGCTCCCAAAGGTCTCTGTCGCCAAGACCCTGTTTGATGTGATCCATTTGCGTGGTCTGTGGCATTATCATGTCAGCATCAGGAACACCGTGGCCCCCACCCACACCACACACAGATGACTCCGATAAATGATCCTACAAGCGTTCATTTCACCCCCCCCCCCTCACCAGACCACATCCATATCTCCTATGGAACCACACAGGAATAGAAAACTCCAAAAGCCACATCCCCCTGCACACAGAAGTGGATAAAAGGATGAAGGCTTTTGTATACTAACAGTTTAAATAAAGAATTACCGCTAATTGCTCTTTAGCAAGAAAAGAAAGCTACCGCACGCATGCGATTCAATCATTCAAGCAAACTGGGCACACTGCTGTATCTAAAGACCATTCAAATCTCTGCTGACCCCAGTTGCTTTATTTTCTCAATGATTCTATCAGCTCTTTGATGTCCAAATAAATGTAGAAAATTGAAGTTAATTGCTATATTTGTGTTCAGCTATGATAGCAACTGTTGTTCCGCAGCACAAAAATAAACACTTCCCTTTAATTAAACATCCCTCTGGACACAGGGATTCAGTGCACTTTTTACAAACCCTTTTTCATCCTCCCTTTATTTACTGTCAGAGTGCAATATTTGCCACAGGGAAAGACATGCAAACAAAACAGGAAACGGGGGGGAATGCGTGGTAAAGAGAATTCCTCAAAAGAAGTCTTCTGTCACTGCTGGGTTTTTTCTTTATTCCACACTTTCCATGACAGAGCCGCACAATAAGTTGCAAGGGTCAGTGGTACTGAAACAAAACAGGGCTGTTCCACTTGGGCTCTGGAACAATAGAGGTGACCCAATCCATTCTACTCTGTCTCTGGGCTTTATTTTAGCATTAAATGCCACGATGCTGTGGCTTTTCTTTGGGAGAAATGACTGTGGACACCTCCTTCACATTTTCCCTTTCTGGGCCATTTTCACTTCATAAAGCTGCAGTCAATGTGTTTTGTGTGTGGTAAGGAGGGTCTGACACATACTGTGGTGGTCTCAGTCGCTGTCTACATTGGTGGCTCAAGTAGTCCTAGGATTAGGCCTTTGTGTGCTGTGAAAAGGTAAAAGAAGTCACTTATTTGGGCTCAGTCAAGCTGCTGATTTCCAACCCCATTTTGGAAATAAGAGAAAGGCTTTGAAATGCAGCCCCCACCTCACTATACTATAAATCACTAGTGTCCAGTAAAGTCATTCATTCAGTCATTGCTCCTTTCTCTTCCACTTGATAATAATACAAAACCTTTTTCAAGAAAACAGCAATTCACAAATACAAAAGTCACAGAAAGCACAGAACTCATGATCCTCATCATTTGGTCATGAGGTGAGACTCAGAAAGACTTTGTTTTTTGAGTTCCCAGGCTCAAACAACCCCAGGCCTGGCCTGTGCGGCAGAATCAGAGCAGCTGAGGTGCTGGACTGCAGCATAATGGAGGACCACACATACACACACGGGAAGCTTTTACCGACCATTGCTCACCATCAAATGACCATGTGCGGTATTGCTGAGTGGCTAGTTAACCACACCCATAAAGACAAACACACACAAACACAGGGCTGTTTTTGTGTGTTCTGGTTTATTCAAATAAGTGACTACAAAGTATCTGTATGAGCTCTTCTTCTGGCTTCTCACTTTCCTATGTCACTTTGTGTTATTCCACCTTGTGCGAGGCGACAATGGCACCGTCATAAAACAATGGTCAAAGGGGTTTTATGGCACAGCCTATGCATTTCCAAACAGGACCATCTCCTGTGTTTCTCAGGCTAACCTGTGTAATGCCTGGAGCCAGTGCATTCTTCACTCCTTCTGTCACCAGCGTGTTTAAGAAGCAGAGAAAGCCAGTGAAATCCCATCCTACAGCACTAACGGTTACGTCAGCAGTTCTCATATCCCACAAAGCCACTGAAGAGGCCTGACACACAATGTGACACAATATAGAGACTCACACAACCCACCCGCCAGTGTTCTTAGATAATAGCCATTTTTCTGCGTTTGTGTGCCTTCTGCGCTGGGTTTTTGCATCTGCATAGCCATGCACACCCCTCTTGCCTCACACACGCAAACTATTTTCTCTCTCCAGATGTCAGTCACTTTTCACCGCTGCAATTTACTTTGTGACTCATGAGCAAATGTTTATATGCCATTAACACTGGCAGGAGCAGGCTAGGTCCCATGTAAATGAAAGTGATTATCACCTGGCGTCTGAGCATAAACATCCTGACAAACTGAATTTTGTCAAAGGCCTATGAATATATCTATGGACCCCACAGTTAGTGGTGTGACTTGGTCAAGAGCCTTCACACAAAATCCTCTGCTGATAGACCCCTGAACTCACCCCTCATTGTCCTACCCTCCTCCCCTGCGCCCTCTGTGAAAATAGAGGTAACCCAGGATTTAAAGGTCAAGTCCACACAAAAGCCGACAGTCCCAAAAGCCTGAGGTGTTTTTAATTGACATTTCTGTCTTTGTCCCCTGACCATAAAGAAGGGAGAGAAAGAACCCTTTTTTCGCAATATACTAAATTACTACTAAATGAGACCTGTGGAAAAATCAGGCTCTGGAGTTTAACCAGGTTCACCCAGCTTGAGGGAATCCCCTTGTTAGGCAAGTATGGGGGCAGAGCTGAGAGGCAGTGAAGTGCTTACTCCACCATAAAGGAGGAGGTTCTGGCGCAAATCCTCGCACGGAAGCGGTCTCTCCCCATAGGGAGAGATAAACCAGTTAGGGCATTGTTTATGAAGTTTCACTTTATTCCCCACTGACAACCATTTGGACAATGACTATAGGGAAATGTCCCTCTGCGAGTGAGCAACAATAGGATCAGCAGCTAATACTTTGATAAAGAAAGAGTGAAAATCTTCCTTCCTGAACGCTTTCAAGATGGTCCCATGAAAGACACCTGCAAACAAGAAAGCAGAAAGCAGCACAAACAAAAGTGTTTTGTCCAGAAGATGCCACCTTTGTCCTATATCACAATGACCTCCCACTTTCTACTGCAGCAAAGGACCAACAGAAATAACATCCACCACATACACTTAGTCACATTTTAACACCATAAACACCATTTGTTCTTCACCTATTGTATAAACATTATTCTTTTACTAGAGCACCAAATAACCGAAATAAGAAATAATGAATATAATGATGTAATTCACGAGGTACAGAGTGTACATATGTTCAGTCACAACCTATTGTACTTTCCCTGTTTTTGTTGGACCTTATGGGTCTTCTACAAAGTTATTATTTTACTCCGGCCATTATTCACCTTATTATCAAAATGAGGGAACCCATACCACACAAAAAGCTTTTTGTGTGAATGATCTTTTGTGCTTTCAGCATTTAAGATGGCTTTTGTCTACTGTGAGATGGGTATCTGCCACAAACATCACTCAGGCATTGTGGAGGGAAGATTCTTTTTCAGCACGCCTTTGTTCTATTCTTTGGCCCTAACCAAGGAGCCACGCCTGCTCCTCTACCTAGAATTGTGCAGCGAACATTCCCTTCTTTGTGACGCTAGGTGCATGAGCTGGCTCATCTCCGCAGGCTTTCATGGGAGATGGCTGTCACAGTGGCAGGGTGGCATTTGGTAACCCAACCTGGTTATGCACTAGGGTGGCCCTTGGCTACCAGGCCTATAAGACCACAGAACCTGGGTGAATTGCACTAAAGGCAGCAAGCCCTGCTATGGGTACATTCCATTTGACCTGTTGCCTTCCCTTCCCTCTAACACATATGAAGCTACATTGCTGCATGACTACTGATCACATCTCTTTGCCACTCAACACATCAACCTTGTCACCTCTCTCCTCCTCTCCTCACTGTTTTCCCCTCCACATCTGACCTGATCATCCCGGGGCCTTTATTTCCTCCTCTGGTTCCTTTCTTTCTCCCTGTCACTTGCTTAGTAGTCTCCATACACATTCTCTAAAGATGCTGCTTCTGTTGTGTCACACAGAGAGAGCCACGCCCTCACCCTATGTGCACACTTTTATTAAATCTGTGCAGGCGCTAGGCCGCGCCGGCGGGTAATCCTACAGTAATTGTTTCCAGATTAGGGGACCAAGACCACAAAGCAGGTTTAGCCAGGCATGAAATGGCCTCCCCATGCTGCACCGCCAGCGACCAAACCTGCCGAGGTAAGACTCACCTGGATAAAGTCCACAAAAGTCCATGGGAGGAGTGAGTCCAGGTAACCAATGTCCTTTGAAAACCTGTTGAGGATTCTCCCTGGGAGACAACACAACAAAAATGAACAGATTACATGAGATTAGAGTAAATATGTATGATAAAAAATAATTATTTTACAGCAGTTGGAGAAAATGTGGAAACATATGGAAATATGTGATGCATCGTTTAATTGTACTGTGTCAATGCACGCTGTTTAACGTGTAATAATCAGATCTAACAAAAATCCCCTTGGTACATTTGGTGGAACACATTTTAGGCAATTATTCTCAGCACCCACAATAAAAAAATACTTTGTTTGCTTCAATTCCAATTAAATCTCACAAGACTATTGAGCAACAATTACCAAAGTACCTTTCAATTTAAAAGAACAGAGGTTATAAACGGAGCATAATAACAGATGAAAAACACAAGCCTATCTAGATTATACAATGAATCATTATTTGTCGAGCCTTTCACAAAGACTGCCATACTCTTGGCTGAATACATGAGGGAAGCTTTTGTTTGGAAACAAAAGGCAACAGAAGCTGCGTACCTGCCTTTATTTTCTGACTGGCAGTGTCAGTGACGTTAATTGAGTTGCCTCCAATCTGCTCAGGTGTTCATTGTTTTGGCTGGTGCTCCACAGGTGCTGAGGCAGCCCTTTATTGTCACTGCTTAAGCAACTTTGCTACCCTCTTCGGATTCCGCAGAACATAAGATTACACTCCACCTGGCTTCACACACTATTTACAGCAGGGTCAGTGACAGCCAATCCCACACTATACAATGCAAAGGCAGGTTATACAGAAAGACTTCCTCTATTTCTTTTCTGTAAAGAAAGCCCTCAAATGCTCAGAGATGGACAAAAAGTACCAAAGCCTCGACAGCCGCTTGTCTGCCACAACTATGACTGAGATTAAAAAAAAATTTAAAAAGTCAAGAATAGCTGCAGATGTGTCATGTGCTTAAGTTTATATTCCCTTGGCAAAGGGGTCTCAAAAATAGCCTCATAATGTTTCATGCTGTTCTTGAGCAACACATTGTCTCTAACAGCGATACATCACTAAGTAAATGATAATAGCTGGCTGGAGATAAAGCAAATAAAGCATCACTCACACATTTAGGGCCCTAGATGACACAATGTCAGTGACACATTTAGTTTCTCTAGGCTCATGGAAAAGGCCATGTGAAGCAGGGTGGGACTTGATCAAGTAAATAAGGGAATGTGACATGTTGGCAGTGTGGTAATGTGGGACCCTCAAGGCATGGTGAAGCCATAGCTCCACTGACCTAAAAGTTGCCTCCTAGCCTCCTTCTCAGTCCTACGGAGGTGGGCCCTGTAATCACTGCTCTCCACAGCTGTAAGCAGCTTACAGCTTTATCCAAAATTCTGCTCCCGCCTAAAAACATGCACCCAGACGAGGATGGGCTCCCCATAACAGCCATTGCATAAACCCAGCCAAGGCATTATTCCCCACAACAACCTAGCAATGCTCCAAATCAGTACTGATTCAAAGTCAAGTGGCATAAGCATGTTGTACACTTGGAGGCAGACTAATCTTATTCACAGTGTGAGTGCCCGTTTAGCATACAGACATCCCGAGGGGAAGGTTCAAGCAAGGGGGCAGAGCCGCTGCTATACTAGTGAAGAATGCCTCTTCTTTAGCCTGGGAATAGGGGGTGTACTTGTCAAACTGTGTTTGTGGAAGATCCAATAATACTTAGGTAATTTCACTGTCTAAGCCATAGATGACCCAAATTCATGCATATTTGACAAACAATGCCAATGAGAAAAGGATAGGTTTCTGCAGGTTACATCATACCATGGTTGGAGGGTGTTAGAGCAGAAAACATCAGTCAGCTATCAGCTGTTTGACAAGCGGCTCAGTTAACAGTGGGTTTCATAGGGTATGAAGTAAAGACCATTCTCCGTCCTACACAGACTATAGAAGGGATACATTACAGTGATGCAGTTACACAAAGACATTGGCTGCATGGAAATGCCTATGAGGTAAGATCGGTGCGGGACAATGGCTTCAATCACTATGGGTGGTTGTCAACAATATCACCTATTGTGTAGAGAGGGGTATAGACATTTCAGGATATCAGCAGCATTAGTATCAAATAATTTCTCATGGTTTAAGACTCCCAGGGTGATTTGCACCACTTTTTTGGGCTCAGGAAATATCAAGCCCTCCCAACTAAGGCGACCCCCTTAGGTGGAGATATTAGTTGAGCAGGGCCCCCAATCACACGTAAAGAAGTCTAACAGTGGGCTCCAGCTACAGCAGGGCGTGTGGCAAATTGTTGTTCCCTGTAAACATCAAGATAACTGGACAACTCAGAGCCACTCCATGTGTGGGCCGCAGTGCAGTTTGAGGGGCCTTTCAACGAAGCAGGAGTGATAATGAAGGAATACTGGGGAAGGGGGCTGCCAAGGCTGGAGGTGGCACAGCTCACCTGCACTTCTATGAAGGGCCCACAAGCCTGGGGCAGCCTCCCACCGCCGGCACCTTGCTGCCAATACTAATACATTCTAAATCCATTCTCTTCGCTCACACCGCCAGGCTCCTGCAATCTCCTCTCCTTCCCTTTCATGCAATTAAATAGTGGAAGTGCAGAGTGAGGGGGAGCCCTATCAGCCATACTGCACACACACACACGGCTCCATCTCCACATTCAATTTACACACTTCGATATCATCATCCTCTCTGCAGTACTGCATCCACTTTGCTCTTCGAACCAGCCAGACCTGGAATATAGACATTAAAAACACTGCTTCTGTAAACACAATTAAAATCTCACATCACTGACTACTGAAAAACTGAAGTTCCATGTGTCAACAGCAGCTGAGTGACACCTAGCACAGAGATGGCCCGCTGTGCCAATGTGAAAGAGGGACGGTAAGGCGTGTGTGAGTGCATATCTGTGTGTGTGTGTGTGTGTGTGTGTGTGTGTGTTGACTGAAACGCCACTCCTCTGACAGTGCTGATGAGCTGAAGCCCTGGCCTACAGTCTCTGAGGGGATTAGCCCACTCAGTGACACTAAATTACAGGGATCGCCATCAGCTCAACACATCCACTACTGTCTGTGCTGCGCTAACTGGATCAAATTCGGATGAACAGCTATAATACGACTGTACATATTACTAAAATTGAGCAAAGCTAATGTATTAAGTTATATTAGTCCTTATAATGTGGGGATTTCAGTCAGCACTGTTATCAACAGCATTTTGCTATCTCAAAAATTCCAAACAGCATTGTTACTACATATAAAGGTTTTAATCACCAAAAGCCCCAACTCGCAACATCAACTATCTCCACACAGCACAAAAGATAACACAGAAACATGACTCAAATGGCGCAAAGGCATTCATCCAGTGATACAGAAGAACTACAGTGCCTTTCCATCAATAATAATTCACCACCAGTGTACTCTATTGTTAAAAACCACATTCACAGAATAACAAATAAGGCCTTTGTGCAGTGACGCTTGAAATGGTAACCTTTCACTCTGAGGACAGCTATCAAACAGCGACCCTGTTCAGCAGCAACGCACCCATCACTTACACATGTAAACATTTGTCGAATCCTTAACCAACACACGGGCGCACAGCTACAAAATATACACACTTATGGCAACGCACTATAGTGGATGTGAAAGCAGCTGTGTCGGAAGGGAAAATTCTACAAAGGCAAAACGTCGTGAATTAAAGAGGAACTGACAACAACTGTCATGGTTTTTATTTTTTGCAGAAGTGACTTAAAAAAAAAATTATTATTAAGAGCCAAAAAGTAAAAAGTTTTTACTAATCTACTCTTGACTTGTCAAAGGACGTCAGAAAAATCAACTCTGGAACAGTTGTCTATAAATCCAGTCCACACCATGTTGTATGCTAGCCAAGAGGGAAAACTGTAATGACTGGACTGGTCATACAATGGTTACTGATAGCAGCACAGCAGCAATCAGATAGCAGTGTCTGTTAAGCCTCTCCTTTGCTGCACTATTAAACAGATTATTACATTATTCAAAGTGTTTGTTCTCCTCCTCTGTGTAGATTACCAAGCACGGCACACCCAGATAAGCCATCAGGTAGTCAAATACAGTATGAAACATAACAGCAGCACTAAAAACAAGAGTTAAAGATTACGACCTTTGGTGTTCGCACCAAACACAGCTTTGCAAAGGGAACGCTTTGTTGCTACACCCACCTTTGATACAAGTTGAAACCACAAGCTCCTGAACACCCTCAAATCATATTTAGACTTGTGTTACCAGCTTATTATGACTCATTATACAGACTTAGGTTCCCTTCTTGCTAAGAATTCCCACCAAAGCTTATTGTGTTGTACATGCATTTCACTATGGGAAGATTAGGCCAAGTAATTATCCACTGACAGGTGAACAATGTTCCAGAAAAATTAAAGTTATCAAAGTGGGCCACTTGACAGTTGACTTATATCAATGACAGATTGTAGTCACATTAATTCAGCTGATTAAAATAGGTCTATAATTAATACACCAAAATCATAGGCAATAGCAAATGATTCAATCCTGTAATTTTTCTTTTAGTTTTATTGGTTTCTATTTAAGGAGGTGGCATTAATCACACCCAAGGAAAATCCAGCAGCCTTTCTTGTGTAAAGTCAGACATATTTAGAGTCTTTGCTTACTTTTAAAATCATGTCCATCTGCCCACTCTATTGACCATGAAGCTACAGCCTACAACGCTAATGAAATATTCAAAGATTTCTGATACAGAGCACAAGACAAATACATCTTTATTTGCACAATACCCTTGTCCAAACACAACACTGTCCAAAATCTACTACAAACTGTATTTATTTAACATGATGTGTCATTAAAGAAGATAGCACTCTCTTCGCATGTATTAAATACATTATGGCTAAATATTAAGCTATATTGCAAGGTTTTTGACTGAAGTGGCCTCTTGATTGCACACATTTTGTATCGCAGCAGATACTTTTATGATGCCAGTTCATTCATGGTAAATAATCATAAATCAAGTTCAATTTACAGTTCCTTGTAAATTTAAGACTACCTAATTAATATGACGTGTTATTAAATTTATCAGTACAATTGATTATTAGGCATAAATCTTTCATTCTATTTGAAGTTTTTATCATCTTAACGTGTTAATTATTATATCATGCAGACCTTGATGGAAATGACAGACTATGGAGTTACATACAAGGCAGGCATACGGCTGTTTGTTAAGTGGATCACAACATGACAAAATAAGTAACAGTCTGCACTCTAGTGGTGAGATGTCACAACAGTAACCTCTACAGCAAGTGCAACTGGGTGTTAATGTCTCATAGCCAGCAGATACTTAAATATACATAGTGTGTAACCTTGACCATGCAAGAAAGAATTCAGTTATTTCAATGTGTGCTTCATATGATGGTGAGCCACTTACCAATCGGATTGACGTCGAAAAAGTGAACTGGGGTCCGCAGGATGGCATTGAACATGCTGCTGTGTAGAGTTTGGGCTGAGCTCACCAGGACATTAAAGAAGAGAATACAGCGAAGGAAGCCAAACACAATTGAAAAAGCTGTTAAACCTAAGAAAATCAGAAAAAAATTATAACATTAATCACCACATATGCAATGCTAAATGTATGTCTGTTGAAAAATAGGCATATATTTAATATGACATCAAGTAAAAACATAAGCGTGTTTTTGTCATAAATGCTGATCTGTCACTGTGGATAAAAAGCTTGAATGACTGAAAAGCATGTAAGTCACAGGGAGATAATCGGAGCAATCAAACGGCAATGAAAAAGAAAGGCACTGCTATCTCTCTGTACAGCTGAGGCCCATGTACACATACAGTGGGCCTAGAAGGCCTTGGGCCACAGCCAAATAACTGCGAGTCTGTTCACTGAATGGCTGCAAATTGAGACTGCCACAGTACATAAAAAGCTATATGTGCTTCGTGAGCTTCACCTGCGTAAACACCTAGGTACAGGTCAAGGTCCAGCTGCTGAGGGAAGCTGCCATTGAGGTGCTCTGTCACATTGATGCGCTCTTGTTCAGAGGCCCTGCATTCAGACACAAAAGAAAAAAATCGACAAGGACAAGTAAACAAAAAGAAGAAAGAAAGCTACAACATGGAGGTACTACACAAAACACATTTCTTCTGTCCTGAGGTACAAGGTTGGTTTCAACAAGTGTCAGATATTGCCAAGAAGAACTGTTGGTTCAATCGTCTTCCATTATTAAAATTCGAACCGCTTTGTAGACATATGCCAGAAAAAAACAGTTTATTATTGCAAGCTTTGTTTTTTTTGTGTGTGTAAAAGAAACAAATCTCACCAGTGAGCAATCCACCAGTCCTGCAGGACGAAGGCAACCTAAACAAACACAAGCAAACAAAATAATCATTATTTTTAATTTTAATTTTGCAAAACAAAGCAAATGCATTAAACAATTCAGTTGGACACTAATATAATTGTAAAAGAAAACAATGAATTGAAGAACTCCACTCACATGTGCAAGGACATTAAGTAAAATGAGGACCAAGAGGACCAGCAAGTTAGCACCTGCCCTGAAGTATTTCACATACATGCGCACGCCGATGTTTCCCTCTGAGCGACCTTCCTCCTCTGTTCGTTGCACTGCCTACAAATACACACCCCTGGAATTAAGCACCACTTCCTCAAATAAAGCTTTAAGCAGTAGGGAAGTATCAGTGAGTATCTTCTGCTCTCTAGTGGCTTAAAGGATGAACAACAGGACATTTTCCACCTTTTAGTGTGGCTTTAGCTCAATACTCACCACTGCAAGTGGATCCACTCCATCTATCAAAGAGTAACGAGAAGAGCATAGGGAGGACTTGGAGGACAAAGAGTTGACTGAGATTGTACGTGAGCGGGAGTGGCTAGAGACAGCCGCTGGGATGGGAGATGTGCCTTGCTTCTCATCGTCCTGGCCTTCCTCCTCCTCCTTAAGCAAAGAGGTAAAATCTATTCCAGAACGCTGCAACTCACTGTACGTCCCTCGTGCCACCATCTGGCCCTAACAAAGAAGAGGAGAGACATACAAACGCACGCAGTCAAGAAAAATTTTGACATGACATTTAGGCGAGAAAAACATGTATGAGAATAATTGTTTTGCCTATACATGGGTTAATAGGGTACCTGCTTTACCCTATTATCAAATTTAGTGTTTATTATATTATTATTAGTAGTAGTATTATCATTTGTCTGCTTTATATATATGTAATTTTACTCCAAACTATTTAAATAAAGAATGAATTCACAGTCAGTTCAAATAATATCATTAACTAGGACACATGAAAGGCTCCTCGTGTCCCCCCCACACAAGTCAGGGAACGCAGTAGTTCTCTGATCTCCCTGTCTCCCTCACTCAAGTCTTCACTTTCATTCGTTAACCCCCTCAAAAATGGCCACAAAGCCACATAATAATAACAATAATAATAATAATGTAGACATGTTCAGGGTCGGCCTCTTTCGAGGCAATCACTCAATGTAAGGCAAAGTTCCAGGGCACTTCCTGTTTCATAGTGAATGGTTGAAATTCACCAAACTTCCTTTTATAAACAGGATATGATTAGGAGTCCTGAGTTTAAGGTCACTGGGGTTCAAGGCTGGAGAACTGAACTGAGGATCCTCTTCACCATATGTATTACACACTCCCAGACACCTCCATAATGTGACCCTGCTGGGGGATTACCTTTTCTGTCTGAGGAAGTAGTGCTTGATTTACCACTATCACTGTTCCCTGAATGTTTCCTAGTTTCAGGTGAAATACTGTCCTCAACATTCTTAACAACCGCATCATGTATATATGTTTATATATATATACACACATATATATATATATATATATATACATATATATACATATATATGTACTGTATATGTACACTCTTTTAATACGTAATGTCTATTTTCCCATATGCACTTAGCAGAGTACAAATAATAAGAACCTAAGTAAAATACCACATGGTTATGCCAACTGTAAATTTCTTCTTCTGTTTTGCCATTCACCTATCGGATGTTTAAAGGAATACTTAACCGATTTGCATTTAGTTTTGTATTAGCACAATTTTTTTTAAATCACTACAAAGCTAAATGCAAATCGGTTAATTTAAGCACTTCTCTTTAAGATAAAAAGCGTCCAATGCACACACAACACGAACACTAACCTCCTTCAAGACCAGTATATGATCTGCAGCTTTCAGATACTGTAGTTGGTGAGTAACTAATATGCGAGGCTTCTTCCTCAAAACTCCACAAATGCACCTAGGTAAAACAAATGTTTTTTTAAGCAAACAATTTTAATATGTTGTCAATATAATAACATTATTTGGAATGTGCTTTTCACTGAGATAGGCAATTTTTATTATTTCATTATTTTGTTGGCAAAAACAATGGGGAAACAATAATAACAGGACTTACTCTTCAAAGAGATGTCGGCCCACCTCAGCATCCACAGCACTGAGGGGATCATCCAGCAAATAGATATCGGCATCCTGATACAATGCTCTGAAATACACATATAAATATATAAACATATATGGAGGATATCTTGGTCTCAGATAGCAGCAACAAAATGCATTTCGGTAAAGGCATTCAACACACCTGGCTAAGCTGACCCTTGCCTTCTGTCCTCCACTGAGATTTGCCCCTCTGTCCCCAACACTCGCCAAGTCACCCCCTGGCAAGAGGTCCATGTCCTGAGCAGGGTCCAAGTGCATTTTTACTAGTTATTCACGTATACACATATGTCACTACAATTTAGAGGTGCTGTAACTTTGTGATTAACCGGCCTATAATATAGCATGAGAGATTCAACAGGAAATGTGACATGTGTCAAGAATATGACTTGAAGTGACTCTCACCCTCTTGAGGGCACAGGCCATCAGAACTTGATCATACTTCTCAGGGTCGAGCTCCTTGCCAAAAAGGATGTTGCTTCGAATAGTGCCAGGTAAAATCCAGGCCTGCTGAGATGTGTATGTCAGCTCTCCTTTGACATTGATCACACCGCTTTCCCGGCTTAGTTCTCCCAGGATGGCACTGAGGAGCGAAGACTGACACGCACAAACGCACAAACGCACAAACACACAAACACATATCCTTAAATGTCTTTGATTCTTTTCAGGCTGTGTTTCCTCACAGGTCATACTGATGTCACCTACTGTCAACTACAATTTATATTGAGCAAGGCTGTAAAGTCATAGCTGTCCAGTACCCACTGGTATTTGCCATAGCAACCAAGGTCATAGTTAAGACCTCAGCGATTGGAGGGGTGACCGGTGGAGGACATAACAAACAGCCAGAGTCTAAGGGTCAATAAATTACACAAGTATGTTTAAGGATCTGAAGATGCATGATGTGAGTTTGCTGAGATGTGTTTAAATGTACAAGATTTGGTATTAAATAGAAGCTTCACATATTTAGATGGACAAGTAGAAAGTATGACATTATATTTGATAAATTGAAGTGACCAATAAGAAATCCTTCAGAATTTGGTCACACTGTGCAGTGTTTACTTGGGCTGTTACATTGAAACGCTTGCCAAATAAAGCAAATAATGCTGGGTAAGTCCATCAGCGGCAGGTAATTCTCTCCATTTTTCACATTTTGCTCGAGATGAAGATGGGAGCAATTGTGGAGACATAAGTAAGCTACAGCAACTATGACAGAAAGTGTCCTCAAAAAAATATTCAGGTGAAAAAGAAAAACTGACTAAAATGGTAAATCCAGGGAAACAATGATTCTGTAATTACTCTCAGTGCCAGAAGGGGGAGACAGAAATGATGTACTGTGGGTTTCAGATACATGGGTTCCCCTAAAAACCTTTCCTGTCACCTCACAAGGTTTCCATAACAAACACATACATTATAGAAAACTAGTAACTGCACATAAATCACAGTAAAACCTTTAATTACATATGTTTACATGACTAAAAAGCTGAGACTTAAAAACAGACCTACCTTTCCTGCCCCAACAGGTCCAATAACTGCCACAAGCTGCTCAGGCCTCACTGTGAAAGACACATTATATAAAGTTGGCGCCTCGAGCATCTGTAACAAAAGAACAAATAAACTAAATTACTGTCAAATATTGACTATCTAACTTAACGCCTGGTTTAGTGTAAATAGCTCAAAACTACATTTTAACATGTGCATCACAATCTGTACAGCACACGACATTATCTATGCCTAGACCTTTATTGTGTCTAAGGATTTCTGCATGGAGACAAAGTAGTGAGACACATTTCCCAAAATGTTCCTCACTTTATCCCAGTAGCATATTAAATCCTTAATCTCCACCATACAGTCCTTCTCTGCCACAGGAAGTTCCAGGCGCTGAGGAGCAACTTCATCCAGGAGAAGAAAATTCTTAGGGGAAGAATCACATGTGAATTTTCACTTTTCATATTAAGGACTTAGATGTAGGTATATACTGTATGTAGCTGCTGTTGTGGTGCATTTACCTGAATCCTTTTGATACTGATGAGAGACTCTGAGGCCTTCTCAATGGCAAAGGGAAAGAAGAGTGTAATGGTGAGTCTGACTGCCCCATAGAGGGCAATCGTCATAAACACTCTGCTAGAAGTCAGCACGTTCCCCATCAGTACATAAACACACACGGTGAGAAAGATGATGATCTTGCTGGCCACAAAGAAAGATGCCATGTTCAGGCCACGCAGGTACGAGCTTTTCATGATTTTGCCAATTTCCATTCTGAAAACAAGACATAGTTGTCAGTATTTTTACATTTGTGTGTGTGTTCATTAGCGTTCTCATTTTTAGCATCATACACAGTTCAGTGTGTGTGTAAAATTTGCAGATCATAACATTTTTAAACGTCCTCTTAACTTTTTGTAACAGACTATAGCTTTATTAAAAGAGGCCGCTTACCTTAAATCAAAAATGAAAACATGATAATATAATTCTGCATTTTTTTCAGATTTTTGTCCTGTTGTTATTACTGTTATCTTCATGTTTTTGTGTTTTTATTCTTCTATTATTTTCTATTTTTTTGTGTTATAAGTTGTTTTTATTTGTAAAAGCACTACGTCATAGCTACCTTCTGACCTCGTCCACCAGTGCAATGAAGGGCTTCTCCCACCCATACATCTTTATTACACGGATTCCAGAGATGACTTCATTCATTGTGCGTATTCGGTCATCTGTAAACACTGCTGTTTCAGCTCTAAAATAGCAGAGACAAACAGAAGGCATGGCACAAGTGCGACAGAAACTTGAGAAAGCCGAGGAATGCGGAAAGATTTTAATCACGCCTACCAACCTAAGTCTGGAGAACAGACGTCCAAACATGGTTTGTAATGGCATCAAGATGAAGAAGACAGCCATTCCCGCAAGGCATGATGGGCCGATTGCATATATCAACAATACTATCACAACGACTGCTTGTAGGGGTCCAAGCCACAAAAAATGCAGATGTAGGGTTACCTGTACGAAAATAAAAAATAAAGGATGACTAGAAAATAGTAGCCAAGTTAAGTTCTGAATTGTTGACCTAATAAGTCAAATATATAAGATACAAAACACAATATGAACACATAAACCTACTATTAGATACTCACCTCGTCAAATTTATTGACATCATTTGATACAAGGTTGACAATTTGTCCTGTGGTAGTTTTGGAAAATGCAGTGTTGTTTAGACACAGAGCCTGTGGAGAAGACAAGTGTGACACCAAATTACAAAAAAACACAGGAATGTGACAAAGGTAGAAATAGATATAAACACAGATAAGTCCTTAATGACTGACCTTCCGATAGATAATGTGGCACATGGCCACACGGATCTTCATGCCTTCTCGTTGCGCATGGTAGAAGTAAAGATGATGAAGCACAGTCAGGCATATGGTGGACAACGAGATGCCTGCAGCATAGCCATAGGCCTCATAGATTGCAGATTTATTGACCGAGTCTTGATTCTCAAAATACCCAATAAGCTTCCCAAGTAGCAGTGGCTGAATGATTTTGAGAATCTCCTGATAGAAGACAGAGATTTGGATGTGCTGCATGAAAACAATTTCCTTATTCTAGATGCAGCATTGCTCACTGTGGATGTTTGTGTTTGGTGAATGACAGCACTGTACCCCTAGGAAGATGTATATTCCAATTAGTGAATATGATCTCCAAAAGCACTTAACAACAACTTTGGAAAGTTTTGGGGGACGCATTTCTTTTGCTGCCTGTTGAACTTCGTGATTCCAATACCTTTGAAAAAACAAAGTGAAAAGGAAAGCAACCGTCACTTTGAGTCACTCATTTCTGATTTAGTACTTAAAAAATATATACAGTTAATTTCCACAAAAAACAAGTGAAACTACTGAAAGGAATTACAAACTCTTATATTAATTTAAGGTTTGATTGCCGGTTTAACCGAGGGACTTTCTGTGTGGAGTTTGTATGTTTGTGTTACATGTGCACGTGGGTTCTCACCAGGTACTCTGGGTTCCTCCCACAATCAAAAAACATGCAGATTAGGTTAATTAGGCACTCTTAATTGACTGTAGGAGTTAATCCTGTGATGGACTGGCAACCTGTACCCTGCTTTCGCCTCATGTCAGCTACCACGACCCACATGTGACGATAAAGCAGTTGACAATGAATGAATGCTGTTTTAAGAAGCAAAACGTACACTATCTGTGTTAATATCACATGAGTAGGTGCAATTGACCTAAGCACTCAGACTTTAATTTTATTAAAAGGTCCCAGACGTCCACATTGCAGTGGGAAAAAACTTTGCTGCTCCATCTGCTCGGAACAATGTACAAAACCAGGTCAAAGAATGCTTTCAAATTATGAATCATGATTGCTGTACATTTTATGGTATACATTTTCACATTTTTATCAATCAGTATTTTCTTTTTCTTTTGGATTAATCACTGTTTGTGACCATGTCCTGAAATCCACAACATGTCATTTTCTGTTTCTATATGTATAGATACACATATCATGATGTACTTTGAACTTGCTTACCTTTATGCTGAGCAAACAAGACAAGATTTCCTAAAAGCAGTAGCAAAATGCATCACAAAACAGATGCAGCATGTCACAACTCATGACTAGGAGCCACGTCTCATGTGACATTTTGAGAAGTATTATCTATTTATAAACAGAGTAGGTTTGTCTCCAAACAGAAGTACAAACTCAGGTGCCAGGGTCCCTCAAGAGTTGATGGTCTCTGCTATTAATAGAAAGTGCAGGCTGAGTGAAGCCATGGGTGGTCACGGGAAGAGGGTCATGTTATTATTATCTCCTGGTGGAGAACAGATCATTACAGTGTTAAGCATTTAACTAATTTAACCACACTGCCTTATTTCAACACGTCTTATTTCCTTATTATTATTGTTATTGTTTTTAATCCCTGTCATTTCTGTATTACCTAAAATGCCTTATTTTGTTTGCCTAAGTTCTGAAATGTTTTTAAATCCTGGTTCAACCATGTAAAGCACTTTGTAACTTTGTTTTGAAAAGTGCTTTATAAATAAAATGTATTATCATTATTATCATTATTATTATTATCATTATCATTATCATTATTATTATTATTATTATCATTACTTCTGTTTTAAAGCTGTTTACATATACTTAACACAATGTTTGAGTGGCAAGATTACCAGATTATGTGTTGTCATACATGTAGAACACATGCTTAAGATGCAATTGTAAAATAATAAATGAGTTGTAACTGTAGGATTAACGTCACACTTACCAATGACCAAAAAACCTGCTGAGGTTAACCCTTTTTAAAACCGTCATGAAAGCAGATGCTGACAGAAGGTGGTTTTGTCAGTCCTGAAAACCTTTCAAGAGGTGGAAGTCATGGGAACAAGGTATTAAGAGCCTGGCTGGTACTGGCAGGCCTTTATCGCTGCATCAGCACAGGTTAAGGAGAGGAGGTACAGAGGAAGAACTTCTCTGCAATCTGACATTAAAAAAAATTTAAAGTGACAAGATAATGGCCGATTGAATCCACATTTGATGTGTACCTGATTCTGTTCTGGGATCATGATTCTTTTGCTGACCAGGTTTGAACACTGGATTATTTAATGTATTTATTTATTTACTTGTTATTGTAAAAATACACATTACAATGGCGTCTAACTGTACAAGAATCTAAAATGATTAAGTCGAAAAAAGACAATACAAAAATGGCGACAAAAGCTTTAACATTTAAAATCATGAACGTATTATGCCATACCTCTGTAGTTCCTCTCCAAGTCCCTTAGACGCATCCTCAGGTAGAACTTTGTACATGTCATCTTCTTCCAATTTCCTCTTGTAGCCGATACTGAACAGGGGATTCAGCCAACTAGAAGTGAAGTACATGAAAATATATTCAGCAGTGGAGATTACCTTATTCCTCAAGGTGTAAATGAGTGTGTTTAATCAACACTCCACTGTGTAAGAACTGCTGACATCTAATGGTGAGACAGCTGAGTGTAAAATGAGTGAGCTAATGATGTGATGAGCCAATGTGATATTCACTATCAGATACTCCACAAACAACCTGTACTGGATATTGGAAAGAGAAATGTAAAAAAAAAAACACACACAATACAAACACAATACAATACAATACAAAAACTATAAATACTGCATAACAGCTTAACTAAGCGCCAGACAATATCAACCTACAATGACTCCAAACAGCCTGTAGTCAAAGCAATTCTACACCATGTGACCAGGAGGATAAAGAGATATAATAATTAGTCTTGGCAATGTACTCAAACGGGTTGGTTTACAAACCTTTACCACAACTAAATTATTGAGTTGAATCGAGGAGCAAGTCTGACAACTTATGCGTCAAAGTTGAAACGAGTTGAGCCCTTTCTGCAACACTTGAAACCCAATACTGGCTGCACTCTACAGCTTGCTCACGTTAAAACCTGCTAAAATGAATCAATGTCACACAGTCCGAGCTCCGTCCCTCCATCATGTGTGAACGGTGAAGCTCACGTTTTTGTATGGACAGATGCTCTGGGACTGCAGTCACATCCGGGAAGAGAAGTGTCTCCCTAGAGTGGCCACGGCACAGACTGTCACGCAGGACAACTCCCCACTCAATTCATGTCAAACACGGCTGTGGACGTTTCTTACCAGAAGAAAATCTTTGAGAGAAGATTAGCCGAAGTCGACGGATTATCCTTCGCCTGCTTCCGCAGAGGTTCCATACCCTCGGCAGTCACAAAACTAGCCCGAGCACTTTCTCCGCAGGCTGTTTGGCGGAGGAATACAGATTAAAACTTGGAGGACAAGAAAACAAGCAAAGGCAGTCGCTTCTGCGAACTCCAGCGTCAGTCTATGTACTTAACCAAAGCTCAGTAAAGGTGTTAAAAACACAAGACTGAACGGTCTTGGCGGCGCCACGTAAATCCCCGCCCACAAGTTTGCGATTGGCCGACGCAAGTGTCAATCACTTCCCGTACATCCCCAGGCTTCACTCGGCACAACAGCCTGATGAGTTAGAACTGTATAAAGTGATTGTAAATGTAAAGCAAACTTTTCACTTCCTATTGCTGTAAGACCGCGGCTGCTTATATCCGCTTATTACCCACTGACAACGGCCCAAGATGTTTAAATAGCTTTCTACAAGTGTTTCGATATGACAGAAACACTACACTACAAAAAAGTACACTGAATCAGTCTAAATTTTATAAAAAAAATTAAGAAATCGTGATTTTTCCACAAATATATTAGTACAAAATAATTCTAAACGACTGTAGAAAATTGAAAGAAAATAAAAAGTTGTGTTTCATAACTTACAATTTTAGACATGATTCTACACGACTTTGAAGTGACTCGGTCACATGACTTGGAAGCTATTGAAAGGAAATAGTAGTATTTTCTACAAAAATATTAATATAAATAAAAAATAAGGAGACCAATGACATACTGAATAAAGAGGTGCATCTCATACCTTGTAATTATAGACACAATTCTACATGACTTTGAAGTTAATGGCTCACATTGCCTGGAAGTTATTGGGGGGGAAAATGCACTAACATTTAAAAATAAATAATTACATATTTGCAATGACCAGAGTTGTTCCACACAAGACATATTGTTGGGAGTGACCAGGATGGACAGGATTAGGAAGGAGCAGATTAGAGGGAGAGCTCAGTTTGAATGGTTTTGAGATGAAGTAAGAGAGGCAAGGTTGTGATGGTTTGGTCAGAGAAGGGACAGTGATTATAGACCACAGAGAAAGTTCATGGATGTTGTGAAGGAGGACATCATGACAGTAAAGATACAAGGACACAAGGGATAGGGCAAGATGGAGGCAGGTGATCAGCTGTGGTGACCCCTAAAGGGAGAAGAAGTATGAAGACAAATTACATCTGATATGGAACTGAATCATCTGGACCTACGTCTGGAAAAAGTTGCCCATCCCAGCTTTAACATGTACTCTTTGTAGGTAACTAGGGAAAAATAATGATTCTATTTTGTTTTATTTTGTTATGATGTGGTGGTGAAAGTAGTGACAGCCTGTACTCAAATAAAAACACCATACAAGTATTTCATTACAAGAAAAAAATAATATCTGTGCTTGAGTGATCACAATTTGTAATACTTTCTTCTGGCATGTACTAAGCTGCAAATGAAGGTTACACAAACAAAACAAAGAATTCAGTGAACTTTAGTTGACTCCCTAAAAATCCCCCTGAATTTGAAATGTCTTAGAAGAGATTTGCACCATAGATGACGTGTTGATGCGTCTTTCAAAGGAAAAAGTTTTACAAAGAACTGTAGCTATTTTTAGAGCAAAGGGAGGCAAGTACCATATAATACTATGGTGTTCCTAATTGTTAAGGGGACACATTATTATTTCTTTGTCTATGCAGGCTGCATTTTGAGTTATTTATCAAATCTGTTTAGTTTCTGTTTAATTCTATTACGAAATGCCTTCCTTAATTATGACCAAAGGAGGATTTCCTCTGAGTCACACTCAAGTTTCGAGTCTGTTAACTTGAAAAGTGTTAAATGTTAACTTTTCTAGTCTCAAGTTAACATTTTTTTCGGTCTCCCTTTATTGTTCACCTGCAAGATTTTAATGTTTCGACAGGTTTAAATGTAAATAGGATGTGAGCTGATACTGCACCACTGCACATTTTAGTCAGAAACTCTTCACACTCTCATGGGTATGACCCGAAAAAATAACACACATTTTCACATATGATCTGACAATCATTGGTAATTTTTCCCAGATGTTGCATGCAGAAATAGATGAACGAGTAACTGGACTTTGTCACGTTGCCTCTTGTTTTTAGGATTACTGATTACTCTTTTATTATTGTTTATGTTAATATAATACCTGGTCTCATGTTTTTAGACTAAAAACATGAACACACAGGGGAACTATTCGGCACACCGCTTGCCAAAATGTAATGACTAACTGCCAGCTCATGCTTCCTTCACTATTTCACTTCCAGACCCCTGTGTCTCTCCCCCACCATGAGAGATGAAGACAAGATATCTTGTCTGTAAATCATCTCAGTGAAAACACATGTCCACAGTGTAATTTGCCTGCCTGGGGTGATTCTTGAATCTGCCAAAGACTGAATAAATATCCTAACCCAACAAATGTCAGGTTTACAGATTGTGGCTTTTATCAGCGGCCTTGCTGGGCTGGGTGCTACTATTGGTGCCACAGCGTCCAATGAATGGAAGGCCACCAGCCGGGCATCCTCAGTCATCACAGCGACCTGGGTGCTACAGGGTCTGTGGAATAACTGTGCTGGGAATGCTATCGGAGCTCTGCACTGCAGACCACATCACACTATCCTTAATCTGGAAGGTAAGTTCGGAAGATTTCAGCTGCTGCTGCATCAGTATCTTCTCACCATTAGTCTTAAAAATTCTCATGGTTAAATATTATTAGTTGTTAACATAGGTTGAAAAAGGTTATGGTAAGATATCCTGTGTACAGCGTAATGAACATGAATGCAAATATTCACCATTAAAAGCAAATGTATCACCTTGGTTCTTAAATGATCTATTAGTTACGTCTCAGGATATATTATAATGCTGTGCAGTTCCTTTAATACTCAACATTTTAAGAGTGAAATATTTTGTTCATATACTGAGTGTTCACTTCTAAGCATTTTATTACAATTTACCACTTCTGAAATGGTTTTATCGTGTGCAGCAATTTTTGAAGTCTTGATGGAAGCCTACTGGGCGGCAAAACACGAGTAACTTCTTAATGTCTGTCAGTTTATATACTGTATATACATATATGACCACATAATATGGTCAAATGTGGTCATAAAATAAAGTGATAAATGTAGTAAACATACATCTGATAATATTCATGTTCGGTTCTAAATTATTGCTCAAATGTCAAAGGGCGGTGTAACCTTGGTTTGGAAATGTCATATTGAGAGTTTCTGAGTCACAGAGGTCAAGTAAACAAAGTTTACAGCAAGTTACAAAGAAAAGTACATATATATATATATATATATATATATTATATATAATAAATGACATTGAATTTAATTTGGAAACATTAAATCCAATGTAATTTATTTCAGTACTTATTTAGTTTATCTATTTTCAGCTGTTTATTTAATGTATCGTTTATGATGCTATTACTGGTTTTGTCCTTCTCCATATAATAGCCAGACCATTTTATTGGTCATGCCTGACTAGAGTTGCTATATAATATACAATAGTGAGTTACAATCATTACAGTAAACAACCCAGAAATTTACCAGGCTCATCACGAATATTTACCAAATCAAACTGGACGCCATAAAATGCTTTAGATTATCAGCGCCATCTGATGGTGACAGCGGTACAATGGCATACTACTACAGTAAAGAGCTTTCATTCACATCATAAAATCCCCTTTTTGGGTTTTTCATTATCATCCTGGCTTAACAAACAAGTATTTAATCCATAAATTGAACATTTTATTATGGCATTGCTTCTGTCACATATCAAATTATTGCTTTAATTGGCATAATGCCCACCTCTGAACACACACGTGCACCACTGGCCTCTCGTTGATGATTAGGGCCAAACTCCTCCCTGCAGAATAGAACAGTCCACAACACATTAACTATAAATCCCAGCCTTTCCATTGAACTTGCTTGTGCGCAACAGAGCCACATTTTCAACAAACTTTGCTAGCTAGGTTTACCACTGATCGATTTTAGGTCCAACTTAAGTGCAGGCCCCAGTTGTGTGAGAGCCCCTCTCTGCAGTACGAGCAGCATGTTTCAGGAGATCGTGGCCTTCATATTGTCAACTTCAGGGTGGGTGCTGGTGTCTTCCACCTTGCCGACGGACTATTGGAAGGTTTCGTCTCTTGATGGAACAGTCATCACCACTGCTACCTACTGGTCTAATCTGTGGAAGACCTGTGTCACTGATTCAACTGGAGTCTCCAACTGCAAAGACTTTCCCTCATTGCTAGCACTGGATGGTTGGCTCTTTTTCATCTTAATTGGATACTTCGGTGTTTCTTTGACTTTGACTCTGCTCATTTAAAGGTTTAATTAAACCATGTTGATTTGAGTTTCTGTTGCTTTTCCTAGGCGATGAGCACTTGTTATAGTGCCGTTTACGTTTCATTCATCACTGTTTCTTTCTTTCTTCTTCTGACATGTGCACTTTGCCCTTTACTAGAAAATTCAGATTGAAGGCCATTGTAAGCCGGGACTGGATATACACTGTATCTTAATGACAAATGCAAGTCTGCCAGGAACAACTAATTTACTTCAAAATGTGTCAATGTTCAGCCTTACTTATCAGAGCCTGAATGCTGCAAAGAATATTATTTTCTTGGAACCTCAGGCAGTTTCTACCACGGCTCACTAGTTTTGGCAGGTTAACTTCCGAGGTAATATTTACCTCATAATCACATCTGAATGGGACATTTCATACCAAGGCAGTCACCTGTTAAGTCTTAGTGCTTAAAAACAATTATGGACACATGGAAAATTTTATTTCTTGCTTAATGTGTGAATTGGTCACAAGGTCAGTAACTCATTGACCCTGTAGCATGCACGTTTTAGAGGGAGCACTTTTGACGACATACTCTATATGTTAACCTATGTTTTACCTATGTTTGCAGGTTACATCCAGGCCTGCAGGGGACTGATGATTGCTGCAGTCTGTCTGGGGTTTTTTGGATCTATATTTTCCCTGGTTGGAATGAAATGCACAAAAATTGGGGGAACTGACAAGTCCAAAGCCAGGATCGCCTGTTTTGCTGGGGTAAATTTTATTCTTAGTGGTAAGTATATACAGTAGCGGGTCCTTGGAGTCATTTGTGTAATGTGTGTTTCTGTTGATGTATATTAATCTTATCTTTTTCATCTCAGGCCTCTGCTCTCTGTCAGCGTGCTCCCTTTATGCACACCGGATAACATCAGAATTTTTTGACCCAATGTATATTGCACAGAAGTAAGGATAATGCACAGTAATATTCTTAATATTTAAAACGTTAAAATTGTGACTCAGTGGGTTCATTTCTATTCTATTTGTCTTGTGTCTCCAGATATGAACTAGGAGCTGCTCTCTTTATTGGATGGGCAGGTTCTATCCTCTGTATTCTTGGAGGCAGCATATTCTGTTTCTCTATCACAGATTCCTTCACCAAAAGGTAAGTACAGTAAAACACACCATGTTTGCATTTATATTGTATATATATATATATATATATATATGTTGTTTAAAAAAACAACCTGTTGCTTCCATAAATTTTGTTGACTCATACTGTACACTCTAGTTGTCAGATTTGTGAAGACGAGTCTGTGTTCTGTCTCTTTATAGCCGTAGTCAAGTGAAATATATCTACAAAGGAGCAGCCTCACATTCACATATCTCCTCATACCCAAGAGGGCACGCAAACTCTATAAACCAGAGGCCGCCTCCAGACTACAGCGGCTCCTCCAGGACCCAGCACTTTGATAAGAATGCATATGTTTGAGGAATGTGAATATAAAACAGTTGATGTCACTGGTAAATCTTAAAAATGTATAGTGGTAGTTATTGCCTAGCACTGACATTCATCAGTGCAGGGATACGTTGTTGTTGCTGTTGTTGTTTTTAAAGAATTAACATTTCTTTCAAGTTTTTGAACGTTAAGGTGTGTGATGCATTTTACTCCCGGATTTCGGGAATGTATTCTGAACAACATCTGTCTTTAACAGTTCCCCCTGTTAAATTGAATACCTTATTATATAAACACCCCTTTTGATGTAACTGTATATGACAGTAAAGTTTGTAATATTTAAGACATTTATAAGACATTTTCTATGTGGTTTCTATCTTTAATTGTACATCTATTAGCTATAATTTCACAATAAGCAAAGAAAATGATAAAGAAAAAGAACTGTATCTTGTCATTGTTTCTGCAAGTAGACAATTCTCACTTCACTATCTTAGTATAAAATGAAGAAATAAATAAAATTGATTAAAATAAATACATCTGAGTTGCTGTTGTGTTCCTTCTGCATGTCTGCAGAGGGCAGCATTGTATGGTTTTTGCTCAGATACTAAGTCAAAGAGTGGGAGACTGTTGGACTTTATATGCATCATCAGAATAAAGAATAAAAATGACCTTTACCATAAGTGTAAGTATTCTTGCCAGATACCATGAAGCAAAAGGGTTGTAGAAACTGGCAAGAGAGAGAGAGAGAGGGAAGTGGTGTGAAATTAGGAGACACACTCCACAGTGTTTACAGTAAACATATGACACAACGGTACGGAACTCTTGTCAACACTGGCGACACACCATACACACTGTCATACTCCCTTCTAAATCAAACTAGTTTCACTTGCTCATCAGTGAGGACAGTGGATGTAAGTGGGTGATAATCCAGACATGAGGAAACAACTGGTGCAAATACTTGGCTTCTTAACTTCATCACTGGGATGGACATTTGTGCTGTGTACCATGGCCATGGACTACTGGAGGATTACCCAATTAGGAGGACAAGGAGGCTCCTTCATCATTAAGGTGGCCTGGTACTGGTCCAACCTGTGGAAGGATTGTTTCACTGATTCTACAGCTATCACCAACTGTCGAGACTTCCCAGTGCTCTGGAGTGTCACCCGTAAGTGCTCTATATGTTACACCTCCAAACAAGTACTTCTAATGTTTAAATGAAAGACTATCAGTAGTTATGTCACTGCTTTTTGCACACACAACGATTAGCGATATTAATCTTACGTTTGCATTTAACCCAGCCTTATTACAAACCAGTATAGTGAACACATACAAGCCGGGTGCAAGGGGCAGTGGGCAGAATTTATCTGCACCCAGGGAGCAATGGGGGGGGTTGAGTGCCTTGCTCAGCAGCACCCCAGCCATTGGCCTTTCCCATAGTTTGAACCAGCAACCTTTCAGTTAGAAGCCCACGCCATTTCCTCTTGGCCATGGATTGATTCCAACTTGATCTACAAAATGAACAGTACTATGTCACATAAATTATAATTCTTCTATATATGTGTTACAATTATCATTCATTTTGGTATCTACAGTTGTTTTCATAATATTCATGTTGGCCAAAGTGGTCACTGCTCAGAAAAAGCTCTTTCACCCACTTAAGATTTGTCACAACACAATAACACGAGTATCTGGGGAAGTGAAGTCTTTCTTTGAGAAAGGTGTGCATTCATTTAAAAGCCTTGGCCAAATTCACAACAAAAGAGACACTCACTGTGTAGTCTTGGCTGTCCTGCCTCCCCAAAATCAAATAAAGGATAGAACCTGCAGTGCACAGAGTGTTAGTTCTCTCTTTAAAAAAGGTCAGATGCTGTGCTCATTAGACTGTAACATTCAAAGTTACACCTACCTAATGTCTTTGTGTTTCTCTCAGCTTTTGTCCAAGGAGTGCGAGGACTGCTGATGTGTGGGTTGACTCTGGGATTCTTTGCTGTGGTACTTAGCTTTCTTGGGATGGAGTGCACTTTTATCGGAGGAGGCGATAAAACCAAAGACAAAATGCTTTTTAGCGGAGCAGTATTTCATGTCGCTGGTGGTGAGTACAAGTCTTACATGCTCGTTCATCTTCGCATAGCGACAACAGAAACGTTTGACCCTCATTATTTCTTGGTATCAACGAAACCTCTGCTCACAGGTGTGTCAAATATTGCTGGCTATTGCTTATACATCAACAGGGTCGCCAGAACAACCTTTTCTGCCAGTTTAGAGCCAGGAATCTTACGGTACTGTTTTTTTTTATCTATTCAAACTCTGGTTTGGTTCCTGAATGTAAATTCTGCCTTGGAATTTATTTATTATACCTCATTTCAGGTATGACCTGGGACCTCCCATATTTCTTGGATTAGTGGGATGTTTTTTAATCCTTTTGGGGGCTATCTTTTATGCTGTGACCGTCTTCCGCGTAATCTGTCCTGAAAGGTATTCAAATCATCCGTCTTCAAACTAATTTCTGCAGCTACCTAGTGCATAATCAAATTGTTTGTGTTTTCTTCTTACAGTAAAGTGGTGTATGCCTATGGGGGAGGCACATATATGGTCCCTCGCTCCAGGGGAAGAACGTACACTGGCTACTACAAACCTTCATGGCAGAATGGATCATATCAAGGATCAGGACCTTCCAACAGCTCTAAGATTTCAAAGCTCTCTCAGACAATACCAACAAAAATGTCAGAAAGAGATGCATTTGTCTAATATCTCCAAACCTAACCTTAATTCATATGCTTCCGATTCTGACACCAACAGGGCAAACCCACAAAGACATTGGAGCTTGAATTCCAAATGAATCACCAAATGTAAAGGTTGATAATACGAAAATACTCTCAACATTCTCTTATGTGCGCAATTTTTGTGGTCATTCTCATTTACTTGTCTCATTCACTTGTCATGTTTTTGTATATCATACTCAATAAAATTGTGTTTACGCTAAATTCATTTACTGTGTTTTTATTTTGTGAAATTGGTTATTGGGGACTTCACCACAGTAGAGTTACTGAATCACTTTAAAAACACTGTGTGCCTAAAATTGGAATTGCTTACTTTCATGAATGTCCTGTGTCATTTTAAGGAAGTCCTCGTGACAGAACCTACGACTTCAATTTTTACATTATAGGACTGTGATCCTCATGAATATCATGTTTGCCACTGAAACCTTGTCTCCTCAAATTGCTTTTTAAGCAAACATTTGATGACGTCTGCATTTACAGTGACAAAATGATGACACATTTCCTTTTAACTGAAATGCATAAATCCCCTCTACCTCTGTGAAAGAAGAATAATGTGCAGCGCTTGAAATGTGATTCAACAATCCAGTTTAGTTAATAGTTTAGTTTAGTTTAGTTTAGTTTAGCTTAGTTTAGTTTAATTTTTGTGAAACAGGATCAGGCTTTAACTGAAACACAACAACTGAAGTCGGACTTGCAGTAAATGTGCATAAAACTGAGCCCATGCTGGCAGACTCCTGGGTAGCAACAACAAACAGATCCTCGAAGTGACCTTCATAAAACACAGGCAAAACATGTAATGATATACACAAACCATGTCTTTGGTCAAGCATCCGTCCCACAGACTGATGGCAAGTGGCCACCATTTGTCTTTTCTCCAACTGGTGCTCAGCTCCAGGCTTGATGACGACAATGACTATGATGATTCAGATCAATTCAATTCAATTGTATTTGTACAGCGCCAAATCACAACAGCCAAATCTCCTTCTATGCACCATGGACATGGAATGAGCAGCAAAACATTCTGCTTCTTCTTTAAACACTTTCATAGGTGTTTTATGGACCGGGCTTCTGGTTGAGAATCTTGTTGGTATGGCCTGTATAGTTCTGCACTTGACTTTTATCATGTCTCTCTTTTTTTTCTCTTTTATATTCTGTGACTAAGTAATAAAATAAATAGAGACTTTATGGGCCACACGGTTGGTGTAGTGGTTAGCACTCTTGCCTTTGCCACAAAAAGACCTGGATTCGCGACCCAAGTGCAACAAGGGCCTTTCTGCATGGAGTGCATGTTCTCCAGCTTCCTCCCACAGTCTAAAAACATGCAATATGTGGATATGGTAAATTGGTTACTTTTGACACATTGGACACATTGACTGTAGGTATGAGAGTGGGTGGTTGCTTGTCAATGTATGTGGCCCTGATGGACTGGCGAACTGTCCAGGGTGAGACCCCGCCTATCGCCCTATGTCGGCTGCAGAACCCCCCACGATCCTCATGTGAAGGATAAAGGAGGCACATGATGGATGGAATAAATACATTATCTGAGGTAGAAAGCTTTACAATATTATAGATAGAAGAGAAACGCAAGAGGTTGATGATGATGATGATGATGATAACTGCATCACATCTTTTGGTCAGCGATGCCCAAAATATGTATGTATAACTTCACATGTTGAACTAGCTTTGCTACAGCCAGAGAAAACTTGCTAACAGCTAAATGTATCAAGATATCGCGGCGTTCATACTGACCATCTCAGGGTGGGCACTGGTGTGATTTAATGGGAGCCTCAGTGTTAGCACTGGAGGGTTGGCTCTCTTTTGTTTTGTATGCTTGGTGTTTCTAATGGGATGGTTTGTTTGTCTATGTATGTCTATGCCCTGTGATGGACTGGCAATCTGTCCAGGGTCACTGTCCGCATGCTAACTTAATGCACATCAGATAACATCAGCGTTTTTTGACCCACTGTTTCTTGAGATGAAGTAAGCATGATGTAACTGTAGATTCTTAATATTTTAAATACTGACATGTGACTCAATTAGGAAACACCGCAGCATTGCTTTTGTCTCTAGATATGAACTGGGAGCTGCTGGGGAGGTTGGAGGCAGCGTGTTCTGTTTCTCCATCACAGAGGGGACACGGAATGTTTCCAATGATATAGAATAATATATGTTCTAAACAACCTGTTCTGTACATCCATTTTGTTGAGTCATATAATGTAGTTAGTTGTCAGATTTGTAAAGACAAATGTGTGTTCTGTAGCTTCACAGCCACAGTCAATCACGACATAATAACAAAGGTGCAGCCTCACATTGATATCACCTCATACCCAAGAGGGCACGCAAACCTGGAAACCAGAGGCTGCCTCCAGACTACAGCAGCCCTTCCAGGATCCAGAATACATATGTTTGAGGAATGTGAATATAAAACAGTTGATGTCACTGGTAAATCTTAAAAGGTATCACCTACAATCTCTGACAGACATAGACCAGTACATGAAACTTATTCTCCCAAGTTTATACATTTCTAAATTGATTTTAGAAAATGAATACATTCCATACAACTTCTGCATTTAACAGCTCTGCATATTGTTATACTTTGAAAACCTCATCATTTACAAAAAACGATTTGTCTCATATTTAGAGAGCTAAAGTCCAAAACGTGTAATGTCTACTCTTTTATTTATTTGATTTAGCTGTCGTGAAATAACTTCATACATTCAAGACATTTGCTGTTTGTATTTTTTAATGGTAAACAAATAACAATTGTAGGTAATCTGCACATACTGTGACCCAGTTGACAATGTTTCAAATGGTCTCAGACAGACATAACCATTAATTCTGTACTAAACTTTGTACTCGTTTGTCAGCAGATGGTGTTATGTTTTTTCTTCAGTATTCCTCTGTTTACACTAAAAATGTTTACACTTCATTTATTAACCTTTTTTTAATTAATCAAAAACGTCATTATTATTATTATCATCATATAATGCTGGGCCTTTAATCACCTATTTCTTAAATGAATATACAGTATTATCTGCTTTTTTTCCATAGATTACCAAAAATACCGTGTGAGTGTATTCTACTCAAAATGACATCATTATTTGTAAACCAACCTGTTCACATTCATGAGTGATGTGTCTTGTTTTGTGTGTGCCATTGCCCACTTTGAACTAAGAAGTAAATTGTACACAACCCATGCTGGCAGACGAGAATAACCGCAAACACATAATCAGGGTGCCCTTAACAAGCACAGTGAAGATAGTTGAAGGCAAAACATGTGATGATATACACAAAACATCCTTTACCCTCCTCTTGTGTGCAAGTGTCTGTGGCCAAGCCCCAAACATGAGTGTTTCAGACTGACAGCACTTGTCACACATGTCCCGAGCTTGTGTCGTGGCAGGGATTTGTCCTTTCTCGGACTAGGGCTTCAACTTTGCGACAAAGATGGGTTACAGGACTGTGGTGATGTACATGGAGATTGGTTGCTTTGCGGTCTGTGTAGCTGGATGGATCCTGGTCTGTTCCACAATGCCAACAGAGATTTGGACTTGGTCTGAAGTGGACAGCATAGTCCTGACCACTTCAAACTACTTCTCCAACTTGTGGAAGGATTGTATCTCTGATTCAACAGGAGTGTCTGACTGTAAGGGGATTCCATCAATGCTTGCACTGAACTGTAAGTGAAACACATTTCAGCACAAGACATGATGGTGGTCAAATGAATTTAACATGTGTACCTGCAGTTTGTAGAGGTACTGAACATGTCTTTGTTGCTCTTGGACAGGGGACATTCACATGTGCCGAGCTCTCATCATCATCTCTATCATTTTGTCCTTCTTTGGATCAGTGCTGGTCTTAGTGGGAATGAAGTGCACTAAGATTGGGGGAACCGAGATTGCTAATGCAAGAGTAACCTTCGCTGGGGGGATGAATTACCTTATTGGAGGTGAGACATTACACAAAGAGTTATTTTACAAAAGTAAGCAAATGATTCATCTCTGTGTTGTTTCAGGGATGTGTTCTATGGTTGCTTTCTCCTATTATGGAAACAAGATCAGAGCAGAATTCCAAGATCCTAACTACAGAGCCCAGAAGTAAGTACAATAAATAATAAATATAACAAAGTAGTTTTGTTAACGTGTCCTTCTATGAGTGAAGAAGTGCACCTTAAATGATCATTCTGTTTGTTTTACTTTAAAACATAGGACAAGATCATGAGTAACCCTTTATTTATTGGCAGGTTTGAAATAGGCGTTGGTGTCTTTATTGGCTGGGGAGGCTCCACCTTACTTGTTGTTGGAGGCCTTATTTACAGTATCTTTGCAGGGAGGGAAGGATGTCGTTCAAGGTAAAAATACTTCTTTTTTTACACAACCATAGCCATACATCTGCCTATACAGAAAAACTAATTATTTTATAAAAATTTCAGCTCAAAGCACTACCCCGGCTACCAGTACGCTGATGCCTACACGGGTGCCCCAACAAAAAGGGAACCCGTGTATCTGGCTCGCACCGAGGTGAGTGAGAGTCGAAAATCTAGAACATCCAGTGGCAGCAGAGGCAGCAGCGTCTCTGGGCTGACCAGCATCACCAAGGCGACGGATAGCAGCGGATCCGGGGTCACCAGTATCACCAAGACGACAGCTAGCAATGCATATGTGTGACTTGTCTCGTGGAACTTGATCATTTGCTATGTTTTTCACAACAGTGGGTGGCATTAAGTCTTTTCGTGAGCTTTAAAAGTAGCCTTTGTAACAGGAAAGCACAAGTCTTACTCTAGATAATTATTAACATACTCTAAAGTAAAGCTGCAATATGGAATTTTCTTTTTTAGGGTTCGAGCACAAGGTGCTTAGAACCATATATATATAAAGGCTAGATGTCTTATGACGGAGTGTCGAACATCCGCACAGGGCGGCCATCTTGCCACAGTAAGCTTGCTCACCCATAACGTGTTGTACTGGTACATGGACTTTTTAAATAACCATAACTTGCTCAATTTTCTACCGATTTTCAAACGGTTTGGTTTGTTATAAACGTCAGAAATGTAGTTATGACACTGCATATTTATTATTACATTACATGTCATTTAGCAGACGCTTTTATCCAAAGCGACTTACAATAAGTGCATTTAAACATTGGGGTACAAATAAGAGCTAGAAGTAAGAAAGAGCTTCAAGTAAGCCAAACTATGAAGTGCTAGTCATAAGTGCGATGCAGAAGTTTTTTTTTTTTGTTTGTTTTCCCCGGCGTCGTCTTAGTCAAGGTAGAGTCGGAAGAAATGTGTATTTATGAATAATTATAACCATGAGCTTCAAATAACATTAAACAGAACAGAAAGGTGCAATTAACACATACAAGGTACATGTTTACTTTAAACAAGTAATAATTAAAATTATTGGAAGACGTCTATATGAAAATATTCAATTTCTAAAACACTTCACATCTTCAAACTTGGTGAGGTCACTGTGGACAAGTTGAGGATCTAAAGTTGCTGAAAGTTTTTTAAAATGTCGCATGGTGTACGAGATAGGGAGCACCAAAGTTGGCGATAATTCAGATTTTTCACAACAGACAACGAAACTCTTATAACTTCTTGCTGATTGATGATGGGTCGTTGCTGAAGACGACTATGTTGCTGAAAACAGCGCCTCCTTGTGGAAGTAGAAAATACTAAAAAACAAACTGTTACAACTTTGCAAATCCTGGTCCAATCTGAACCAAACTTGCTAGGATTGATGATAGTCTGGCCCTGAGGCTGCTTGTATGAAAAGTCAATTTTGAAAACTGCCCCCTGGTGATGGCACACAGATTTACACTTAGTTTTAGATGCTGTTCTAACAGGGATTGTTGTAATCAACTAAAATGTGATATGTGAGACCCCAGACCCGTTCTGAACATGTCTGTAAAAGATTACCTCCCCACAAGAAGTAGAAGCCGGAAACAGGAAGTAAAGTCTAAGGTGGGCACACAGAGACTCGCGAGCCCTCAAGCTCCAACCCATTCAGAACCGCTTGCAGTACTAGTTTTTAAATTTCTTTGTTCCATAGAACACAAATCATTAAAACCAATTCATTTTGTGGACAAAACAAGACATTTGAGAACATCATTTCCAGGTTTGAGAGACAATGATCAACATTTTTCAACATTTTCTGGTCCAAGGAATCGAAAAAAATAATTGACTGGTGAATTGATTAGAAAAAAATAAAATAAAAATCAGCCCCCTTCTCCACAAAACCATTGTTGGTCATCTCTTTCTCCTGTTGAATTTATAATGCACTGGATGCTGAGACTGGAAGAATCATCTCCTCGCCCCTCTCTCCATCTTGGGCCACCAGTGTTTGCAGCTTGCAACAAGCCACCGACTTCTTTGTCTACCGCTCAGTTGTTCCAAGTCTGATCTTTACTTTGGGAATCATCTTGTATATCTGTACCTCACACATTGGCGTTTTATTGAACTGTTAACATTTTCCTGCACTAATGTGTGGAGCATTATCTGGCTGTGATTCATCACATCACCTACCTGAGGCTGAGACAATCAGAAATATTAGAATTGCATGTGTGGCTGCTCATATTGCTGCTGGTGTTAGGTAACACAGTTACAACACTGTAACGCTGTTCAAATAACTATTTGAAAGAACCTTTCAAAACAACTCTACAAAGTGCTTTCCGTAGTAGAAAAATAAAACTTTTAAGCGTAAAATGGTAAAGACAGAATTAAAACATAAAATGAAAAACCAGATGAAATAAAATAGTAAAATTACATCTGTAGTTAAAAGAAGGCATTTTAAAGCAAAGTAGTCTAATGTTCAGTGGCATATTTTTATGCATTAGCCATATTTAGTGTTAGTGGCTAGAAGTTGTGAGATGGGGCAAGTAGCAGCACCTTGTACAAATCCATATAGGGTTTGAGTTTTCTGGTTAAGATCAACCGAACACTTGGAGCAGTGTCAAAAGGTGCCAAGTCTACAGTAACAGATCAGTGCAATTCCTTTTAAAAGAATTCCACATCTTTAAAAAAAAAATACAAGTCAACCATAAAGTTAAGAACAAAAGTTTTACTTTATATAAAGAAGGCAATAAATACAAGTTTTCAATGTCTAACATTACAGGCTGAAAGTAGCAGTGTCTGTACACCATCACCATCTACAAGTGATGTGATTTACACTACAAACCTTTCCATTCCAATCCTTTGTTTCGGAGGAAGATAAATGCATATCATGACAGGCCGAGTCACAAAATCAGATGGATCCTTGTCTGATTTTGGAAACTGCACAGCCATGGTATGCCAATCAGTCAGGATCTGTGGCCAGATTTCCTCACACACAGAGAAGAAGGGGAAGGACAAAATGCCTTACCATGTTACGAGTCGACTCAATTTACCTTGTTCTCTGTTGTGTGAAGAAGACCCAGCTCATAAAATCTTGACTAATTTAAAAATAGAGCAATTAAATAACTCAAACATCGATGCTGTTGGGTCATGCAGAGGGCTTGCGATCTTTTACAGACTGAAACAGGCTGAAAGTAGCAGTGTCTGTATTTAAGTGTGGTGATGCATCACATGTACAGTGTTTTGTCATGTGTGGTTGTGGGTCAGTGGGGACGGGGGGGGACGGGGACGGGGGGAGGTGGGGGGGGGTTAAAGTCCATTAAAAAAAAAAAAAAGTTTAAATCTCGTTGACCATGTCCTGTTGGGCAGAGTGACGTAGCAGCCATTGAGGCATGTGTACAGTTTGGCAAGGTCCAACATCTAACAAAAAAAAAAGAAGAAGAAAATAAGAGTCAGCACACTTTAGTATTAAGTAAATATGGATTAAACATATTGAGTACTATCTGAAAGAACGTACCTGAAGACATCCTGTGGAAAAGGTTGGTTCATCTTGGGCGAAGTCCTCGTCGTAGAAGGGTCGGTTCATCTTGGGCTAAGTCCTCGTCGTAGAAGGGTCGATTCATCTTGGGCTAAGTCCTCGTCGTAGAAGGGTCGGTTCATCTTGGGCGAAGTCCTCGTCGTAGAAGGGTCGGTTCATCTTGGGCTAGGTCATCACCGCAGCCATCTAGGACGGGACTTCTCCGGGTCGTGGTGTCCAACATGGAGTCCTCTGATCCAGGAATGCGCTGCAGCCTTCATCTCTTCAAAACAAGGAAGAATTTGATAAGTCACATGAAAAAAAAAGAGAAGTGACAAATCTTCAGGTAGCTCACCTGGTCAAGTGTGACAGGTCCTCACATCCAGTCAGAGCTCACCGATGGATGCCCTCCCTAACCTATACCTGCCTTTCCTGTCCTACACTGAGAGTTACAAGCAATCTTTGCCAGCCATTTGGGATGATGCTAACCCCAATGTTTTGGTCGGCTGCATGAAAAACTGTAAATCTACCAGTTACCCAGACAAAAGTTCCTTCTGATTCTGTAGCCTCGCCACAAAAAGGTCTTCTGCTGAAACCCTCATTTTGCTAAGCATGAAATCAATTCCACTTTCCTGTCCTCAGATCTCATTTTCTCTCCCTGCAGCCTTTCAACAGCCATTGCTGTTGAAACATCTGCAAGAGGCAGCAGTTTCACAATTCAGAGCTTCTCGTGTGTTTAGCAAGACGTGGCACCAGAGTATTGACAAAGCAGACACCTGAAAATACTTGACCCCAATTTAAACAAATGCTTCACCATCTACAAGTGATGTGATTTACACTACAAACCTGTCCATTCCAATCTTTTGTTTCGGAGGAAGATAAATGCATATCATGACAGGCCGGGTCACAAAATCAGATGGATCCTTGTCTGATTTTGGAAACTGCACAGTCATGGTATGCCACTCAGTCAGGATCCGTGGCCAGATTTCCTCACACACAGAGAAGAAGGGGAAAGACAAAATGCCTTACCATGTTACGAGTCGACTCAATTTACCTTGTTCTCTGTTGTGTGAAGAAGCTCATAAAATCTTGACTGATTTAAAAAGTGAGTAATTAAATAACTCAAACATCGATGCTGTTGGGTCATGCAGAGAGCTTGCGATCTTTTGCATGGTTTCCCAAACATTTAGAGGTCAGGTTACTGACCCCAAGAATGTCAAATTCAATGATTTTTTTCTCCTAAACTAATGAACCATTTGGGTAAATTAGATCAAGCATTTAAAAGGTGTTTACATTGTTAGTAGTCTAATGAAACTTCTAACCAAACACATGAAGATGCAGTGAATCAGGATACGGCTACCTTTAGCAGATGCAACAGCAGCAGTGGGTGGTGGAAGGCTGCAGGGAGAAAAAAATTGATATGGAGACAAGTTGGAGGAATCATTTAATGCACAGCTCAACAAGAGTTAAAGCGGAGAGAAACTTTAGGGCAAGTCTACAAAAATCAGAGGAGGAACTTCGCCAACACATCTAAGAGATAGCAGTTTCTCATGCAACCAACCAAGACATTGGGATTAAGCATCTTCCTAATGACTCTACAAGCTGCCTAAATTGTGAAATTTGAAAGAAAGTCATGGGTAATAACGGACTACAGACACTTGTTCGCTGAAATAGCTAGTGTATGGTGAGGTGTTAACCCTAAATCCAACTTTGGGCAAGCCATAAAGTCCTATCATTTCAACCAGCTGCCAGCTTCGCAAATAAGAGGCAAAAGACCACTTGTGTTTACACGTTTACATGATCACTGTTAACCACAAAGCTCCAGACACCAAGTCAATCCAAGAAACAAACCAAATAACGAAAAATTAATTAAATAGCTGCAGCTGCTCACTCCTGCTACAAGAGAGTACTTGCACAACAGTCTTGAACATAAAGCCAAATTCTGTCTGAATTCAGCCCACAGAATAAAGGTTTTATTTCAAGTCATCGTATCGAATGATAAAAAGTTTGAACATTTGGCGCAACTTTCACTTAAATAATCCGAGTTGTCTCTCTGCCAGGTTTGTGTCCTCCTAAAGAAAAGAAACGCGCTCTAATCCTGCAACCTACAATCTAATTTTTGAAAGAAACTATGCAGGATAGCCCTGCATCCCTTAGGCGAGTAACGCATAGTTTTGCAGGGGAAGATAAAAATCCCCTGCTGGGAGGCCTCCCAACATAACGCGCAAAAAGACTATGAACACAAACAAGTTCAACTCCTTTAGAGGGAAATAAACTTGGCGGAGTGAGACAAGTCAGCATTAATATTGAATTCGATTTCAGTTAGCGACTACAAAGGCTGATGACAGTGCGTAAAGTTTAAGACTGGATATCAAAAGTGTGCCAACAAATGCCAGATTTAAAGTATATCATAACATTATACATGGGCTGAATAACACCTACAATCTCATGTGACTACACTTGCATATAAATCAAAAGTTTAGCTTCACAATAAAATCAGGAACCAGTTATCTTATCAAAGCAATTACCAGTTGAGAATAAAGGAAGACCTGGTCTAGCTCATCATAATCAATTACTACATTTTTACAGCACTTTGAAAGAAGCACTTTGATGCGTTTACTACATGATTCATCAGCTTCCACGTTCGTCAACAGTCCAAGTTGCAACTATGATAACTGAGATTCAAGACGAAAATTAAATTTTTAAATTAAAGCCATTTCAAAATAAGGTACCAGAATTTCCTGCAGAAATCAGACGCCTCAACACTAATCAACTTTTAAATCATCCATTTAAATTGAGACTAAAAAAAGTGACTAAATCAAACACACCGGACAGACAGACGGATACCAGACACACAGGACAGACTGACAGAGACCAGACACACGAGACAGCCAGAAAGACACACAGGACAGACAGACCAGCGAGATGAGAGAACGAGAGAGAGAGAGAGACAGACAGACAGAACAGCGAGAGAGAAACAGTGACACATGCCATGACGGCAATCTTGGCATGCGTCAGTGTGTAAATAAAGGCCTTTGCACTCAGTAACGCAAAACTAAAACATTTTGATTAATGTAACGCCATTGTGTCAGGCATTGTAAATGTTTAGATGCAAATTAACTTTATAAATTGAGTGGACACGATTTACCAACAAAGATCATGTGGCAAAGGCCTTTAATTCTTACCTTAAGGCAAAAAATGTACCTGTTTTTGAAAGAATTTGAATTTGCTTGTTGTCTAATTGGTGCGCATCTTACCAGTCTTGCAGCATAAATTTTGTTCACCTTTCTGGTGCAGTAAAGTCAATTGGAGTGTTAGTCTTGGTCCAAAGGTCAGATAAACGTCAGTCCAAGTCAGACATCACACAGACACACACTCCAAGTCAGTCATCACGCACGCACACACACACTCTCCAAGTTAGTCATCGTGCACACACACACACCCCAAGTCAGTCAGCGCACACACACACACCCCAAGTCAGTCATCGCGCACACACACACTCCAAGTCAGTCATCACGCACACACACACTCCAAGTCAGTCATCGCACGCACACACACACACACACTCCAAGTCAGTCATCGCGCGCGCACACACACTCCAAGTCAGTCATCGCGCGCGCACACACGCACACGCACACACACACACACACACACACACACACACACACACACACACACACACACACACACACTCCAAGTCAGTCAAAACACACACACACAGTAGGAAAAACAGATCAGAAATGATAGACTGGCATGAACACCAAGACCAAGTACAGTCATGACACAGTGGCCATGAAGAATCAAGATTCAGGTCAGAGCAGGTATAGTAATGGCACGGCGGCCAAGCAAGAAAGAAAAACTGCACTTACCATACCTAAATTTTACCTAAACCTAACTAAAACGCAATCTAATTAAGATGGACATGCAGGGATGTCGGTGCTCCTCTTGACTGATGCTAAAAGAAAAGTACAGGTTAGTTCACTTACTGTGCATGGACGCGGAAGGCACCCATGTTTGCCTATGTAAAATGACTATACGCGCAAGGCCAGACGTACAATAACACAAGTAGACTATGAAGGCGCGGGCACAGTTAGCGATCAAGGCCGACTTGCATTAAGGGACGTATGGCCATACAAAGGCAATGGCAAAGCTGCCATCTAAAGCCAGGTACTGTAGATCACCAGGATCTATTTAAGCGTTCTAGGGCTAGCGGTAGATTAATGGCCACGATGGAAAAGAGAGAGAGAAAATAAAAAAAGGCACAGCGGCCAAGAAGTCTAAGCCTTGTGACAGTATACAAGTGTACAAGGCACAACATTAATTTTATTCGTACCATCTAGCTTTAACTGTACACCAACATCCATTTAAACCTCATTTAAGATCTGGTCCTCCAACATCCACTATATTTTAGTGCTAAAGAAAACAGTTCAAGTTGATTTTTTTTTTCCTTTTAGAAGTGAGGAAAGGCACGAGGAGGGCCAGGACAGATCGACACGGCGGCCGGAGGAGCGATGGCCCGCGGCCTGCGTGTAACTTACCGTCCTAAGAAACAGTTGGAAAGAAAAAGTGGTTAAGGGCACAGTGGCAAGGCAAGAAAACGCCTCCATAGAGAGGCGTGTTCTTATCTTTGCATGTAAATTGTCAGTGTGATTCGGTATTTAGCTGTGGCCAGCCAGACTAGCAAGTCAGTGGCCAACACCTAAGTACCTTCACAAAAAAGACCCAACACACAAGTTCTTTTTTGTTTATTCCCCTACTCTGCAAACCCTACCACACATGGAGGCCAAGATGGTAGCCCCCAGAGAAGAAATAAAAAAATATAGACTCACCCTTTGTAGACGGACCTAAAAAGGAAATGTTAGTGCATTATAACTTATCAAGCATCTAAGCCCTTCCAGACACCATATCTACTTTAATGTGAACTGCTGAACATAATCATATTCTCAGACCATTTTAACTATTCAATCCAGGAATCTCAGTCACACACACAACCCATTCATTCAGAGAGAGTATTTTAAAAACACTCCATCAGTCACCTCATTCTTTCAAATCACTCTCTCAGCAGTTCCACAAAAATACAACCAACAAGGACCAGATTTCAGACCACCCAATAAAGTGGACAGGAACATACAAAACCAACCTGTGGCAAATGCTCCATGTACAACCCTCAGCTATTTGACAGATTCAGAAGAAAGCAGGAGAATAGAAAGAACGTGGCCATGTTGGACAATGCAGATAGATGTAGGCACGGCGGCCAAGAAAGAGTGGGGACACAGCGGCCACCCAAAATTAAATCAGGACACCTACTATTTGACAATCTTCATGAAGATCAATCTGGGGGGAAAAAACAAACAAACAAAAACATGTTTGAGTCCAGTCTCCAGCCTTGACAATGTTCAAGTTCATACCATTACAGGTGTAAAATAACTAGGTAAGGTGTTCTACAATGTGTTTGTATGAGGAACAGACATGGTTCACCCAGCCTGAGATATAAAGACTCACTTTCAGTGAAAACATTGCTGCCAGCACAAATTCTATTCTAACAGTGAAACAAAGAAATTAACATAATCACAAGTGATGTAGAATAAAGTTGATTAAGATTTAACAAATGCCTTTTAAGTTCAAGTATAGAAATGTCAGTAGCCACACTTTAAAAACACAAAACTTAAACTTAAATTATACATGTGTGATTAAATTAATATGATATATTGCCATCAGTTAAATACCTTATGAAAATTAGCCATAACATTTTCAATGATGTAGTAAATTATATCTAAAGGTGTCACTCACCTTTTTTTTTTAAACTGCCTCAGCCTTTTGTATATGGCGGGTCTGACCAGGTCTCCGTGAGCAGGAAGCAGGTTGTTCCTTTAAAAAAAAAAAAAAAAAAAAAAAGTTACATTAAAAGTTTAGAATTATAAAAGATATGTACAGGGTGCGTACTTAAAATTTAAGCACTTTTCCGGCACTTTCACGATAAATTAGCAACTTTTTAAGGAACCTAAAGCTTATATATGACAAATACTCCTCCCTGTTTACATTCATTTTTTACTGTTGCTCTTTTGCAGATATGACAACCCAATTTACAAGGGAACAATCTTTTATGAATGATAAACACAGGATTTACCAGTAACATTAATTAAGGTTCCACTCCAGTATTAACAGAGCTGTGTTATTGTTCAAGTGCAAGGGTAGATAACGCTAAATACTTGAGACCTGTAGAGAATGTTTTTAAAAACAAAACAAAAAAAAACCTGCATACATATTGTCTGGATGTGTTCCATTAAAGTGAAATAGAAATAATTATCCTCTATTGTCGTTATAGCATTGCTAAAAAAAAAAAAAATCTAACGGTGGCCTAAGACTTCTGCACAGTACAGTAAAATCTAAAAAAATATTACAACTTAAAGTAGCTTTCTGACTAAAATGGACTATATGCAACAATGAAATGGTATTTACTGCAACTGCACTTCAAATTGTTATTTCAAAAAGAAAAGAAACATCAAAAACAGATGATGGAAATATGACTACACTAGTGTAAGGAGAAGAAATGATAACAGAATAAGCCACTCCCCTTCCTTTAACATTTAACATTTTATGGACCAAACATGAAAATAAATGACAGGTTAATGAAAATAGAAATGAGTTGCAGCCCCATTTAAACCAATGATTTAACTGCTGTAACCAGACTAAACGGCTGCCAATTTAGATAACTGGCTGACGGAGTCACCATTAACATAACTTGACAAAAGTTACTCACCACACTGGACGGGACACCAATCTGGACCAGGTCGAACACGCCATCCTGGAGCGCCTTGCTGCGTTTCTATACAGGAGCTGATGCACGCGGCCACCTTTTCGGCGTCTGACGTCACGCCGTGGTAGTTTTATTTTAATTTTTTTTCTCTTCTTTTTTTTTTAAAGTTCCCTCCTTTTTTGAGGTTTTATGGCGGTTGGTGCATTACCGTCACAAATTCCCTCCTCCCGGAACAGTTTCACTAGTTAAGCAGCGACACTTTTTTCGCGTCTTTTTTTTCGTTCCACGGCTCGTGCAGCTTCTCTTCAAAGTAACATCACGGAACTGTTGGCTGGACGAAGATTAAATAAGAAGAGGAGGAGGAAGCAATTAGCAGTCATCAGCTGATTGAAAAACACCTGCGTGAAGATGAGCAGGTGTGTTGTGTGTCACGAGTCTCCGCTTTATGCGCCTTCTTCTTCTTTTCTGAGGTTTTATGGCGGTTGGCAAACAACGATTTCGTGCATTACCGCCACCATCTGGTATGGAGTGTGGGTCGAAACGTTGATCAAACTGAACTATTACTAAAAAGTAAAAATTATCAAATAAATAATAATAATCATATATATATATATACAGATATACATAGGCAAGGCAAGTTCATTTGTATAGCGCCATTATTACACAAGGCAATTTATATAGTGCTTTACAGAAGCAAGTAAATACATTGGAAATTAAAAAAAATCAACTAGCCTATAGAAATAAAAACAGTTTAAAACATTAAAAACATTAAAAAAATTAAATCAAGCAGACAATAATTTTTCTGCATACTACAAAACACACAAAAAAAACAAACCTATATATGCATACCTATACATACACCATTCATATACACACACACACATCCTATATCCTCCCAATCAACTTGGTGGTTTTAAGAAACTGAAGTAATATCTTGTAACACTCACTCCGGTTCTTCCACAATACATCTACCAACTCCAATTCCTCATCAATGTCTCTCAACTTTTTAATCATTACTTCTCTCTCCCTTTGGTATTTCTGACATTGAAAGAAATCTATATTATTATGTACTGTTGCTGCTTTTGCCGCCTTGTCTGCTATTTCGTTCCCTTTAACCCCAATGTGTGCTGGTATCCATAAACATATTACTGTCCCATCATCTGAATTCTATATAATGTTTGTTGTATTTCTATTATGAGGTCTTGTCAGAATGGCTGGACTGTAGGCTTGTGATCAGTGTTGGGTAGTAAATTTGCTAATTTTCAAGAAGTTGCGGTAAGAGTAACATGTATATTGTTACTCCTTTTTTAAAATAAATATTGTCTGTGTTCAAACAATGCATAATCACATATTCATACAAATGAACATACAAATATTCATTATACAACAATAACATTGTGCTAAAAATGTGTGTCTCTGAAAATGAATGTCACATTTTTGCAATGTGATTTAGGTCATGCCATCACACACTATTTTGATGATCTAATTAAAATACTTATTGACTGAAATGCCATCTTAAAATACATTTCGGGTATTGTCACAATAACATTTCCTCTAAAATCATAATTGCTACGCTATATTGACCAATCATTTGTGTGTGTTTTCAGATGTCAAAAAGATTAGAAGAGAGAAAAATAAAGTACATGAAATATCATGCCTACTGTGAAAAATGTAAGGTGCATTTTTACCTGGACAAGGACAGAAACTGTTTTTGTGTCTACCACAAAATGAAATAAAAAAGCTGTTAAAGGATTTATGTAAAAAAACAAAAAAAAAAAAACTGCGTCAAGTGTTCTATATATTTTTTTTCTAAAATGAACATTGTTCTGAGTTTATATATTGTATTGCTTGCATGCAATCACATCTTTGTGACAATACTGTGGCAGGAACACATCTCACAGCCGACTGTTTATGAGAGGAAGGTTCAGACTGTGCCTTTAACCAAACCTCTGCAGACTGGGCACTTTCCCAGTAACGGTGCACACTCTTTGCACACCACCAGATGTCCACATGGGATGAACACACCTTACAGGTACGCTCCATCTGCAAACGCCACAGCTGCTCCTCCATAGGAAGTTCTGATAACACTTGGCTTGGTGAAGTTGTTTCGTTTGACTGAGCCATGAGATCTTGGAGCAGGTGGACATCGTTTTTCTGGATCCAGTTGCGAAAAACCCTTTGTCAGGATGAGCTCTATCATCAACTTGGCAGTTTGCTGCGGTGCACCGCTGTACTCCTCAGCAGATAAAACATTTTGCTCTCTCAAATGCTCCAACACTGGCTCCACGCTCTTCAGACACTGGATCAACACTGCCTGGTGTCTCTTCACAAAGGTGAAACCATCTGATGCCATTGCCTCTGCCAGCATCTCGCGCTCCTCTTCCCTTTTTTTGATCGTCAGCACTCAGAAGGTCTGAAACTAGCTCCTGGACTGTTCTGTAGTTCTCTCCACTGGTCAGAATCTTGATCTGGACTGTTTGTTTGACGAGACCCCTCTCAAAGCCCATTTCTAAAGCAGACTTAAGGTGGTGGAAGATAGCTGTTTTAAGAAATCAAAGTGTCCACGGTACCTTTTATCAAAATAACATCAAAGGTCCACAAAGCACGTTCGTTCCTTTCCTTGCAAGATAATCAAAGGCTTAAGGCCAACAGTTACAGTACCCTCGCAGATAACATCAAAGGTCATCAAAGTTGGACAACATTTAGGGGAAGGTTAGGGAAAGGGTTAGGCACTTAGTTGTGACAGTTAAGGGTAAGGACATTAGGAATGCATTATGTCAATAGGGTGTCCTCACTAAGATATAGAAACAAGTTTGCGCGCACACACACACACACACACACACTCACACTCACACACTCACTCTCTCTCTTTTTAATGCTGCCGTGGCTCCTTTCAGTTGAACCATCGGAGGTGGGCGGGGCTGTCCGGACCATCCAGCCAATCACAGTCACCCACGATCGGTCGGTTGCGTGTGTCTGCTCCTCTGTAACTGGGAAAAGAAAAGCAATGTGACAGACGGACAGTCACTCGTGAAAGAGTCCTGTGTGGAGAACTAAAGCGAACTTTTTTTTTTTAGCTAACGTAACATCAGCCGTAAAGTTAGTGGGTCGTCAGGATACGAGGACGACCGTCAGATCCACAGTTAACCATGGTTTCCATTGACCATGTCGCCCAGAGAGTACTGACATACATCCCATATGTACTTGTCTTGATTGACATGAGATATGAAGGTAAGAAGTAGATTGACTCTGAACGACCCCAACTGATGCTGTCAATACTTTGACTTGAGATATTCTGCTTTGTAGCGTTTGAGTCGCTGTTGTTGTCAATAGTAGCATTATTCAAGCTAGCTAGCCCTCGAGGTGAGCTGTCATGTGTGTTTTAAACTTTCTGTTTGCTCGTAGTGATGGTTTCCTTTGGGCTAAGCTAACCTGATGTTAACTTACATTATCCTGTTTGTGACAAGTCGTCATTCTTGCGTGAACTTAACGTTTAGTTTAGTTATGTACACGTTGTCGTTCGCGGACGTGAATGCTAGTGATGTGCGGTATACCGTCCAGGCTGGTATCAACGATACCAATATGATATCGATATTTGTGTATGCGAAATCAGCAATATTTCAAATTACAGCTTCATAATGAAAGCAAGATATCACTACTCTTTCTTGTTCTTTAAGTATTAATAGAATTACAGTACAATTTAAAAACAAACAATAGTAAATGCTGCATGTTAAATGATAGCATGTTTGTCTTAAAATGCTTTTTAACATTAACATTCCACATTAACTTTTGTTGTTTGTTTAGTTGCATGTTAATTGGGTTTCCCAAATGTTCCCACATTCACCTGTTTTTTTGTTTAGGAACAACAGCATATTTCATAACCGTTATTAAGGTACATTTTAATAAATTGGGATTCTGTAGCTTTAAGAATGCTGGGAACTCCCGTTGTTTGAACATCAACACACAAACAGAAGCTTAAACCACAGTTTGGAATAGTAATGAACTCGGTCAGGCTTGACAGCCTCCGTATGATGCCGACTTTGTCATTTCCCTGCTGTTTTTAGAGCACTTGTGTAAACTTGCATCAATAATTGATTAGACGGTATTAGATAGTCAGCCAATGCTGAATTGAAAAACAAAACAAAACAGATTATTAATTAATAGCGGACCTCCTGGGTTTACACAGCTTTTTTTTTATTTGCAACTCTGTCCAGTGTTAAATCCAAACCTCTCTAATAACAATATCTTTGAGAATATATTATTATTCCAAACATAGATCAATTAATTGCAAATTACTTACAGGATGACTGCTCACCACCGGTGCACAAAAGTATTACCTGTTTGTTTTATGGTTTGTTGTGGTCACATGCTCATATGTGTGTCTTCCAGGGGTGAAATGTGGTCGTGATGGGAGTGTAGACAATCATATAGAGATGGGGAAGAAACTGCTCGCTGCTGGCCAGCTAGCAGATGCCCTCTCTCATTTCCATGCTGCTGTAGGTAAGTGTAATAATAGACCTGCAGTTTTCTCATGTTTTTCACGTGGAAGTATGGCGGCAATTTAAACACTTGCACTCACGTTCTTATGCTCTTTTGTCAGACGGAGATCCAACCAACTACATGGCCTACTACAGGAGAGCCACAGTGTTTCTAGCAATGGGGAAGTCAAAGTCTGCGCTGCCAGACTTGAGCAGAGTCATTGAGCTCAAACCAGACTTCACATCGGTAAATTTTCACCCAACATTGTTATGCTGCACCCTCACCAAGACATCCGCTGTAGGTGCTGACACAGTAGTGTGAGAAATAGGAATTAGTTGACCCATTACAAATACATGGATATGACCTGTAAACATTAAATATCTTGTAACTGCATCACTAAGCACAAGCATAGAGCTGTCCCTACTGAGAAATGCATCACAAATAATGGGAATTAGTTCAATCAGCCACTGTTCATTAATTAATTTTCACAGAGCAAAGTGTCTGTCCTGTTTTAAAGGTTTAATATTTAACAATTTGTTTTGTCATTCAAATCTTTTTAAACTTTCAGTTATTCTCTGTAGTGTCATGGTGTGACATGGTGTCATCTGCACTCCCTTTTACTGTACAGTTTGTTTTATGTTATGTATTGAGACACAACTATGTGGGGAAACCAGTTAGCTGAGTGAATACATTTTCATTTTCACTCTTGTGATGAATAATTTCTCTCTCTCTCTCTCTCTCTTTCCCGAACAGGCACGACTTCAGAGAGGAAATCTCCTTCTGAAGCAGGGAAGACTTGATGAAGCAGAGAGTGACTTCAAGAAGGTGGTAAGTGAAACTTTGTAATATCCCGTTTGAACTCAGAAGTCAGATTAACAGAGTTCACCTATTCCATGAAGCAGGATTAAGGGAGAGTCTTGCTTATTTCAATAAGACTGGCTGATTTAAGGAGGAGTTCTGTTCCACCATTGTGGCTTAAATGAATCACTGGTGCTGTTGAACAAATCGAGCTTTGATTAGCTTTGTCTCCAAGAATGTGGAAAGATGGAAACAGATTATCAAAAGTTTGTCCCTTCTATTAAAGTCACTCACTCACTCATCTGGCGAGGCGAGTAGAGCCGAGTGTTGCGTGTGTGTCGTCAGAGGCGTGCGTAGGTGGAGCACGAAGTAATGTGTGTTTATGTACATTAGCGAGCCCCAGGTGAATATCTCTGTCACTCTGCATATTTCGAGTTATTCCTCTTATTGTGAGAGCTGCACAATAATAAGAGAGGCCATGTATCACCCTGCAGTGCTGTGAATAAAGTGCCGTTCTTCAATGCAGACGAAGTCCCGTGGTTTAATGTGTTGTTGCCGTAGCTAATCCGAGCTAAAGGAGCTAGCAGTCTTCGGAGGTCTCCTTACCCCCCCCCAGGTCTTATATAGGATGCAGGATGTTAATCTGATGACCTCCATGATGGAGATGATTATAATATCATGGGTGTAAGCGTGAAGGGAAGTGCATCCACTCTGCAAAGTTTACACTTGATTATTTTTAGAAATGTAAGAGCTCATATTGGAACCCACTGATGAGGACATTCTGCCTTGGTTACAATGAAGTTATTTCTCATGATAGACTGCTTTAATTACAATTAAAAGTAATTGATGCAACGTCTTGCCCCGCTATCTTCCAGATGAAGTCCAGCGCCAGTGACAAAGAACAGAAAGAAGCCCAGAGCCAGCTGACAAAGTCGGATGAAATTCAGCGTCTGGTGGCTCAGGCTCACAGCAGCTTCAGCAGCAAAGATTATGTGACAGCTGCTTCCCAGCTTCACACTGTCATTGAGGTAAGAGAATTACCTCATCGAGATTGCCAAATGTACCTGCATTCTCATGTGTAGTCACCAGTCCTGCAGTTTGTAAGAGTTCTTGTCCACCTGTGACAGACATGCGTTTGGGATGTGACTGCTCGTGAGATGCGAGCTGAATGTTTTATCCAGTTGGGAGAGATGGGGAAGGCCATCAGTGACCTTAAAGCTGCGTCCAAGTTAAAGAACGACAACACGCAGGCTTTCTACAAACTCAGCACCATCTACTATAACCTTGGAGACCACGAGATGTCCCTCAAGTGAGAACTTTTTTTTTTTTAATGAGAAAGCTCTAGCTCTAGCTATACTAGTATCAACATTTACCAGTGTAAAGCAGTGTGTCACTTTTAAATGATAGATTTCAGGGAATAGTGCAAAAGTATATTAACAGCATGAAGAAGTGATGTGAACAATGTAATAACTAATTCAAGTGTGAATCCTCTCTACAATGTGTTGCTTTTTTTAATTTGGACATGGATTTTATTGCATTTATATATGAGGAAACTGCTGTTGTTTCAAGTCAAGTCAAGTTGTTTCTTCTACCAGATCATACCTTAACTGTCTATTTAAGTGAAGGTCACTTTATCTACAAATGACGAATGATTTATGTTCATCTACAAAGTAAATCCATACCGTCTAAATAAAAGGCACTTTCTGTTCAAATAATCACCCCTACTCGTCATTGCCATAATTCAAGCGCGCCACAATAAATACCAAGCATTTTATCCCACAAAATCTAGGCATAATATTGTGTTTTCATTATCAGCAGAAAAACCAATACCAATACGAACCGATATATCAATAATAGGCTAATATCAGGCCGATATTATCGGACATCCCTAATTATTTTCATAATTGATTAATCTGTCAGTTATTTTCTCAATGAATCAAGTACTTGTTTGGTCCGTCATATGTCAGAACATTTTCAGAAATGTTGGTCAGTGTTTACTGAACCTGGAAATGATGATGTTTTTCAAAGGTCTTGTTTTGTCCTCAAACCAAAATTTGTCAGTTTTAATGATTTATTTGTTATATGGAGCAAATAAACGAAAAATATTCACATTTAAGAAGCTTAAAAATCAGAAAGCTTGTTTTAATAATTGAAAAAACATGAACAATCATTGCAGCCAATGACAATGACCCCAAACTTGAACAGTTTGAGTTAGTTCTGCTGCTGGGCTGTTGTGTGTACTTGTTATTTTCCCTCCACCCTGTGCACATCGGCAATAATACATGTTCAGTACAACAGAAATGTGTCCGCTGTAACCTCTGTAACCTTCCTCCTCCTCCTCTGATCTGCAGTGAGGTGCGCGAGTGCCTGAAGCTGGATCCTGATCACAAGCAGTGTTACAGCCACTACAAGCAGGTCAAGAAGCTCAACAAACAGATCCAGTCTGCAGAGGCACTCATCCAAGAGCAGAGGTGTGTGTGGGTGCGGCTGTGTCTGTCTGTCTGTCTGTCTGTATTCAGGCAGTTGCGCTGCAGTTGCAGTACTGGCTCTAGCACAACTGCTTCCTTATTGTAAGTCACCCCAGCTTTTTGATCTCAAAAACAGATGTAAATCCGTATTTCTGTGAATGGAAGTCACGTCGCAGTTGAAGTATTCAAGATGTCACATTCATATTATTAAACCAACCAACAGAATAACAGAGTGGTGTGATTATATATGGGTGTGTAATAATTGGCCAATGCCAATTACTAAAATAAAGACAGATATTGTCCCAATTAATTCTCTTAACTGATTACTCGGTCTACCTCCAGTAAGCAGTGCACAGATTACTACTTGAGCTGGGTCAAATCAGTGTTTATCATTTAATACAGGTTTTATGGTCCCTTATGTATATTATAAAATATATTTAATTTAATTTAATATAACATATATCAATTGTTTAACCCTGTGTTATTGCATTGTTTGTTTATCTTTTACTCTGTGTTGAGTATTGTGAAAATTAACTATTTCCTATAATATGCTCATTTGCTGATATGCCGATTTTCAAGCCCGTAGTGGGTGTTTCAGGCAATTCACCTTCATATTTTCATTGAACTTCTATTGTATCTTTAGCTTTTTTCATGTGTGAAAGTACATGGATCCAACTACAAAAAGGTAAATAAAGGTAATAAATAGTAAACTGTGGACATAACGATCCATGTTACGGTCTGTTTGTTGAAACATCGACTTGTTTCTTGCTCTTCAGGTATGAAGAAGCAGTGAGAAAATATGAGACGGTAATGAAGACCGAGCCCAACGTGCAGCCTTTCTCTCAGCGCTCAAAGGAGCGCATCTGCCATGCGCTATCAAAGGTAAGTACCGCCTCAAGGTTCATTAGCTCACCCCTGTGCTTTGTTACGCAGTGTATCGGACAACGGCCTTCCCTTTTGTGCTATGAGCAGGGCCAGCAGTCGAGCAGAGCTGTGTCGGTGTGTAGCGAAGTCCTGGAGTCAGACCCAGAGAACGTCAACGTGCTGAAGGACAGAGCTGATGCCCACATCCAAGAGGAACAGTATGAAGAAGGTACGCCCGTCACATGAAGCTGTATCTATTTATCAATTTGGTAAAGCCAGTCGGATAAAATGTCCTCACTTGGACTCTAATCCCAAAACCCTTAAAACCCTGAACTCTCACAGACTGTTGATATGTCAACTGCTAAGTGAGCGTTTGGAACTTTTGTTATTTACTTTTCATTGACTTGAATGAGGGGTGATTTAAATATCATTTACTCTTTTAATTAATTTACGTGTTTGAATGAAGCTAGCGAATATGTGCTCAGTAAACCCTTGTGTTGGTCTGGATTATATTGAGACAAACTGAGTGAATATGGGGTAATATTGACCTCAGCTCAGCTACACTAGAAAGCCTTAAATAATTCCTGTCATGGCACGAGTGAAACACAAGGGGTCCCTGTAACTCTACACAGAATTACCACTGTGAAATTAAAGTAGAAGTATCCTCAGCACACCAGCATCTTACCATCTGCTGCTTAAAATTCTGTCTCATTTGTCACAAGATGTTCACAATGAATTTAAATATGCTACTTAAAAAGTAAGCAAGTGTAGATGCATAAAACAAGTTTGGTTAAGTCTCATGACGATGATGCATAAAGCGTGAAGGAGGCAAACATCATCATCATCAGTGCTGCCCTGTACTCGTAGAGATTATGCTGAATTTGCAGCAGTTATTATCCCCTGAAACCAGTGTTGGCAGAGGCAGAATTAGTATGAAATGACAGTTTCCTGTATCTGTTGCTAAATCACACAAAGTCTCAGGGTGGCAGACGGTGAAACCCTCAGGAATAGTCACAGCCATCATTTTACCTGTCACCCGAAGGTCTGCTACCATCGTTCAAAGAAACCAAGGGATTGTTTTTATCAGTTTGTAGTTTACATCTATCTGCCAAATAAGTCTGAAACTGAACGTGTGTGTGTGTGTGTGTGTGTGTGTGTGTGTGTGTGTGTACGAAATACAAATCCTGGTATAGAATATTTTCCCATTTTCTCAGCTTCTCAGTATTTAACTATGTAAAACTCTCTTGGTGAGAGTTTAATTCCTGGCAGAAATCTTGAAAACTAACACGTATATGAGCAGATGAGTGAGGGAAAATGTGCAATTTAAGGGAAGTAAGGAAAGGAGCGGTGTAATTATTGTCATTGGAACCTGAGAACCCAGGCCTCGATTATACCACCATCACATTTTCATCACTTTTCTTTCCTCTACATCCGACTTCAACACTCGGATTGATTTGCACAGCGGAGACATAAATAAAACGTTAAGTAATAATTCATAACCTGCCAGGCTGATTCATTCATGAGTGGAGAATTTGTACGTCATTCAAATAATAGACTGCAGATCACATACCTGATACTTTGAGGTGGCCACATTGCACATAATCACCAGAGAGGAAAGGCAGTTATAAAGTACAGGCCTGCTGCTGTGGACGGGAAATCTTACGAAGAAATAAAAAGAAACAAAGGTATTTGTTCTGTCTTGATAGTAATGTTGTCCGAATTGGAACTAAAACAAACTAAAATACATTTATTTAATTGTATTTATTAGGATTTGTTTTGTTTTGATTGTGGCCATGGCTGGTTTACGACATTTGACATTTAATTACGTGGTACATACTTTTAGAAATGTAGGTCAGCGTAACGTCCCTGTAAAAACACATTTTGGGAAATGATTATGTTCATGTGCCACAAAAATGGCCAAAATTAGTTTGTAGCAGCTCCATTTGCAGCGTCAGACAAAGCACAAGGGATTAAAATAGCTGAAATACAATTAATCTCATAACGCAGTTAGACACACTCCAGCTGGCCACATGATACAATTAACCACACCTTGATTTGAGTGTTTTTATGATTAAGTTTTAGGATGGATTAATGCACAGGCTGGGAGTGGTTTGCTGCTGACCTGTGCAGATCAGTCAGTGTACTGCTGGGTTGCATGTGACATCCTCCCTGCTGAGACTCTGCTCCCATTGTGACACCAAAATAGCAAACTGGCACTCTAGAAGTCCAATTTTAATCAGACTAAGACAACGAATCAGTTCCGGACTAAAATTGAGCTGGTGTTAGTCGGACTAACCTACCTGGATAATGCGATTCATACTCCTGCATGTATGGCGTACTGCAAATGCACCAAAATGTCCTCCCCGGTCTTTGACGCGGAAGTAGAAGGAGACGACATATCACAGTTGGCATGTACGCCAGGTATGAAACATACAGAACGACAGCACGATCCATCTCATCTTCAATACGCACAAGCTTATGGAGAGACACAGCGCCACCTACGGAGAGGCAGAGTCACACATACACAGCCAAAAGAATGGATTTGCTCCTCCGCATGTATGCTCCGACCCGGCAAGGTCTCCGCTTGCCTGTCTTAGTCGGACTATGGTGTTAGCTCGATTAAAAACATGTGCATGTAAACACTCCGAGTAAAGAATGATAGCACTTAGGACAAGTGCTACAAATGATCTCAGTTGTCTCATGAGATTCATTTGAAAGTAAGTTTCGAGCTTTAAACATAAATTACAAGCTGAGGTCACGGAAGTGCCTTATGATAAGTTTCAGAACACAGAAAGAAATGAGTGGCATTCAAAAAAGATTATGTCATGTCCCCGTCTATGAATGCCTGTAACTCTAAACTCAATTTAGTTTTCACTTCTTTTTTTAATTCTTTATGTTGTATGTAAAAAGAGGGAAGCAAAACATTCATTGTCTAACACTCATGTGTGTGTGTGTGTGTGTGTGCGCACACGCATCCAATTAAAACCAACAATTTACACCAGCAACCCTGCAGGCAGGTCAGCCACCAGAGTAATGACATCCTTCACCAAAAACCCCATCAGCTCTGCAACCACAGGAGATGCTGGCTGAGTGAGCAACACATCAGCAGGTGTAGAACCCAGACCTCATGTGGGCTTTTAAAGTGTCATAACTCACCTCAGCACACCTTACAGGGTAAACAAGACTCATGGCAGCCAATACACACGCACGCACGCACATGCAGCCTGGAGCTGCTGCAACATGATCTGGACCTTGTGAGACTTTCTGAATGAATAAAGCAGTTTACTTGGTTACGTCAGTGCAAGATCAAGCACTTTCTGATGTTATGTAGGTCATGGTGTTTGTGAGAGTGCGGAAGATGTGAAGAAATGCACATTACTAATGATTCTGGCCACAATCGTTTTTTTTTTTTCTATTCTATTATTTTTAGCCAGCCTGGGCTTTTTTCCTTTACATCATTTCACAAGAAACATTTTATTCAGTTGGGGTCTGGCTCAAACGAGAGGCGTTTTAGGAGACCTGAAAAACGCCTTTTGAGATTTTGAGATCTGGGAGGCGTTTTTCAGGTCTCCTAAAACGCCTCCCAGATATCAAAATCTCAAAACGCCGGCCTCTAATTTCCGTCTACACGGCAAAGGAAAACAATGAAGTCATATTCCCATATTAACTTTCGTGCCGGATGTGGCCTTAATCCCACAACCTTGCAGCATTCATTGCCTTGCTCAAAGACCCTGCCTTCACACCTTTATGATTTACCATTGGCTGTTTTGTATGAATAGGCAAGATTGACTGATCCTATCCCTCCACTTTTATTTCGCAGCCATCAAGGACTATGAGACTGCTGCTAAACACAGTGAGAATGACCATCAGATAAAAGAAGGCCTGGAGAAAGCGCAGCGACTCCTCAAACAGTCACAGAGGAGGGATTATTACAAGATCCTTGGGGTGAAGAGGTGAGCACTGACCACTGGACAGTTCAAAAACTTGATGGGATTTTCATTTAGGGGATTTTGAGTGGAAGTTTTTTTTTTAAGTTGTATAATGGTTGCCATTCCAATTTGTGGTTTTTAGTTGGCATTGAATAGCCATTGTGCCACACAGAAAATCCTTACTGCACTTGAACATTGCAGTTTATCCCTTTTGAGCATTCAGTGTTGTAAAGCACGGCTGATAATTCAAGATGGCAATCAAATTCAAGGCAGCGGAATTGGCTCTAGCTATAAAAAGTAATGGTTTATTTTATTGGAGCCAGTGTGCTAACCCTGACGTGAGTATCATGAGGGGCCAGTGAATGTACTGAGGGAAAGTGAAAAAAAAAAAATCTGTTCTCTTTTATCTTAAGCAAATAAGCTGATCATTCTCTTCCCCCCGCGGTCACAGAAACGCACAGAAGAAGGAGATCATTAAAGCCTACAGGAAACTGGCACAGCGGTGGCACCCGGACAACTTCCAGGATCCGGAGGAAAAGAAAAGGGCAGAGAAGAAGTTTATAGACATCGCTCAAGCTAAAGAGGTTCTCACTGACCCAGGTAAGGAGTGTGGTCGTCCGCAGAGTCCAGAGGAGAGTTGCTACTGTCAGTCACTCAGTAAATGTCAGGCCTCTGGGGAACTGTAGTCAACAGCTCACTGCTCAAGTAGCCTGAGACATTTTTATTACCTGATGTCCAGAAGATGCATTTTTACTGGGCATTACATTACTGCTTCACTTCACTAAAAATGGTTTCATTTAAACCACCAGCGAGCAGAACTGTATCGTAGCAAATGCACAGGTTGTTACATTTGAATATTTATGCTTTCTACTAATTAGCGCATGTGTTGTTAACAGCTGTGAGGTTTAAAAGTTCTTTAAATGACTGTATGGACTGATATTAGTGTTGATAGATACTCAATTAATAGTGGTTTCCCTAACGTCATTGAGCCAAACAATTCTGAACAGAGCATTGGAGAGAAACTGTTTTCATTTTCATGTGAAGACGAGAATCTCTCTAATTTGCTTGACACGGCCTTTAATTCCTCTATATTATATATCTATATATGTATATTACCTACTATAATTTTCTCACATTACAGCGATTAAATCACAAAACGTCACTAGAGTGAGAATTTTTGCTTTCACAGAGAAATGTTTAATACGTCTAGACTAAACCCAACTTTCCCAGCATAAACTGATCACATGAATTATCAACATATTTGAACCCTCTTATGACCATCATGGTCATTTATTTTGATTTTAGGGCTGTAGAATTGTCAAAAAAAATGCTCAATGAGTGTGTGATCCTGCCCCCTTTTTTCCAAGATAACTTTCACTTTGGATTATCTGGGAGTTATTCAACCATTTAGGAATTAAGATACTGAGAAGCTGACGTCACAAACGTGTGGCGCGCTGGTGAATCTTGTCTGTGATTCCGCGGAAATCTTGAGGGCTACCGTAATGACAAGTATATAGGTGCAAAGCTCTATTTCTCTGCCTTCTAGTGTCCATCTATCCGTCTTTTACCACTTAACCCTCCAATGTTGCGCTGACGAGTTATTCTACATGTTTTCTAGAGATGAGAAGCAAGTTTGACCAGGGGGAGGACCCCATGGATCCAGAGAGCCAGCAAGGTCACCATCATCATCATCATCAACACTTCCAAGGAGGTTTTAATCCATTTGGTTCTGGACCTTTTAACTTTAAATTTAACTTCAACTGAGGAAGAGGCTCGTCACCCAGCACTACTGAAAGACTCCGTTTCTATTTTCCTCCCTATTTGAAAGGGAGACGGCCCGACGCGAGGAACGCCAGTGCGAAACCGTTCAAACGTGGAGCCAAACTGCCACTTAAATTCAGTGACCTTAATTAAAACGACGCATCACGAATGTTGTTGAATAAAGAGCATCCAAAGATTCTGCCCGGGGGAAGGACTGTTGCTTGCGCTCACGAATATCGGGTTACACGTGAAGCGAGTTCTGTCTGTTGATTCGACATGACCGTTTAATGTACACTATGCAGTTTGCATCCATTCAGAAGATTCCGTTTGTACACAGGTGCAGCACTATTTTTATACGAATGGAGTTTTTTCTGAAGTGTAAATAAAGAGCTATTTATGTACATTAAAATGAACCGAGGGTCACGAGGGATTGGACACATTGGAGAGGACGTTTTTTTGGACACGACAAAATAATTCAGTTTTGTATGAAACAAATTTATTTTTTTCCACCACATAAGAATATAAACAATTAGTCACAGCACAGTGGAAGATGGGTGCTATTGGACCAGAATTCCTGCAGCCATTTTTTGTATTCATTAGTCAGAAAAAGAATGCTACAGGCTTCATCGAGCAGCAACACCCATCTTATTCCTGAGACAAAACACCTGACCATTAGGGAATTTAAATACTGAATTTATTTTTTTTCTAAAAGTAACGCCAGATAATAAAAAAAAAATAAATACAAATCCTGTATTCTTCACATAAACCATGATATGTACTGTACAAATGATGATTTTTTTTTTTTTGCCTGATCAGCTGAGAAATCATATTTGATATGGTGTCAAATGACATTGTTTGCATTGCCGACATTTGATCAAACATCCATTCAACGAAAACCATGGTTGATTCAGATGTTAACTCAACAGCTACAGATATAGCCGTAAGTGAAAAATGACTTTGTTTTGGGTATTTCAGCCAACAAGAAAAATTAAGTTTTCACGTCAAAGTCAAATTAAGAATAAACATATGGGCTTTCTGAACGAGCAGCACATTAAAATGAAAGTTCCAATTTTATTTGAGATATGATTCTCGATAATGTGCCCTTTCCATGTTTATTTGCATACAATATCAGTGCAACATATGCCAACTCTTATTTCCTAATACACACACACACGCGCTGAAAGGAATGGTTTGTCTGACCTTTTTACTCTGTGTTCACTGAGGCCCGACTTTAATGCTGATAGTGCACCAGGAGTTCACAGCCGACAGAGAACACACATCACAGGTTGTGATTTTTTTTTTTGTAAGACGTATGGACTGCAGAGGCAGTTATGGCATCTCGGAAACCACTGCAGCGTCCTTGTGCAGCTGGGGACGTTAACACTCCGTGGGCTCTGCTTTAGATGAAGCTTCACAGGTGACCTGTGTGCAAAAACTGTGCTGGAACTCTTTCCTCTCCGTGATCGCGCTGGCAGACACTACAGTTCATCTGAACAGAGGGGAGGGAGAAATTTAGGATGAAATAGTGCGGAGAGTGAGAACGCTATATAAACGAATGTCTCCCTTCATTTACCTGGTATATGCTTAGAAGTGGAGGCTTTCTGTTTGTCTTTGGCTGCAATCCCCTGTTCCTGGACACCTCTCAGTAGCTGCTTTATCTCGTTGTCGTACTCGATCCATTCGGGCACAATCCTCGCCGCCGCTGTGAGCTTGGGCTCCTTGGTCTTTGGGTTATTGCACTGCAGCAGAAAAGCAAAGACAACACATCAGTCACACCAACCGGAGCCACTTTCTCCTGACGGGTCAGATCGTCATTGGCAGCGCTGTCTGTGGCAGGCATTTGAACCTAATTTGATTTCCAATTCTGTTAAAAGGATGTTAGACCATGTCTACTGTCTGAATTACCAAGTGGTGTCCAATACCGCAATGAGACAACGCCTCCTATTTCAGTCGACTGGAGCCTGCCCAGTAATTCTCTAAATTGGTTTAGGAGACTACAGGATTCCTCCTCACTTGTCTGCTCAATGCAAAGTGTCTCATGGACATTAACGGCCGGATATATAACTATATATAACCCGTATTATTCCTATTGTCAGCATGTTTCCACAGGTAAAAGAATGATCAAGAACATCACAATCTAAACAGGAGAAACAAATTGATTTCATGATTAATAATTAAGTGATTCTCAAGTGGCCTCGTTAGCTTCGCCCACATTACACGGGTCTAATTGCTCCGCGACTCACCAGGTCTATGGTCTTCGCCATGACTTTGGAGGTGTCGTCACACCACGTCTCACACCACAGCCACTCCTGAGGAAGCGACTTGATGGCCACCTGGTGGATCATGTTGTTCGGAAGATCCTTAAGAAAACAGAATCACAAATATGTTACATGACCCAAAGGTTAAAGTCTGTGTTAACGTAATGCAATTCTGTCATTTCTGACACGTGTACCTGGTCCAGGTTGGACAGACTGTTGGGATCTTGGCTCAAGGCTTGGTACTGGCCTCGTAATCTGTCGCCCGCTGCAATTTTACGGAACTTCTTCAAATCCACCACATACAGAGCGCTTGGTTGAGAGAGGAGACATGAACGGCAGGTGAGACAAAACCGCTCCGTGAAAGGGAAAGGCTTGCAGGAGTGATGTAATAAAAAAACCCAGACACGCTCAAATGATTGTACCCAACATAGCATGCTAATATACCCCATGATGTAGACTGTTTATTTTCACTTAACACTTATTAAGTTTAAGTCTGCCAGTGGGAAATTCACTACCTTATGTTTTCCCTGTGCTCACTGATATGGATCAACTCTCACCCTTCCTGATGTTATGCCACAGAGCTGAGCAGCAGCAGCAGCAGCACACTGGCATCACTCCCAAATCTCTATGCTTCAGACCTTTCCCCCCCCCCATATTATCATGATCAGACAGAGGGAAAGAAAGAAAGAAAGTTATCCTGTCAGTTCTGTGTTGAGCTCCTGGCTGCCACCTGCTGAGTCAGCACACTGACAGAAGTCTGGCTTAATATACAAAGCAAAACAAAACAAAAAACACTTTTTTGCTCCTATTTTCCATGAATTTTGGTCAAAGATGTAAGATTTCCAATGTGCAAACAAAAGGCTTATTTCTCTCAAATTTTGTTTACACCGTTACTACGATAATCCAATCATCTGGCAGGCGAGACATATTGCACAGGTGTTCCGGGTTTGCTCACGGTACAAGGCAGTTTATCTTAAAGAAACACTTTAACCAAAGCTTAATTAACCATTTAACACCTGACCCTCAACATTTTTTTTTTTGCTTATTTTAACCATAAAAGGACCAGAAAATGTCCTTTATCCCATTTTTTCCAGAATAACATTTAATATCTGGCAGTTCTTTATAATTTACTGTATGTTGAATCAGTGTTTCCCAACCTGGTCTTCAGGGAACACTGCCCGCTCCAACACACCTGATTCAGATGAACAGCTCGTTACCAGGCTTCTGCTTGTTGACGAGCTGTTGATCTGAATCAGGTGTGTTGGAGCGGGCAGTGTTCCCTGAGGACCAGGGTTGGGAAACACTGTGTTAAAATACTGTATTATTTTATTGAGATTTGTTTGAGTCTTTGTCTTAATGTCCGAAAACAGGCCAAAAAATTGAAACTTATGGACAGGCACAGTTTTCCAACGCTCTCCTCTCTCGCGACAAAGACGCTGATATCCGGCTTCCTGCAGGTAAAATCACCATAATAACCACACGTTGGCTTTGACTTGCAACTGTCTCAGCTTTCAGAAACTGTTTTTTTTTCCTCATAGCACAAACGTTGCGTAATTACAGTAAAGCAAATGTGTCGTCTGCGATACACTTGGTGTTAAAAGGTTAAAGGCACTTTTGAGGAGGGGGGAGGGCAGAGATCCTGTCAGTATCTGGTACAACTATAAACCACTTGCCTCATATCGTGTGACACATCTTATTGGCATAGCGTTGATCAGGTTATTTACTGAGGCCAATACAAGGTCGGTCAATTCCTTATAAACGGCACTGCAAACATTGGCAGGACTTGGAACCTGCTGTCGTACTCTGAAGCGTCAGCTTCGCTAAGCTGAGCTTCCTGGACAGTTTCTGCCTCCCTGCAAACCAAGTGTTTTATCAGCTGTCTGCGAAGCTGAGATTACACCGTCGACCACGACTGTGACGCCTGTTGCATCCATCCGTCTTCTACCGCTTTATCATCCACATTGTTGCGGAGACTTTGATCATCAGGTGAGACGACCGAGGACGGTGATGAGTTCAGTTGAAGGGCTTTATTGAAGAGTCCGCTCAGATCCGAGGAGAACTGAGACAATGCCGAACATGAACGACGAGATGGGCATCCTCTGTCATTCTGCCCGTGAATCTCAGATTTAAGGTATGTCTTTGCTGGTGCCGATCCCAGCTCCCCACGTAGGAAAGGCGGGCAGGGTACACCCTGGACAGGTCACACCTTCAGTTCACAGGTGACAGCTCAGGTGGACTTCGCTGCACTTAGTATGTCAATGACAGGCTCCCTCACAGCGTGCAGTCTCTGTGGCACAGTGTTGTGTGAAAGAGCGGCACATTTTAGAGAGCACTTTTACTCTGATCTGTCTCTCCTGCCGGGTAGATTATTTAAGGAAAACAAGTAGTGTTCACCAAGTCTTCTTCAAAAGTGTTGTGTTGATATATATATATATATATTTTTATTATTATTCTTATTTTGTTGAGTCTACTTAATCATTTTCGTTTTCAAGGGTTTAAAAACATTGTCTAATATTGATTTCTGGATTTCAGCTTGAGCAAAGGGATTTAGGGAAAATGTTTTTAGTTTGTCACAGAGCCAACCTCTGACAATTGTCGACTGAGGTGAGGTGTTAAAAATTTATTAAAGGTCTAGCGTTTCTCTGAAATTTAAAAGTCCCTGAGATTGAAGAGATAAAGATTTAAAAAATCCTGTTATTACTATACTCCCCCCCTCAGTCCTATTTTTGAAGTGTTAAGAAAAAAACGATGATGATTTTCTGAATCTAAGCCAAAGTATATTTTTATTGTGATATTTTTATTTTATTTTATTTTAAAGACCAAAAGAAACTGGGTGAAATGCCCACAGGTAAGATGGTAGCTATGGAAACACAACGTATTGAATGCTAATATTAATTACTGTATGCAGCCGCACTCATTTTAATAATAATACTGAACAACAGAATGAATTACATTGTTGTGTTGTTGGGTTGAACTATTAAAAAATAGCTAAAAAAAAAAGCATACCTGATGTGGTACTTCCTGTGTGCCAGATGTGAGGCCCAGTAGCCCGTTTTCCAGAAGCGATAGCCTTCCATCTCTCTGCGGCTGTCACAGAATGGCGTGTAGCCATAAGGAGCGCCCTCCAGATCTAAATCCCTCAGCTCCTTCAGATCAGCCCGGACAATCTGAAAGCGAGCGAGAACACCGGTGAGGACAGAGAGGATTGATGACACTGCAGCAGTGCTCAAAGTGTCCTCCTTTTGTCAAACTGAAACTGATCCAGATGAGTCTCACTTTCGCCTGGACGCTTACACATTTCTCCGACCCGTCAGAGGTGAGAGATTTGATTCTCACCTGGTCGGCGTCAACAAAGATAATCTTCTCCACAGCCAAGGGGAACAGAACATCCAAGAATAGGATCTTGTATCCCCAGATAATGCGCTGCTTCTCTGTCTGCTGGTGAAGCCACCGGGGCCACTTGTACTGCACCAATTCATACTGAAAGCCGTAAGACTCTGCCATCTGAGAGATGGTCTCCTGAAAAGTCGCCATGAAACAAAACAGCAAAGGTCAAAGACGTCAAACCCAAGAGAAGTGAATGTACATATATATACACATGTATATATATACATACACATATATATACGTGTGTGTGTATATATATATATATATATATATATATATATACACACGTGTGTGTATATATATATATACACATATACATATATATATATATATATATTTATATATGTGTGTGTATATATGTAGCGCACTATATAAATTATATAATGTACATTTAACTGCAACTTGTTTGGCATCATCTCCTTCCAGCATTTTTTTTCACTCAACGTGTCAGAGAAAGCAGTGAATTCATTTTCACCCCTATCACTCAAGGACCTGAGAACACATACCTTCACAAAAGGAGAGGAAAAAAAAAAAAACAACGACCGACTGCTATTTTCTTCATTTACAAAAACTCTGGGATCATATCTCTATGAACAAGTCAGTGAAGTACCTTGAAAGATGGCGATAGGTAATTCTTCAGGAACCAGAACTTGACAGGTGTTTTAGTATGTCGAAGGACAGACAGCATCATTATTCTGAAAAAGAGATAGAAAGATTGAGAGGTGAGTCTTGGGATCAGGGCTGAAAGGAAATGTAATGTGTGTGTGGGACGTGTGAAGCGAGCGTGCTTGTGAACTCGCAGAGACTCACCTAAGAAAGCGCTCATACAGATGGCCCGAGGCAACAGAGAATATGTTTAGAACATCTTCTTTCTTCTTCTCTCCAGCATCCTTCTTGGAGCCACCACCTGTGATGCTGTAAATGACACCGTTGTGTACGTGAGGCAGTTGCGCTTTGACTGATGCCCTTTCCACCCACATTGTGACAGAAAATCAGAAACTGAGCCAAAAGTCACCATGCTTTTGTAAAGCCGGGGGTTTTATCAGTGATGCCTCCCAACAGAAAACATTTTCACACAGACCATGCATCACTGCTCTACGGAGCTGAAATAATCAATAACACATTAGTACAGACACGGTGAAGACAGCTGTTACATTTACGACTCCTTCGGTTTACATACCTCAAAACTTATTACAGTGTATAATCCAGGTTGAAGAATAAGGATTTTATTTTGGTATCAGATCATTTAACAGCTTATCACAGATACTGTGTTTTTTTTTCTATTTTTGTGACAGCAGAAATTAAATGTTATGAAATATGGAAAATTAAAAATGGTATGTTAATTATTAGTAACAACCATGCCTAACAATAATCAGTGTATCTCATTCCATTTAAAAAGCAGTGGCACCATGAGGTGTGATGATGTAAAAAGTCTGGAGGAATGTTAACGCTTTCATTTCTCTGTTTTTTAAGATATAGCAAGACATTGCTGTTGCCCTGGCAACGTGATGTCACTGGGATGGACTGGAAGTGCTCTACACGGAGCTTATCCTATGGATTATTATTATTTCCAACTCAGTTCATTTACACAGCCAAAAAACAAGCATGGTGTCATTTATCATGCAAAATGGCCGTTTTACAGAGAGAAAGAAACCGAGAATAAAGTAAAATAAAAAAACAGAGAAATTAATTATCATAAATCATTCTAAAGCGTGCTTATTTTTGAAATTCTGACGTTATGATGCTCATCTCTTCTTGGTTGTATTCTGCATCTCAGTGTCGTAAACTCAAGGGGCGAGGTCTCGAAACCATGAATTACATTGGGGTATGGTATTCAAATTACAATCATTTTCAGATGCAGCATTTGTCTCAGGCTGATCAGGTGTACACCAGGATTGGGTGAATCACACATGAGACTTGGCGTACCGTGATATTTACACCTGAATCTGCACCAGTTTCTATGCAAGTTTGATAAATGAGGAAAGAGAAAGGAGACAGTGCAACAGCTCCTGCGTTTGAAAAAAGTGGGAGTCTGGGACAATGAGCCTCGCACTGATTAGAGAATGAAGAGAGCAATGAGAGAGTGACTGTACCAGGGATGCAAGCATGGACTAAAATAGCCAATGGCGAAATATGAATGCAGTAGCTGGTATTTGAGAGGCAGTAGATATGCCAATTTATATCGCAACATGTATCATTTCAATACTAAACACTAACTGTGACCATTTCCACCTGGATCAACAAGTAACATTACTAGATACCCATATACACTGGTTGCCACCTGAAAAAAGTGTTTAGTTGCACTTAAAGGGAGTCATATAAGGTTAAATATTGTATCTCTGCTATACTGAAACTCCTCTCTTAACCGCGGGTTCTCACACTGGTGGCCTGGACTGGGAGCGGCCCCATATCCAAAAACGCAGAGAAAGATGAGGAAAACATTACAAAACAGTAAAAACAAAGGTACTACGTGAATTATTTGTCCGGGACTAAAATAGATGTCCTCAAAAGAGATCAGCCATGGAGCATCACTTACCAAAGTGGTTAATACCAAGCTGCGGGTGTACCAGACAACAAACCATGGAAAAAACAAACAGCCATAACTCTTTACACGGTCTATGTATGTATGTATATACATACAATGCGATTTAGATTTTAATTTTTCAACCTTAGTCTGCACAGTAGTGCCCATCAAGTCAGTCCTGTATTAACCGAAGACAATTTTATCCATTATCCAAGGGACACTCTACACATGTGAACATAACAACATGCCCCGACCATTGTTAAAGAGCTGCGGCTCATGATGCAAGGCACATTTAGTGGACAGAAATCAGGACTCGTGCTGGAGGGCAGATGTGTCTGCAGTCAAACTGTGTGTCCTTGTCTGAAAAAGACTGCAGATGAGGAAAGAGACTCTCTCCCACATTCAATCAGCCACAGCCATGGCCCCCTCGAGGCTCCAGGAAGACACCAGTGAGTGAGAGGGAGGCGTGAAGGGAGGAGAGGGAGCATAATGTTTTTTCTCTGCGTGTCCTCTAAAACCAGCTCTGACACACGTACAGTAGTCTGACTGGTAAGCATAAACAGAAATTCAATGAGGGGCCAGGACTATCAGCTGCACTGCACTGCGCTCCCTCACCGATCAGTTGGCTTCAGGAATGTCGCTGCATATGTGTGTGGGCTTTGCGTATACCAACTGTCTGCCATTACTAAACCATTTTCAGGGCCTCCAGCACAATAGTGGAGACCCCCAAATAAAGCAGCGTTGGAGGATCGGGTGAGCCCATTTGGTTGACTCACTCTGGACTTTAAACAAGACCTTTCACTGTCTGTGTGGAGATCATAAAAAAAAATCAACATCAAGCTGGGTCCCAGAGGGAAGACGAAGAGACTAAAAGAGATAGGAAGGAAACCATGACTCTATATATGCCGTTTGACCCAAAGTATGGTCCAAAATTCATACACCAAAAAAACGTCCAAAACCTTAAAGCAAAAACGCCTTTAGAGTAGATGCACGACTAGAGGAAAAGTTTGCTCACAGATCTGGTCACAGCATCACAAGTGTAGAATGGTACAAAGAAACTTTGTCAAATCAGGTCATAAATAAGCATCAGACTGCACAGAGCAAATTATGAGTTGAGAGTTCTGCAGGCTGAGCATAGCAAGAAAGGACAACTTCCCTTCATCTTCTCACAACCAAAGACAAAAGAGGAGAGAAAAAAAAACACAACAGAGAGAACCAAACAAAGAACAAAGACGTAAGAAAAGAGGAGACTATTTTCAGTCAGGATTATTCATGCACTACCGAAATTATACTGCCATTAAAAGTGAAACTACTCCGTCACTTATAGTTACCGATGCTTCATAAGAGATGGTTTCACCTCAATAATTCTCTAAAGGTGTTAGATCAATACATGGCCTTCAGTCCTGCCTTTGATTTAGAATCCCTCAAAGCATGCAAATGAAGTGATGAGCAGAACATTATCTTTACTTGCAAACCAGCAACATTGTTGGAGATCACAGTCCAAGGTCTTTACAGTGTCTTTGCTCAACCATGCAGCACTTATTTTCAGCATATCATTTATTCTATTGTACATTTATTTCAGTGTTGCATGATAGAGTTCTTTTTGTCTTAATGAGGAAAATATTTTCTTCTTCCTGAGGGCTTTACAGTAAAACAAGCAAATATGTTGTATTGGTGAGAGAGATGAGATTAAGTTTGCATCAGTGCTTTCCTTCGGTCTGTCTTGGTGGTTATTCCTAACTTGAGCTGAGACTAGCTGCCACAGCATCATTGTATTAGCACAAATAAGCAGAGGGTAGCATTTTTTTTTTTTGCTTAAAAAAGGGATGAGTGGCTTCCATGTGTTCAGATTTACAAAGTCTTGTTTAGTAAGGAAGATATACTGAAATCATGACAAAACAAAGTACTCTCTTCTCTCTCAATGCAGTCAAATGTAAGTTAATATTAGATTCATACATCATGGGCACTTAATGAGCTTTTATGTCTCTTGAAACCATCTTATTCAACCGCTTGTTTAGCCTTTTAATGTTTAATGTATTTTTATTACTCAAATCCAAGCACACCATGGGAAATGATGCTAAAAATTGCATTCAATTATAAATCTTATCACCTATCTATCAAAACACTGTAAGCTTCTTATCTTGTCCCGGCCAAGGCTGATGTAGGCTACACAGGTGAGCGCAAATGTTGCCCTGGAGGGATTTATAATCCTCTCAGCTTGTTCCGACTCTGCCTCAGGGTATGCTCTCTACCTGATTAAGACGAGAGTACCTCTACAGTACATGCAGAGGAAGCATCCTGATCACACAGTCAAACCACCTGATTAGCTTTGTTCATGAAGCGATTCAACTATGAGCTCCACGCTTTGTCTGAGAGGGTGAGAATACAGACACACCATACAGAGACAGAATGATTCGCAGCAACAGCAGTATATTCCTAAACACCCTAATATCGTAACACGATCATAGCCGCTCCAGTGCTCACAAAAGACATGTCATGTTGTGGGTGAATAAACTCAGAAACCATTCAATCTCTCACATCCCTTCATTACTGGTGTCTTCATATGGCAACACCTGCCAATTTACCGCAATCTTTCATCACTGTCATGATCTCTATTCACACGCTTATGAACAGTATATGCCTGGCATGAAAACTTTGAACAGAACTTTAAGTTCCAAGGTGATGTCTCAAACGGAAACTCAAATAAGGCAAAATACTTTAAATTCTTGTTCCGCACATGGGCACAGAATTTATACTTTTTACCTGCAGTATCACAACGCACATATTTGAACTTGAAACCTATAGTTGTATACATGTATGTATGTACCTGGTCAATGAACATTGTGTTTAAGTATCTATACATGTATGTGATGTAGTTTTAAAAAGATGGAAACGTGAAAACATTAATAAATTATTAAAAAAAACGAAAATATCTTGTTTAAGCATAGTACCACAATAACACCATATTGTGTTTAAAAAGAAAACGCAATTCTGATTAGCACAGTGGCTGAAAACAAACACCAATAAACACTGCATGCTAATGAGTATGACAAAAAAAAAAAGGATTTAGAGGTGTTACATGGTTGCAGCAACACTGCCTACCTTTTCTCAAAAGTGCTCCAAACACTTCATACAGCAAGCATTAAGTGAGGAGACAGGATCACACAGTTAGGAAGTGCTGGGCGGAGGGGGACACACACAAATGCACACATACCTACAGAAGCACATATTTTTTGCAAGACTAGATCTTACAGCATAATATCGCAGTCTGGATCCAGGGGAGGAAAAAGATCTCCTGAAACCGTAACGTATGATTGACAAACATAAGGCGCATAAACAAACCCACCAATCAATGTGCTCACTGTTGTTACAGTCACTCAGCTGTGGAAGGATTTTAAATCTACTAAAACCAAAACAGATGTTTGTTGTACATGAAACAGATTGCATACCTGGCTATGGAGTCCCATATGCCTTTACTTTCACTCGTTTCACTTAAAAGATCTTCGTTGATTTTATCAGCCTTTTTCTGCACCTACAACAAGAAAGGAGACACCAAAACCATGATTGATTGATGGCTGATTTTATGCGTGACTGTAAAATCATCGCAGCATTCTTTATTTCTGACCTGTAAATGACATGAGCATGTTACTCTAAGTCTAATAGTACGGAAAGTATGAAACACACTCACTCTGACTTTGATAATCTTACTGTGGAAACTGTTCAGCACAACTATAACGTCACCAGCATCTGCAGGGGAATCAGTTCCATCGTGTCTGAAAAAAGAGTGAGATTGCAGCTGGTTAGTCTAACAAAGAAGAAGAACCACCTGTATAAATAAAAAAAAATTTTTTAAATGATCACCTGTGGAAAAAAGTATTAAATTGCAAGCAATTCAATTTTATTACAAACCATTTCACTTTTAGCAATCTACCAATTTCACTACTGCTTAAATAATTCAGCCTAATTAATCTATAACCTTGCTAAAAACAACAACAAATAAATCCATAATAGATTAATCTTAACAAGCACCAATTACCATCCACGCACTTGGCTATGAATAATAAGTGCCATCACTTTTTTTAAAGGCATGTCCGGTGTCCAGTTAATACTGTTATCCCACTTCATACAACATTTAATTAAACAGAAAATTACATTTTGTGAACAACAGAGTAGAGCTAAATGCACACACATAATATCTCCTATTTATATAACAGAAAGAAATTGTTGGAGATATATGCGGAATGTTACTTTAGGGCCTTCAAACCTTCAGTGTACGTATCTGATTGACAGAGAAAAACACTTTACAACATACTGACATTTTTTGCCTAGGAAAGAATGAAAGAATACACACTACAGACTGCTCCCTGAGGGAGACAACAGCAGCTAATAGACACAGCACTGACAGAGTGAGAGCACACACTTAAAAGCGAATACTGGGACAGCTGCCAGGGCCACACTCTGACCATATTCATTACCCTCCATCACCATTAAGAATCACCTTACCATTATTTTATCCATCACTACTTCCCAGTCATGCTGTATATACTGGTAGATTTAATGAGGGAGTCTGTAGAGTATTGACTGTATAACACTGGCCTTACACTGTAATTGTTTTCGGACTGATCTGTCCGGTCGTGAATGTGTTTGGCAGGCAGGATCTGCACGGTCTGCTGGTGAAACACCAGAGAGCAAACTTTAGGCAGAGATGAGCAATAGACTATGATGCACAGCAAGCCATTACAACCACAATGCTTACTAAAGGCAAAAAGCTAACCTTATCACTATGATAAATGCTCCCTTCTCATGTGGCCATAAATGCATCCCACTTTGCTCAAGTGTTGCTTGTGCTTTGCCCACCCTGCTGTCACTGGTGCAACTCAGCCTTTAGGGCTTGTGTTAGAAGCACCAGAGATCAATCTGTATCCATGCACTGAGGAGAGGAGAGCTGGCTGTCTCATTCATCGCTGTCAGGGTGAGGCACAGTGGTAGCGCAAGGTGCATGAGGAAAATGCAGGCTCTGGGACTGGAGAGAACGGACACTCCCACTAGGTGCTGATCGGCCACCTAACCAGAGCAGAGTGCCGCTAACCACAAGAATAATGACACTGTCGAGTTGAAAAATGACATCACCTCTTAGCTTCACCTGGAGGATTGGGGAATAAATCTTGGTTGTCTGATATGATTCCAGGGGAACCAAGGGCTGTATGTGTCCTAAATCTTATGGATATCGAGAAAGGATAATGTCTGATTGTCGGGACATCCAGGATAGTGTCTGTCTTCGTCTCACATATACTGTATAATTGGGATGATTATTGCTTGAATGTGAGGGATTATTGATCTGTTGTTATATTAAACAGAAATGATCTGATACTAGAGGTGAGCGAGATATATCGTCTAAGATAACTAAGAAGTATTTAAATTGGCAAAAACCGATGAAATATGTACAGAAACTCAGAGAGGGCCTCCTTGCTGAGCAGGATTCAGTGTCACATGACCACTCGTGGGCCTACGTGATCACACGATCCCATTCCCCCTGCCACATGCTAGCCGCTTGTGGTTATGCTAATAGGGAGAAAACATGGAGACACCTGCCCCCAAAATTCTTTGAAATAGTTGTATTTGCTCTTGCTTGTATGCTGTACAATTTACCTTACAGCAGAGCATCTGAATGTTTAATAATATCCTATTTTAAAGGATATCTACAATATCGAGACATTATTTTTTGGCCATATCACTCACCCTATCCTATAAGATTACATTTCCTCTTAAACAGGAATTTGATGTGTTTTAGAGCAGAGTAGAAAGTACCACAGTAAAGTTTTGAGTCACAGCAAAAATGCGTTGAGAAGCGCAGAAGCCTAACAGCTCAGGTGCATACTGCATAACTGCAAAGTCCACAGTTTGTGTCCAGATGGGGGAATCTGAATTGCACAACATTACTTTCTCATGTTTCCTGTTCATCTCTGTACGAACTTTAAAATATCTAGAAAAATAAATGAAACTTCTTTTTTTTTAGAAAATGTATCAAACCAAAGCACAATACATGCTTTATTCATCAGGAGAAATTAAATAACACCAACACACTCTGACTAGTATATACGCAGCCTTTGACATCTACACTGCCCTAACTAAAACACATTCCGCAGCTGAAATTCAGTCGGAGGTGGATGGCAAGGAAGGTGACCAGCTGAATCATTCCTGCACTCTGTCTTTTCTTTAATAGCATCCTTTTCCTCCTATCTGTCTCTCTCCCCACTGTGCTGAGCAGAACTCCCTGCATTCATCAAAACCTTGAGCTGCTAGTGCCAGCAGCTCTCCATGTTACCATAGTGATCAGTTACTGTACATACCTACTGGTATAGAAAAAAGAGGTAACTGAGAGCAACCTTGAAGCTGAGCTGCTGATGAAGTCTGTTAAATAGTATCATCATCCATCTAAGTGTTTTCTGTAAAGGATGAGATGGAATGGGACAGGACTCCTAGGAAAATACTCACGCGAGAACCTGATAGATGTCCTCTGATCTCCCTTTTCGTAACTTCAGGATCCAAGCACCAGGATTGGCTTTCAGCTGGAAATATCCCTGTTATTGTATTGTTGAAAAATTTATAGTAAGAACACAATTCACACTTGTTTTCTCAAACCTGACACCAGACATTTCTTTACTACTGTAATTAACTGCTATACACACGATGTAAAAAAAAAACAAAAAACTGTCTTGGTAATACTGGTATAAAAGGGAGCGATTGCTGACCAGGTTAGCCATGACAATAGTGTCATACATGAGTGGGTCTCGACTCATGCCCAGTGTAAACTGGAGTCCACGGGGAGGCTGGCCAGTTGACAGGTCAAAGCAGTGACCCTCCAGCAAAAGGTGCTCCAGTTCATACTCTGCCATCACAACCCCATTCACCTGGAGCAAAACCACAAATTGCACAATGACAAATCAGTGGGGAAATGATAGAGAGGAAATACTTCAAACCTACCTAAGGGGTGAAACGAATAGGAACTAAGTACTGAATATAAGAGTAGGATACTACCTCCTGCAGGTGGATGTTGTCCAAGTCATGAGGACTGCGCACTGCCTGCACCATCCAGCTCTCTGGTGTGATCATATTAAGGGTGAGAAGTGGAGATTCTGGGAGGTCCATAAAGCGAGCAACCGGTCCTGGAGACACTGTGTCATTGGCTAAGAAAAGCACATCCGACTCCAAGACAAAGCGGTAAAAGCTGCAGAGACGATCAAAATATAAATGTTTGCCAATGAATTGCACTTGAGCAACATATTTCAAAATGGTTTCCACAAATTGACGAGGCCTGAAATGTTGGGTATGTTGCAGAACTTCTTCCTAACAAACAGCAAAATGAATACAAGTTGGACAAGTCTTTCTGGATCAGGAGATGTGCCCTTTAATGACAGTTATAAAATCTCTTCAAAGAGGGGGATTTAATACTGCCAGTGTTCCCTATCAGCCAGTAAAAGAAATAAGTGCAACAGTCTGTGCAACAAAATTGCTCTCTGTACTCATTATATAACTATAACTAGAGTTGTTGAAAAAGCCAGCTCCAGGCTAATGTTTATGCTAATTGCTTTTCAGTGTGCCCTCTGACCCACAGGAGTCATAATGAGTGCAGGTAATGTGAAAGATAATAAACGGATTATCTTTTTATTTAAAATGCTCTCTTTTACTTAAATGTGCATCACTACATTGACTCACAAGGACATTTGTCAAAACTTAATTCCCACTACAACAGCCATGTTTCTGTGGCCCAGAGCAGACTGGCTAAATGGGGGTTGTTGACCGCAGGGAGAGGTGGGAGCTGCTACCGCAGCACTTGGAGGAGGTGGAGGAAAGGTTGTAGTTAAGGAGGAGGTACAGTGGGGGCCAAGTACACTGTCTTCATTCAATTGATTCTATTTTGTCAGATGAACAATTTTCCAGGAAAAGAAAAGAGCAAGAAGATGGCCTCACTATTACTGAGAGAAATATTACAGTTGACAAAATGAATTCACTGATGCAGAACTGTATCACCAAGGTTGGACTATAGGAAGGATTACCAAGGCTATAGTATGGCATCTGTTATTTAAAACTAGACATGATCATTAAGCTATTTAATGATAAAATCCTAATATTAGCTAGAATGTTTGTTTCTTAATGATATTTTGCCATTAAATAAGGGAATCCCTTCTGCAGAGGTATTATATGGTTGACAGAGTATGTACGATTTCTATTTTCTTATTTTGTATTCATATTTCTAATTAGAGTGCTTTATCTATCTCTAAAATATCATTACAACATCATTACATGCAGCTGTCTCTCAGGTATACATGAAGTGTGATGAAGGGTTGATGGATGAGGGATGCGATTTGTGAGGTTGTTTGTAGGAGTGGGTTTTTTTCAATAAGGTCAATTGCACTAGATTTTCTAAAGTGAGTGTACATTTCCATTACACCATTTTATATTGAGATACATTCAGATAACTGATTGTGTTATGGAAAAATTAAGTCAAATAAAGATAAAACACCTCAAATTACATTATGACTAACATTTACAAAGTTATGGGTGTAATGGACGGATTCAATGTTTCATTAGTTGTTGTTTTTACTGCATGACTTGAGCTGCAAAGGTGCAAGCTGTAAGCAATTTAACCAGAGATGTGAGGGGAGGCCCAAAGCAATAAGGTGGTGTTATTAAGCAGATTGCATCTGTGCAGTATAATTTAACAAAGGGATGGAGTGAGGCAGAGATGCCAAGTCTTCTGTGGACAAAGGATACACAAACAAGCCAAACAGGAAAATTTAATTACTGATGGGGCTGGAGCTTACCTCTTGAGGGGCATCTCGGACAACTTGGCCCTACAATTCATAAACACCTGCAGTCTCACATTGACCACTTGACTGAGCACCTGCAAGAGTCACAGAAGAAGAGTCCCAGGTAGACTCATATTCAGTCAACAAAATGGCTGAAGACAGCTTTCAGTTTCACTGCCCAGTATTCTTACTATACTCAAGGTTCTCAAATGACAAAACACAGACATTCTTACACAACATTTTTCATGACATAACAGTGGTCAAAAATAATGAGTTGAGCTGCCTCACTTGCAACCAGCTATGTTGCTGATATGCGGGTATTGTACTTCCTACTGCATGCTGCAGAAGACTACTGAAGAGCCTACACTGCAAACAACAGCTAGTGAAGGTGACAGTCTTGCTGGCTGCTTGAAAAAGACAGGGTGACTCATATTTCCATATATTCCCAAGTCAAATTCTTCGCCACAGCAAGCCTCCAGCAAGAAGCTGCAGACAGCCAGTGGGCTTTAGTGAAACAAAGCTAAAGAATAGGTTTCTATATAACTTCTTCAGGTCAAACAAGGATAAAAGCATAATACTTTTAGCACATAATGGATGCTTTTAAAACAATACTATCTACAGAAAATTGTATAGTATAATTTAGATTCAACACTTTAGAGAAGAAAAAGAAGTACAGAGAAAATAATGCAGCTTACAATCAACAGAGAGGACATCTTCTGTGCCTCCCTACTGAGGGGATCGACGATAGCCACCACATCATAGCACACTTCATGTTCACGTGGTGAGAGATGCAGGATACTGAGGAGGAGACCAGCACATCAGAGCGAATTCAGCAACAAAGGTTATACAACACTTATTCAGCAGAACTGCAATTCAAAAGATTTGCCTTTCTGGCCCCTTGAAATGATGGTGAAGCAAAATTTCAGATCCACTATGACAAAAAGCAGTGTGAAGCAGCAGTGCTTACACGACAGTAAATAGTAAGAAGGAAAGAAAACTGCACACCTGTGGCTGTCTTTGATAAAGTGGACATCCCTCCTGACTTCTCCTTTTGGGGCAGCAGTTAACAGGGCGTCAACTTTCATGACTAAGTCACTGGCCCTAAAGGAAAAGAGGTGTAGTAGGGTTACTCAATCACTTATCAATCATACATGTTAGGAGAGATGTCAAATAGAGCTCACACAATGTGTCGAGCTGTTAACAAGGTCGCCTCACAAATCAATGACACCTACCTATAACTGAGAGAATGACATTGCCCTCACTTTTCATACAGTATCTTCAGAATATATATTCTGACTATTCATGCTATTGATTCAAATTGAAATAGATACCATTTTGCAAATCAGTATTCTGTCAATAATATACTGAGAAAGCTTTATAAGCATGCATTTAGTATTCTGTAGAAAGCCCATTGGGGACAGATTAAGCTTTGATTCTTTTGGGGTAGGTTTTCTCTCTATGAGCTTTGCACACCTGCTGTATCTCATTCTTCCAGGCAGTTCATCTAAATGCTCTGTCAGACTGAAAAATAAGCATCTGTGAGCTGCTGTATTCAGGTATCTCTTGGCTGGGTCACTCAAAGGAAGTCAAAGCTTTGTGCCACTCCATCATTGCCTTGCCTACATGCTTGGGGACATTGTTGAGCTAAAGAGATTCATCCTTCTCTCCAGTCTGACCAGTTTCTTTCTCCCAGCCACCATGTGCATCACCACAGGGATGGTTTCATCCAGGTGCTGAGCAATGCCTGTGTCGAGCATACTGGGAGTTCTTTTAAAATGTTTGACATTAAACATGACACTCTTAATGCTCATCCTTTTGGAGGCCTTAAAACACTAAAATATTCAAAACACCACACTCCAACTGGGTTGTGATATGTGTTTCACTCTGAATGGCTCACTGGGTCATCTAGCTATGCCACCATATATGTCTGACTAAAGGAGAGCTACTGAGATGCATGTGTTTTTTTGCATGTTTTCTTACTGCATCTTTGCAGCACAGTTATGGAGTGACCATTCCATTAGAGTGACTGTTTGGTTTTTAGTCACATCCCTTTAGAGGCATTTTTGTTTACAGATCCTTAAAAACAAATAGAATATATAAAAATATGCATTAAAAGGAAACCAAAAATGTCCTGAGGGAAAGGAAAAATATGTTGTGTCAAATAAGATTGAAACGGATGCAATACATACTGCTTCGGCTTCAGCTCCATCTGTATCACTCTGGCTTTGACTTTCTCTGCAGAACCACTCAGTGTAATTTTCTCCAGCAATTGGAAATCCTCCACAGTGAATTCTTCCAGCTCCTCAAACGGACCAAGGATCTAACATGGAGAAAATAATGCAGTCAGAATATGAATTTTCCAATTCATTTCTCAGCATGTATTATTTACTACTTGCCAAAGGGAAGTTAAATGTAATGTTATTGTAATGTTTTCTCCACTTAAAGTCATGGCAGTCAGTGGTGTGGCTTCTTCCTTTCTATTTTGGGAGTAGAGCTGCACCACTGCAGCAGAGGACTGTAAAATGATATTAATTGTTACTGCCATCTCAGAGGCTAGCTTCTTTATCTGTAATTGTCAGCAACACTGCTGCTTAGACAGTACATGCACATACAGTCAGCAGATACAGAGACACATACACAAACACACACACGGATGGTGCTGTTTGTGCTGCCTGTGACCTTTGAGAAACAGACGTCAAGCTGATTGGACAGTGTTAAGGAAGCACTCAGAATTCACTAGAGGGAAAAACTTCCCAAGTGCAGTAGCTAAGAGCATCTGACTCCCCTGTAGCAAACACCAACCAATGTATCCTTGCTGACAATATGTTGTATATTAAGTCCACTCACCCTGCCGTTGCTGACCACTGCCCGCTCTCCAGGACTCAGTCTCATGACATCTCGACAGAACAACTGTTGACTGCGGATAAAATCTACTTCCAAGGTGTTGAACTTTTTCTCGAAGGCATCGGCATCCATGCCCTATTGTGAGGAAAAAAAAATAAAAAATTGTCAAAGTGATGCATTGGCGTAAGGAATGATGCATGAGGCAGAGCAATTATTCACAATAACATTGATGCCTTACATCAGTGCAATCACTGCAATTTTCAAACATAAAATAATTCAGCCAGAGGAACGAGCTGTCAGAAATGCACATACGAGAAAATGAGATTAATCAATTTGTAATTAATATAACCAGCTATTAATTAAGCCTCTGCCATTTTTGTCTATAAACAAATTAGGAGTGGGAGTTTGGAGGTTTGTGGAGTCAAGTTATTAGTTTCTCTAACATTTCACTCCTCAGGAGAACAGGTGAAATACCAATAATGTCAGCACAATCCAGTCAGCAAGTCTGTCTGGCAGCCAATAATAAACTCATATCCCTTGACTCTGGGTCTCAACTCACACAGCCATCTCTTGCCTAGCTTTCTATTGCTATTTCCAGCCAATTGTCTCCCTATTGTTTAAGGCTGGTATAACTGCAGGGAAGTTTGTTATGGTTGGTCCCAAACGTAACCTGACTGTGCTGTATGACTTATCCTGATGGGAGAGATATGGGCTTTCCTGTCAGCTGATTAATGCCTGAGAATGTGTTTTCTTATGTGCAATGCTACGTGGGTGGATATTGCCCACCACAGCAAAGAGAACAGTGGTGGTTGTGAACTGCTTTCTGCAGCAGACTGACAGTCAGGCTTGGTTGAGCACATGTCGCTCACACAAAGAAAGAGTGAGCAGGAACTCGGCTACTCATCAGGTCCTCGAGACCAGATTTCCACCAGTGCTTTTTACTTAAAGATTCATTGTGGAGCAGAGCCTGCCTACTGTTAGTCCTCCTGACAGATCAAGCAGAACTTTTAGTGTGTAGACTGTTTGGCTTGATATCCACAGACAGTGGAGCATAATGCATGCTCACAGTGTATTCTGTTCAAAGAGAGGAATAAGAATTTGAAGTCATCCATCACCATTTTCTCTCCAGCTGTGTGCTTAAATCAAGAAAGCAGGGCCAGACAAATCTCTGCAAGTGGTTGTATCCAACCTTCATCTTCCGGGTGTTTACCATAATGCTTATGGATTCTTATGATACCAAATGCTACCATTCCTTCTATTTTATTAAGAAACACACATTGATACAATCAACAGGACCAAGATTAAGTCAGATAATAAAATTATAAAAAGTTCCAGTCACTTACTACATTTCACTAGATATTCCCAGGTATAGAAAATATGACAATATATATCATGAGACAATAAAAATCAGACCAGAGAGCTTTTGCTTTACTTCTCATATTCTGACAGTTATCCCTTTAAAATCGCTGCTTGAAAAGAAAGACTTTATTTAACAAACACTTCCATTCCATTTAAAAGCCCTCATTCTTTCAGTTTTTATTGAAATGTAATCACTTTAAGTTGAGTGGATGACCTTTAACGGTACAAAGGTAAATTCCTCAAAGTAAAAAAACAAAACAAATTAGTTTTGTTTAGCTTCCTTAAATGCTGTTAATTACTAAAGAAAGTGTTAGAATAATCCATTACTACACCCTCTAATGCATTAATAGGACAAAAGTGTACAGCAGGAACCAGCACTGCACAAGCATTGTGAGGAAAAGAAACAGAGGAAGATAGCCTGTTTGGTTAGAGGTTCATCCTACAGCAAGATAATGACCCAAACCATTAGAAGAAATGAAGTAAACTGTGGTTTCAAATGATGGAAGAGCAGCACAGTCTCCAGACCTAAACCCCATTAAACTGCTTTGGGAGGAACTGTACAGAAAGGGAAAGCAACAACAGCGCAACACATTCGAAGGAATGTACTTGGACAAACTCTCCAAACAACATTTCCTTTCCATTAAAAGATGTGTGAGGGTGTTTGCCTCATGAATAAATAACAAATTAGAATAGATTTCAGATTCCATGACTCGTTTGACACAATCTTGGATATTTATTTTCCAATGCTTCTATTTCAGACCACACAGAGACCTTATACTATGTAAAGTAAAACCTCGAAAACTGAAGGTGTTTGCTTTAAGCTTATTTTGATGCCTCAGTTTTCACCAACTGGATTTTCAGAATGAAAGTTTAAAATATATATCATAACATCTCACTTACTTATGTAATACTCTTTCACTGATGCCTTTACTTTGCTAAACATGAATCCTTGTACACAAAGATGTCCACACAATTTGTCTAATATTATTCTTAGAAAATGCAGCTTTCTGTCAGGAACCAGTTAACTACCAACAATATTATTGCTATGACCAATCAGAATCTGTCAGTCATGAAAGTCAAGACTGCACATTCGATTATTCTGATTGACATCAAGTCAATACCTTAACAGCTTTACAAGAACTCAACTGATTAAGACAAACAATTATCTACCAACAATCTGATCAAGATGAAGAATCACGAATCAATGCACTTACTATATAAAAATAAACGTGCTTGAATGTATGTAATTATAACTCACCGTTTTACTATTATATCTTTGGCAAATCACCATATGACTAAGATGCGCCAAAAAAAACAGAACACACAGTGCTACAGAACTTTTAGCTGATTGCAAAAGGACAGATGTAAAATGTTCCAGTGTATTACTAAAATATAAAACGAATGCAAAATGTTTGGAGTCTGAAGTGGCACAAAGCAGTCATGCATTTCTTAATCTCTCCTTTACCTGCATCAGTAACTCCTTCATCTTGGTTCCCTTCTGGAGGAGCTGGCTACTTTCTTCTTTCAGGAGTTTTTGCACAAACTCTAGTGTAGCCTTGGTCTTCTGGGTGACGAAAGAGGCCCAGATAGCCCGGTACAGCACCATTTTATCTTTGCTAGGCTTTCCACTGGGGTTATCTATCACTCCAACACGCACTCCTCGGCTGGCTTTCTGCTCACACACACACAGACAGACAATTCACACAAATATGACACATTCTCACATTTTCAGAAACTGCAGGTGTCACTGAGGAAGGGAGTGTTTTTCCTATTTTATTCTACCAGAACATTATTTCCATAACTAACAGATGCTTGATAACTGTATTACACCCAACGCAACATGTTAACAGGAAACAATTCACTTTAGAAATGTATGTATTAATGGATTTTGTGATAACTGCAGAATAAAGGAAGGACAGAAGGACTAATTACTGAGTAATTATAATGCATTGTGTTATTTTTTTCTGCTTGAATGCAATGTATGTGTCAAAGGTCCTTACAAGAATTTGAAGCTTGTGATGTATTGTCAAAACCACACACATCCTGAGAATACAGGATGGAGAGAATATATGATGGTACTTACCATATGTTTCAGAGCATTGAGCAACAGCTTTCTTCCTGAGGCCCTCTCAAAATCCCCAACTATCCACATAGTCGCAGGACTCATTCCATCCCCATCTAAGATAGAAGAGCAAACTCGTCACATTAAAATACAGTAAGTATCACACTTATCACGCTACATTCAATTAAGCTTGCCTTTCTGTTGTCACACATCGTAAGCAGTGACTGAAATATTCTGGTCAAGAAAAGCTCCAACTTTCCTGGCTTTAACTGCAACAGAAAGGCATCCAGTGGCCACTTTACTCATTTCAACTTTCTAATACTGCGTACAAACCCTGTGTCCCCAGTGCAGCAGATAGAGGTGCTGGAAATATTCCTTTGATTTTGTGCTCCATATTGACGTCCTGCATGGCCACGCTGTGAATGGATCAATTCCACCGCATTCTAAAGATGCTCTATCAAACTGAGATCTAGCGCCTGGAGGCCACTGAAGTAAAGTGAACGAGGTGGAACCAGCTTGCGCTGATGTGTGTTTTGTGACATTTACAGGAGGAAGGCATTAAGATGGGTAGACTGTGATCACAGGGGGATGCACTGCAAAAAATACAAAGGTAAGCTGTGGTGTTTACACTAAGTGTGGAGACAACATACATTTATAGTAAATTCACAGCTCATGTTGTTTACACCAAATTCAGACTCTGTCATCTACTGGTTTGTTGCAGCGCAAATCAAGACCCTTTTAGATCAGTGGATGGTTCTGCAATCTTCTGCTGTCTAGGGTTTGATGAGTTAGTGCTCTGTAGCATCACGTTCCTGTTGTTTCATCTGACAGGGGTGGAAGCCAATATGGTCTGCTCTTGAAGCTAACCCTCTCATAGTTTTGGCATTGATTTGTGGCATGTTCAGAGATGCTCTTCTGCATTAGCTCAGTTGTTACAAATTATTAGAGCTGTCCAAGGCTCCTGTTCTACTCAAACACCACCACTGGCCATTCTTCTTTGAACACTTCCATTTAAAAAACATTTTGCGAAAGTGATGCTAATCACTGAACCACCCATCTGATCCCAGCAATCATTCCACCATTAAAGTCACTTAAATCAAACTCCTTCTGTATTATGTTGTGAGTTTGGACAAAAACCAAGTTCTTGACTGTCTGCATGCTTTTATGTACCAAGTTACTGCCCCATGATTGGCTAGACATTTGCATTAAGAGGCTGGATTACAACTCTATAATAAAAACAAGAGCAGAGGACAAAATGTTGAAGCTCTAAAGTCAACATTAATGCTTATGTGGATTTTGGAGGGGGGGGGGGGGGTAATTATTTAAAAGATTTCTAATTTGGGCTACACTTCGACAATTAGATGCAAGTAAAACAGAAAATGAGGTACAGTCATGACAGTGAATGTAATATTGGTGGAGGAGAACCAAAGGAGAATACGACATCTGTAAGAGGGATGAGAATATTAGAGGAGAATTCTGTCACTAATCATAGTTATATTCCCCTTGGTCAGACTGTTTGCTTGCCCACAGTGACACAATGGCAATCAGCCATCTCAGTCTGAATGAGACACCTACATACTCCAGTAGAGCTGCGAAATGCAGCACTTATAGCCATTTAGACTGCTGGCTGAAAGCCAATAAACAGGCCCAGCAAATATCGTGTTGGAGACACAGCCTGGCCACTCTAACAAAGGTCGAAATCCAGTAAAGGCATGGAGAATTCATTTTTCATTCATTTTAACAAGCAAATGTGCAATAGCTGTTCCACTTTGAATGACAAGATGCAAATGCTTGAATATATCATTTGTGCTGTTGCAAAGCAAATGTAAATGTAAATGATATGGTTTGCATTGATCTGATATTGTGCTTATTAAGAAGGCATAATATCACAGGTAAAGGCTTACCCTTATTTGTAAAGTATTTCATTCTCTTTGCCACTATAGCTGTCTTGTCTCTGGAATCCAAGAATGAAAACACATCTGTGTCCTCCCAATCGTCTACAACTGCAAAGCAAGACAAGGAAAGTAAAAATCTGAGAGAGTGAATTGTTGCTGGATGGTGTATGATGAGTTGCAAAGGTCACCTGGTGTGGCAGTGAAGTCAAGGTACTTTCTGTCTGTGTTTAAAATCAGTGGGTTCATCCTGGGGACAACATTGGCCTGCTCCATTAGATATTCCACCACATCTGAGCCCTCAGTTAACTGACCCTATGGGCAAAGGACAAACTACATGAGAAATGTGTCACTGAGGGCATCAATGCATGAGAATGGATTATCCAATCCATTCTCCACATTTTACATCTGAACAATTAACATGCAAGTGTAAATGTACAATCACAATGATGTGGACAGCTGGGGAGGAAATTTTAAGACGCAAATGGTCCTGCTATCTAGCAAATCTAGCAAAAAGCAAGATGGCTATTGATCAATACTTAAATTATTTACCACATTACCACTCGCAGTGCTGGCTTAGCCTATATTCTATACTCGGCTGCTGCAATAAACCATTAAAATTTAATCTAATTCTACATTTAATACCATGTATTACTTGGTTTTGTAATCTGTCAAACAACACTATTGCAGGCCACTTCCTAATCCACCTAACAGTAACTCCAAGCCAGTGTGGAAAATGTGCATACAATGCATGAGTGACAACTACACCTGGTATAGTTTGTTTACTTCCACTCATGCATGTGTATGTATCTAAATATGTTCTTAAATTCTGGTAGGGTGATTAGTATGAGGAGTGTCTCTCCTCCTTAACTGATGAATCATACCATATAGACAGCTCTCTGGAAGGTGGTGGTGGTGTCCATTATGCGCTGTAGGATGATGGTCTCAAGCTCATCTGGGTCCATCTCATCTGGGCTCAGAGGGACTCCATTAAATAAAGCCAGAGGGAAAGCACCTAGGCCACTCTTTTTGTAGAACAGAGCACCATCCTGAAACAAATAAAACATGGACTTAATCATGGGCTGTTGCACCCATTTAATCAATGATTAAGTAATGACTTAATTCCAATGGAAACAAAGATAAAGGAGAAAACAATTCCTTTACCTTCCTTGTGTAATCATACTCCGACTCTGCACCTAGAATCCTTTTAGCATTGGCACTTGGAAATTTTCTCTTCAGGAAACTTGTGAGTGCATCAACAGTCAGCAACTCCCCAACATCTATTTTGCTGTACAGCTGCAAGATAGTGGCAAGTCAAATCAAAAGTTAACATTTACCAGTTTGAATTGACGAGCACAATCCACTGACCCATCTAGTTAAAGGATAACTGAAAAAAACAGTGAAACAACTGATTTCCAAGGGACAGTAATAATGTAGTGTGCTTCTTGATGTTTTTTTTACACACGCATAATGATCCAGCCAGACTATAACAAATTTAAATCAGTTGGAATCAGTCGGATCAGTTTTTAACTGACATATCCAACTGTGATTTCCAACTGAACTCGTGTGAATTACACAGGTCACAGTCAGATAACTCACAAAGAGCAATTGAACATGTTGATTGTTTTTTATCATTTGACTGACAGTGAAAGGGCAACACAGAACAACATTCGATCCTTACTTGCCATATGATAAAAGGATTTTAGTCATTCTTCAACAAGTGATTTATAAATGAGACATACTTACTGAGATCATGGACATCAGAGCCTGGGATAAATCATACTCGTCTGCAATGTAATTCACTAATCGGTACAACCCAATCCCTGCATCTGAGAAGCCATCAATCTCATCCTTGGTGTTGATGACGAACACAAATCCAATTCTGTGACAAAAGGGGCAAAAACAAGAATTCAATTTGCAGGTGAAATGAGAATCACTAGATGGTAACGATTATACATACCAAGAGAGGATCACATAAACAGCTGTAGAGGAGTGAGAAATAACAGCACCAACCTCAGGGGGATCTTGTGCTTGTAGAAAAGCTCTGCTAGCTTTACCAGCTCGACAGTTTCTTCTTGTATTGGATCTAGGAAAAGCACCTAGCAACAGAGGTATAATCAGCCAGAAGAGAGAAAAGTGCACCCTGTCAGAGACTAATATAATAATCAAAGCCATCTTAAATAATCCAAAGGTACTATGTGCGTCAGAATGTATTCATGTTTACAAATGATTAAATTGGTTCGGACACAAGAGTCAGACACATCCAAAGATTTGAATAGGGTTTTTGTTTGTTTGGGTTTTATTTTTTTAAATCATCTTCTCCTGACAACTCACCAAGTTGAAGAAATTGCGTCGGATCTGTCGGATGACACCAGGAAAGGTTGCTCTGAGGAGCTCCTGTACACCTGTTGGCCAGCTGCGGTACATTGGGTCATTCTCTATGTCATTTATCCACTTGAAAGTGAAAAAGAAAGAAAGAAAAAAAAAAGATAATCTTATCTTACTAATCAAGAGCTCTGCAATGAAATAAGATTTAGCCATTAGAAGTGGTAAAATAAATAATTAATATAAAAGAAAAAAATAAATCAATGAAAGGGAGGCACTGAGAGTGTAGTTCATAATGAAAGTGAAAAAGTAGGCTCCATAAATGCCATAAACATTTGTCATAATTTCTCTCCATCTCTCACATAGGTATAGTCTACATTTTACACATGAAACAACATTTTCAGTTGAAAAAAAAAAGGCTTAGTATATTCGTTTCTCTGTCATTTTTTATTGTACCTAGAATATTAAAATGGCCAGAGGGACCAAAGGAAAAACTTGATTTTTTTTAATTTGATAGCTTTTTTTGGCTATCTTCCAAGTTAATAACTGAGATTTCTGGCAGGCATGAGACTGTTGCAAAAGCCTGATCCACTCATTCAGATCCTGGTGCACATATACATACACACACACACACACACACACACACACACACAAGAAAAAAACCTGCAGTGTTGATCTAGGCCAGATGAATAATTCATCTGAACGAGACTCACCATGATAGATGGATGTCTGATATCTAAGGCATACTTGTCATCCACAGTGTTCACAGGTAACCTCAACAGCTTGCCCTGATGTTCTCCTTTTATGCCTAGGTTATGAAGACCCTCCAAGACCCTGGCCTCTCCTCTGAGGATGTCTAAAATGCTGTAAAAGGAAAGATAATTTTTTTTTTAAAAAACAGATATGTGTAGCAGGGGCTTTGAAAAGTGCCTCCTCTGATCTTGATGTAACAGGATTACTGAGCTGATGAAGGTCTGATGCTTTCTGGGGAGAGCACGGCAGACCACTGACACCTCCTGCTGTGTTCTTACCTAAAAGGGTTGTGAACGTCCAGATCAATGTGCAGTCCATTGATGAAGAGCTCTCCATCTCCCACGTGAACACCAACTGTCTCACTAAGATGCTGAAAGAACAAAGTTCAAAGATTTATTTGAATGTCTTTCAACAAGAGAAAACTTACAGAGACTACAAGCTGTAAAATAACAAATATGGAGCTAGCACAAAACAAGAGTAAAAAATGTGGCATTCAGACACAATTTAGAATCATACTATTTAATAAAAATAAAACTTGAGCAACAGCTAAAGATGTTATCAAAGACAACCTTCCACACTATCATGAGGGAATGCTGCTTATGATATCGCACCTTTTGGTTCGCCTCAATTTCTTTTCTCATTTCCTGCTTTACAGCCACTCTTGTCAGTGATCTGTGGGAACAGTAAAATATGTCCAGTCACCATCAGCTTTTACCATATCCCCAGCTGGCAGTAAAATGCCAGTTTTAATCTCCAAAAACCTGTGGGCTTCAAGATGGTACATTCACAGTCAATTCCCTGTAAACACCCAACACTTACTCAGCACTTTTTGGTGTTATTACAAGCTGCCTGAGCCAAAATAAGCAAGCATCACAAAAGCTGATTAGATCTCTTTGCAACAAATGCACCGCATATTCTGGGGAAGTAATGGGTATCATGGCAAAAAAGTAACAGCTCAAAACAGATGAGGGTTTTTTTTTCAAAAAAAGTATATTTCAGATGCAATTACATAACAGCATTCATTGTGTGGGGCTTGAAAAAAAATGGATTTAGATTTTTAATTGCTACCATGTGTACAGAGAGAGAGAGAGAGAGAGAGAGAGAACAAGATGCACTTCCTTACCTGGCTTTGCTTGGAAAGTTCTGACTAAGGTCTCGCATGACCTTTAAGGCATCAAACTTTGGCACGGACATGATTTTGGCAGCTGCTTGGAAACTTAGATCTGTAGATCATAAACAAACTCATCAACATATGCTGTATATACACAAATGGAGATTGTGTTTTAGCAAAATAAATTTATGCAGTACAATCAAAGAAAAATATATTGACTGTGCTTTACCACACTTGCTCAGTTAAACCAATAACATGCATTTATAGGAATTTAAAAGCTCAAGAGAACAATTTTATTTAAACGTCATATATGACTAATGATGAATGACTTTTTTAATCTCTCAGCATTTGAAATACAAGACTGATACCTTGCATTTCCCACACTTTAAGAGGAGCCATATCATTGGTGCTCTCCAGAAGATGTTTGTGAAGCTCTCCAAGTTGCTCACGCAGTTCAGGGTGAGATTTCCTCAAGAGGTAAAAGTAAAAGAATGAATTACAAATATAAGGCAACGATTTATTAATTAAGTGTTGCAAAGGAATGTGATGCTGAGAAGCAACAGAGAAAAATATAAGAGGTCAGAAAAAGAAGCATTTTTGAGGTTAAGCTACTTACTTTAACGTTCCAAAAAAGAATCCTTGTACATCACTATCACCATCCTCTGTATTTACACCTGTCTTTGGATCTATAAAGCAAAACATTTGTGCTAAATTTCCTTTCTACACAGTGAGGTCCAGCATGTTTGATGGGTCAACAACTGACCTTTTACTTTGGTGTCATCAACAGCTTTGTATTCTGTGCTTTTGATAGCCAACTCAACACTATAGCCAGATAAAAGCATCTTTTGAGGTTTAGGATCCTGCAGCAGTGAAGAAGCAGAGTGATTAATTAAATGAACATAGTGTTGTTTACATGTGTTGTGTAACAATCATTAATCACTACAACTCATCCACTCTGAAATCTCATCCTAGAAAAAATGCTTTCTGCTTTCTGTATATACAGACAATCACTGGGTTCAGCTGCTTTATCCACACTCACAGATATTGACATTTGATGCAGTGACTCTTGCAACTAGCAAAAAAAACAACAGTAACATTAAAGTGAACATTTTGGCAAGCTGTTCTTAAAATAAGGGTAAACAACTAAACTCTGTGGCTATGATTATAACCCTGTTGCTGTCAGAACGCAGTCTAAAGAAAACTGTACATATTTTTTTGAATAATCACTTTTAAGTGGAAGGAAAGCCATTGCTACTCACCGCTACAAAATGCCGCAGCACATAAATAAGTGTACCCTGCTGAGCTTTCTCAGAGAGCACCTTATGAAAAGAGACAAACTTCTTGGTCCCAATCTCAGCATACAGAATCACAACTGGCACATCTGTTTTATTGACTCCTGGATGTGTGTGATCAGTCTTGTATAAATATGGTTTTGGCCTGCAAACATTTTGAAATAAGAGAGACAATTGAGAGATTTGTATCAAGAGCATTCTTAAATCAATCAGACTAATTATAAAACGTCAAATCTAGCAAGACAGTGCCATTCCATGTTACCTGCCTGCAGCTGCCTTCAGGAGCTTCTTGATGTCCTTGGTGCTGCAGCTATGCTGACCATGGACGGACACAAAGGCAGGGCAAGCCTCAGGCGGAGGCTCATCACTGGCTATCTGTTAAGATTAAGGGGAAGAGAAATGTTTTCTGTCATACAGGCTAAAACATCATTTTAATACTGCTGATCTGTGGTTTAAGTCTTAGGGTTTACACACAGTAAAATGTATCACTGTGAATCACCAACACAACATTTAAAATTTGCCTTATCATTGCTGAAACCAAGGCAATTTAAAGTCAAATTAAAACAATTTAACATTTATGTTAAATGAAAAATCATGGTGGGTGTCTAAGAATGTACATTTAATGTATTACTCCAAATTGCTGCAAAAAAACTCCTATAACAGTAGGGAAATATATGGTAAGGACCGACAATGAGTCTCACTCTCAGTACATTAATGTTCAGTAAATAAATAAAAAAAATGTAGCATTCAACACAGAAGTATAATAATGACAATAGTCATTAAAGGCTCTGCAAAGGGATTGAGAAATTTATAAATTAAGGGCAGCAGAGCACTGTGACTTGATTCCCAAGCTGCTTCAAGTTATTTAAAGCTCTAGTGTGTGATGTCTGTCACCAAAAAACACTGATAGTCTCGCTCCCACCACAGACTTAGCCTTTACCTCAGGTGAGCCTGCAGAGCTTTCTATCAGGACGACTCTAGGTCCATATTCCATCCATTCTCTTTCAACGTTTATTTCACCTCACTCGTATCAGAAACAGGGGAATAATTCCTTAGATTTGCTGCCGTCTCACTTTACTAGCATAGCTGTTATGCTTCTGCTTTCCCTCTGTTGATCATGACGTGAAACACATCACTCTGTGTCACCACAGACACAAAAACAAAACACTGCAATATTGAGGAACACAGAGAGAATCACGTAGAGCTGACAGGCTTCGTCAACATTGTGTAAACTTATTTGACAATGGTTTGAAAGTAATGGACATTTGTTCATGTTGCAAAGTTACACACTACAGCTTCCAATTTTTTACTATTTGGATCACAACATACCTGATGGGATGCATGAACAGCTGGAGAGTAAGACCGCAGGGCCAGAGCAAATTTTAGAAGATTAAGTTGAAGATCTGTAAGGAACTGGCCAGCCTTCTTAATAATCAAGTTATAGTACGAGCGCACAGACTCTGTAAGACACATAACATTTGTAATGGTGAGAAACACACCTCTCCTCATACACCAATACATAAAATCAGTGAACATACTTCAGCATGACTAAAGAAAGGACATGGTTTCAAACATACCTCCTTGCTTGTACACTTTGAGCTCTTTCACCGTGTCAACAAACTGCCAGAAATGTTCGTTCCCATCTTCCCCAATAAATTCACTGCAATTAAGAAAAAAGAAAGAATTAGTCATGATTAATTTATATTACCTGCAGTAACCTATTTCTGAGAACTTTTAGACAAAAACATTGAAAATAGCTGTGCTATTAGTTTAACTGGAACAAGCCCAATTAAAATTAGACCAATCCTTGACATCCAAACACCTTCTAAAAATGCTGCCAGCTCATTAAGTTTTGGTTAAATATTCACTTTCATACAAATCTGAAGCTCACCTAAAATGTTGGGTATAAGTTATTTACACAGATAACCGGTTTATGACATGAAATTGTAGTGAAGAAAGCAGCTGAGCCAAGGAAGAGTGCTGAACAAACAAAGCTGCTGAAACAGCATACTTTATTTTCAGTATAAGTCCAAATATTGTTTCTACATAATCATATTATCATACATAACTGCAATTACATAAGCACAGAATATGATCAGTTGAGGATTTTTTGGAGGGCTGTGGTGCCGGAAGTGACGTACTGAGGGCCGTAGTACGCAGGCCCAAGGACTTAGCTGATCAAAATGGCCGTCGACACCTACGAAATATAGCCTTTACCGTGACATTTGTTTACTTGTTATATAGCCTTACCAGGTCATCTTGGCCCTAACCCTAACCTCACTTCTTCTCCATGCCTAACCCTTCTTGTACGTGATATACTTAGAAGACTCTCTTCTTCCACTTTTCTGAAAGTTCTCTCAAAATCCTCTATTGTAGTGAAAACTTCAGGACTTCTAGGTTGGGGAATAGTTGCCGGCACTGGCTTTTCATTGCCAGCCATGACAGATCACGTGACCGGCATTCCCAGGGTGTACTTACACCAGTCCCTGTGTACTACGGCTCTCAGTATGTCACTTCCGGCACCACATCCCTCTGAAAAAATCCATGACCCAGGGCTGGGCAATAATTCAATAACATCAAATATCCCAAATTCAATGTACAATAGCACTAAAACAAAGGTTAAATATATATTGTGAAAATACACTTGGATATATAACATGGAATTGTTATTAATGTTTGAAATGTGCGATTGCAGATTGTTCGGATTTTTGTCAGTAAAGAGGTAGAAACCACAATTAGCTCAATGTTCACTCAGGATTTAATTATTATTAAACATTATGTTAAGTTTTCTCACATTTACCTTTTACCTTTTAAAATATTTTAAATCCTTCATTTTTGGCTATCTCATGTTACACTGAACTGCCGACAAGAAATAACTGCCCTGATCATGGAAAACACAATTTAATCCAATAACCTTTTTTTTTTTTTTACAGCAGACATGTTGAAATGTTTAAGAAAGAAAAGCACAGGTGTTACTGGTATCAACAATGGCTCTGTTTAGGCTATTTTAGCCAGTATTCACCCTTAAACAGGATAAGCTAAATGGAACTCAGTCATCATTAATTTGATTGTTTACACCTGTGATATTCCTACAAGAACTGTCAAAATACCTGCCCTGTGTCAAACACCTACTATAACTTTTTTCAAGCATGGACAGGAGTTTCATGTCCATGTCCAGAAATGATGAGTACCTGGTCTCCAGGAGGAAAGGCGTCATGTCCCATTTTGCTTGCAGACTGGCAGTAACTCCTTTAGATGCTGATACGACATGATGTATATTCAGCAACAACAGCGACAGCACAATAATGGACCTCATCATCTCCGGTGCGACGTGTCATGAACCTAGAGCAAGGAGAGACCTCAGGGCTACGCAGTCCGTCTGCCCTTTGATGGATGCCAGTCAATGCCACGTAGTGTAAGTTGTTATCTCACACATGCACATATTCATGGGATTTACATAGAAATATATGAGATACACTTATGACCGACGATGGCAAAAAACACAACACAGATTACACAAACCCCTAAAGTGTGAAGCTACATTAGAAGAAACACGTCGGACGGATACAGACCTAACGTTACTTATCATGAATTAACTTAAACTTAAGCCGTGACAGAAAATGTAAACAATACAATGGGGTGATTTGACGAGCGCACGCCGGTTGTTACAAGGGGGAATGTAATTATAAGTCCATAAGCACTGGTTTAAAAGTTTCCAATAATATTGCTCACCACTTACTGATGCTAACTGCTTCCATACAAAGCAAAGGCTGCAGGTAGGTATTTTTGGGAAGCTAACTATACCCCAGTCAATCTGGTAAATTGCCGGCGAATCAGGGTGGCTCGCGCTGGCCGTTATACACGCCGTAAACAAACTCAGTCAAAACTTATTAAAATAAACCAAAATTATCTAGCTGTTTGACACACCGTGTATTATGTTATTATCATGGACACTTGAGGTTGAACTGTTTTCCATCAAAATAAAATACCATGGGAAGTGAGGAATTTGATCAGGCACAGCAGCAGACAGCTAAAGAGACAGACGCTTACTTCTAACGGTTTCCCTCACGAACATGTCGTGTATTGTCTTTGGCGAGTTTCCACGAACAGTTTAGCGTAATGTGCGTTAATAAATCTGTAAAAACGTATTTTTCTGTAATCGTATTGCCATTATACACAGATAAGCAGCGATTTGACAGTGGACTGGAATGTGTTATTATTCCTATGTCTGGCTTTGCACATTGTTTAGAATTAATTACGTATCGCTGTGTGTCTAGTATTGAAATGATTTTTCATCGTACAAATGTTGGGTGGTTTGGACTTTTTTGGGTCAGTCTTGAAGATGTCAAAGATTAGCCAAACTATCAAATATGCAAGTTTGATTACATGATGCACAAAAAATAAATGGAATATAACAGTTCCATAACATTTCAGTATATCAAGAAATATTAATCTGTAATGTTTTTAACAGTTTTTGGAAGTGGACAGTTTTGTCCTCTAGTGACTTAATAGGGTAGTAAATTAAACTGACACCTGAGGGTTAATATAATGTATTTGTATAACTATGTATTTTACTATTACTATTTTTTTTATAAATCTTATCATTTATTTGTTGTTATTTATTTAGTTATCCTATTGTCAAACATTGCACATTGTTGTTCTCAGAAACCTGTCAAGTCACCAAATCTCATTTATTCAAACATATATTTTATTTTTATGGGCAAGTGGAAGGGAATTGGGCTTTTAACTGAATGGTTGCTGATTCAAATTCCAGGGCATGTCAAAGGCTGGGGTTCCCCTGAGCAACCCACCATTGCTCCCCCGGGCACAGATAGTGCTGGCTTGTGTGTGTTCACGACTGATGTGTAAGGATGGGTTAAATGCAGAGGTCAAAATCACTATCCTTAATTGGTGTGTGTGCAAATAAAACTAATTATATTCGGAAAAGTTACATTTTTTGATTGTTTTTCATATACAGTATTTAAGTTATAGTCATCCAAAATCTGACACAACCTACAAATCATAACTTCTTTGACACTGCACAGCTTGTGGCATATTTCTGTAATTTTCTGCTGACTTTGTAAAGCCCCTACCATTAGTAAACTGTGTGTGAAGTGGAAAGTTTTCAGGTTGAGCTCTACAAAACCTAGGTAAGTTGACCACTTGTCATTTTAAATATAAAGACATAACACAACAGCAATGTTTAATTAAGTAATCACGTTATAAGAAATCACCAAATTACACTGATAGATAAATAGATTTGTTTTGCCAATATATTGATAAAAACATTGTTAATAGTTGCAGTAGATGTGTGACTATGCAGCTGTTTCATTTTAATTGGTCTTCTAACAGCACTGTATAAGTATTAGTCATTATGGGACTGTAAGCACTCTGTAAACTCTCCATAATCATCAGAGATAACACTAGGATGAATGCACTTCAGAGGGTTGCAGCATACCTGGCATTTATAAGTGCTTACATCTCTGTGTTGCTGTCTCAGTCCAGTGTCAGTGTGGCTTTCTGACTTTACAATGTGGGGTATGTAGACGGGATGTTGTGGATGCTCTTGCAGCTCAACCTCGACGAGAGCAGAACGCGCACAGCTTATTTGTCGGATCGGATTCAGCAGCAGCAGCAGCAGCATCCTCTCCAAACTGCACAGCTTCAGCAGCAGCAGCAGCACAGTCTGTCAGACCGCCTCAGCCTGGCAAGGATGCGGTAGAGGATCTAGCCCTGCATCAGTCCGAGCCGTGCTATATTTGTGCTGAAATTACCCTGTCACAGACATGAAACACTGAGCCATTTAGGGACAAGAAACAGGAGGAGGGAAAACTCCTCGATTGCCTCATTTTCAACTTGACGCTGGAGAATGGGAGTCGTCGGCGCGGATGCAGTTTTACACCGGCTCCAGAAGTTGGACAGCCAAACATTTCCATGCCATGACTATTGACTTTGGACAGGATTTCCAGTGCAGTGCAGACGGCGTGCAATTTTTCTGTCATTTTTTTCCCAGGTTTGTGGAGGGTTGTTATTTGATCAACAGCAATAAAATGCACCTTTAACGAATCCGAGGCATGGAGGAGACGCATGGATGCCACTTATAATTCACAGTAATGGAATAAAGTCATTAATCTTGATATAATGGATGATAGACCCAGTAAGCTCATCTTGGTTCCTATTCTAGCCGTCCTTTTTGTTATGATAGGTTATCAGTACATTTGTCCCGCGGGCAGCAACTCGTGCCACTTTAAGACTGATGGGGAGAAATTAAAGGGGGTAAGTCTACTTTCCAGTCCGGACCAGGACAATGATGATTTCTACAGAGATCAGGACCTGGAGGACGACAGCCCCGCGAGGCTGCCGTCAAAATTCAACTTCACAGACCGAGACCTCGACAGACACGTGGAGTTCAACATGAAAGGGGACGACGTGATCGTGTTCCTGCACATCCAGAAGACCGGGGGAACCACTTTCGGGAGACACCTGGTGAGGAATATTCGCCTGGAGCAGCCGTGCGACTGCAAACCGGGACAGAAGAAATGCACATGTCACCGACCAGGGAAAGAGGAGTCGTGGCTCTTCTCCCGCTTCTCCACGGGCTGGAGCTGCGGGCTGCACGCAGACTGGACCGAACTGACGAACTGTGTTCCCGTCATTATGGATAAGAAGGAGGCCCAGAGAAATAAAAGGTACTCCGGTGTGTGTGTGTGTGTGTGTGTGTGCGCGCGCGCGCGTGAGCCCTAATTAAGTTATGAGCTTCAGGTGTTGTAGGTCCCCACAATTTCAAAGGGTTTTTTGAGGGGTTAACCCTTAGTGCTCACAGGTGCACCCTTGGTAAATTTCAGTGGGAATAATACACAACTCTCCTATGGACATCCTGGGGTGTGTATTTCTAGGTCTTGTCTATGTGTTGTTGTTTTTTAAGTGACAATTTTAAAATCACAAGATAGACCAAATGAGCCTAAACTATTTTTATAATGTGACATATTTCCATATTTCACAAATTCAATCCAATTCATAAAAAGTACTTTTTGCTCCAGTGTGTTTATACAGTTGGTGAAAATGGAAATAAAAAGCATGTCATCAGATTGCCTATATGTTGTGCTGAAAAAAAGGATACAAGACACTCTTTATTACACATTCTTATAGCCTCTGTAGGCTATATATGTTTTAACAAAGTTATGGAAAAAAGATGCCTAAATGCTCTGTGTCCAAAAGGCTTTACGGTTATAATTAGGATTTAGGAAGGAAGTTTTGTCACCTTTTCCAGGACCAGGACTCCTCAGGTTTACCAAAGCCTGGGCCTAATGAGGCAGAACCTAATTTCTGAGGAACTGTTTTAAATTAAGATAGTGGTTAGGAGTTAGAATGAGACATTAACTAGTGACAGTTTAAGAGAAGGTTTTGGTTAGGCTGTCCAAATGAATGGAAATCAATATAATGTGTGCATGTGTATGTGTAGCATAAGTATGTGTGTTCTGAAATCATACATGATTTGTGACCCCCACACCAAAGAAACCACCAGGGCCCCATGATGCATTCCACATGCACCTTAACCTCTCATTTTGTCCAGACTCCTGCCTTGAACCCTAAATTGAGCAGTAATGATTATTTTTCCCCTGGAAAGTTATGCAGCAGTTAAGTCTGGAAGCTGAAAATAACAAAGCCACATCTTTTCTTTGGATTCAGATCAGCTGGCTTCCACAAAAACAAAAGCAGATAATATGAAAAGACAAATAATGGTGTCAAAAAGAACTCCCTCAGAAATCAGTTGCCTCATGTTTGTGGTGAGTAAATGTTTCGTGTGTGGGACTGGGCATAATGTGATGCTATAAAATCCACTTAATCTTTTACTGTGCTTGACCCCCTATATAAATTACACATGTTTGTCCTTTATGTACCCGTCGCTCTTTCTTATTCAACTTGTTCCTGTTACCCAGCTGGTGCTGTTAACTGTCATTAACCAGTAGCACAAAACCATTTGCAGAGCTCCCGTCTCACAGATGAAATTACATTGTTTGTGAGAGCACAGTCCAAATGTTCCAGAGCCCTGTGGTGACTTCATTGTAACTGCATAAGCTCTAATTGCCCTTACTGAAAATTGGCAAAAATGCTGGCTCCCACAATGAGTTCACAGCTGTTGTACGACACGATGGTTTCACATTTGCTGCTGTATTATCTCAGGGTCTCAAATGAGCCCAGGAAGTTTTACTTAGTACATGAAGTCGGCAGAGTACATATTTGTCTCGGTTCTGGATTCACTGGCTTTTTAAAGTTGCATTACAGACCAGCCATTAATCTAGCATGTTGGTTAGTTAGCAGTGGCGTTTAATGACTGATGGCATCCGTAGTGTTGCATTAGTGCCTTCCTCTGGATTTAATTATCCATTACCTTTCTCCTTCTTTTTCCTAGCATGTCAAAAGTCTAGCTAGATAGATAGATAGATAGATAGTTATGATATATAGTCCGTCCCACATTTTCCATTTGTGTTAAATGGCACAGTGTCTATTTCAGGGTGTTTACGATGGTGGTTGCATAATGAATGATTTTTATTTGTCAGTTATACATAGATCGGTGGTTTTAATGTTGCTGCTTATTGGTAAATATCTGTGTCCTGTTTTGAAGTTTATTCTCAACCATTAAACAACACTACGATTTCAAATGTCTTTTATAGGTTCAGTTACTTTTCACATCTTATTAGCTTGAGTTTAGGAAAAAAAAGAATTGGTTTTAATCTGTCAGACCTTTGTCATCAGAGATACTGTCACAGATAAACAAAAATATTGCTAAACACGTGCTGTAGTTTTGAATACAGAGAATTACTGCTTTGATAAAATACACAATCATACACTTAAATATGAGCGTACATGATTTATTTCTTCTGTACCAAGTGTTTCCTTTACTCGGGAAAGTGCTCAGTGAATGTGACAGCTCTTCATTTCACAGCTGCAGCATCTATTCTGCACTTACCATCCTCTCACCCCTTGTTCTGTAGTGGGCTCCCGTAGCATCTATTCTGAGATTATGCTGCCTCGACCAAGACTGTTGGCAGACACACTTTGTTAGACCCCCCCTCATTCAGCAGCCACTGCACACAGCACATTTACTAATTGAGATGACTAAAAGCCTTATGCAAATTTCATTTGCATAAGGCTTTTGTGTATGAGGGATACTTTAATTAAAATTATTTAATGATATATATAAAGAAAACACTACTTTTTTTTTTAAGTGTAAAAGACATTTGTAATGAAAAGTAAATAATACTTTTTTTTTTTTCACAAGAAATCTTTACTCCACCTGAGGGTGCAATAGGAAATACTAATCATACATCACTGCCAAATTCAGATGGCATGCCCTCGTTACACAGTTGAGAGCCTCTCAGATTGAGTGGCTGTCTTTCTGCAGTTGTAGGCATTCACCTTGCCAGCCCATGAGTAAGGGGGCGAGGTGGGCTGCAATGACACTGCCTGCATGGCACTGTGTGGCCTTTTCGGCTACAGACGGAGCGTGCAGCACAACCGACAAAACCGTGCGGAAAGGTCAGGTGTCAGACCAGATCAGCATGTGTATCCTGCAGTGTGTTACCTCTGGAGAGTGCTGTCATTCAGGGGAGAAGTGGAGCAGGTAGGCTGACTTTCCTGTGCAGGTTTTTGTAGGAGAACATAGAGTACCTCTAAGTGCTGTGCTCTTTGGTTGATCCATGGAGAGAGTTGTGGTATTACCATATAGTCTGCTGCATGGTAACAGCTTGTTAAGATGGTTGGTTTCCCTACTAGGAAATTTCAGAAGCGTGTTCATTATCCAACTAACTTATACTTTTGCAAATGTTCTGAAAGGGAAAAATGGAATCATTGTACAATATGTAGCCATATAACTATCACGATAGCTATGTTAACGGTGTGTACATAACTATGTTTTTAAACACTGAATAGAGTCCAAATAAAATGATCATTTGTGTAAGGTCTCACAGCTGATAGTTCATATAGTATAGTACAGAGCAAAAAAAAACAAGCAGCGGGGTTGAAGTAACTGCTGCAGAACTCAGAGACAGGATTGTGCCGAGACACTGATGTGGAAAAGGCCACACAAAAAAAATCTGCTGCATTAAACTATCCCTGGAGCACAGTGGCCTCTCTGATTGTTCAACTGTTGAAGTTTGGAACAATATGAACGCTTCTCCATGCCCAGCCAAACTAAGCAAATGGGAAAGAAGGGATATGGTGACAGAATTGACCAATGGTCCAGAGATTCTGTGTGGAGATGGAGAAACTTTTGTCTTGCTGTGTCATTAAGGGATAATGAATGTAGACTGGTGAGGGTTTTTTTCGGGTAAGGCTGCAACAAAAGGAAAATATTAAAGTGAAGGGGTCTGCTTACTGCGTTTAAACTGACACATGGATCACAAAGTAAGTAGCTGGTAGGGTTGAGCAATTAATGGTCGACTGCAATTTTCAAACCGCAGGAGGCGCATTATTTGTTAAAGCCAAAATGTGTGTCAAAATATCATTTTAGATGAATTATTGTCTTGACCTATTCACATCTTATTCTGCGGACTGAAGGGAACATCTTTGTTTCTTACAGATCTGCACAAATATCACACAGTAATCACTTTAACCCTTCTGTGACCATCCTGTCGTTGCCGAAAGGATTTGGCATGCTTCTCCTCATTACTGTAACTCCTAGACTGTTTGTTATATCTAGAAAATTCAAAAACGATGGACTGTCCAGGGTGTGACCCCACCTTTCGCCCTATGTCAGCTGAGATTGGCACAGCACTCCGCACGACCCCCATGTGGAGGATAAAGCTGTAGAAGACAGACGCACGGATGGATACCGGAAAGCAATCAAATAGAAATTGAGCTTTGTGAGTGAAATATCTTGGAAAAAGGGGCAGAAGCACACACTCACTCACTCATTTAACATTTGATGACAATACTACGGCCATAAAATCAATATAAATCCAGGCAGCCTCATTATCTTGATGGTCATAAGAGGGTTAAATATGTTTTTCGAGAATAATGAGGTAGAAATTAAACATTCCCCCTGATATCGCGAATCATATCGCAATCGCAATTCCTGTCAAAATAATCGCAAATTCGATTTTTATTCAAAATCGCTCAGCCCTACGAGCTGGTTTTCAAACAATATATTAAAGATTATAGGTTACTATCAGAGAAATACATTTGATGTCAGTTTCTATTGAATTGAGCGTAATCTCATTGAGTTTCTCATTGCAGTATTTTAACACCAGTTTTCATCCATGTGTGTCAGAAAATGTCTTTGAGATGTAAAAAAAAAAAACAACAATAGCAATACAGTTTTATTGTTACAGCTGCAGGTCTGAGGTGAGAAAATGTCATTATCAAACTACAGCCTGGAGTCTCCAGTGAAGCGTACAGTATACACCATGAGTAAATCAGCTTTGAAAGGGCTATCCAATCTTTCACTATATATCTTTTTTTTTATCATCATAGTTTAATAATCTCACAATTGTACAGCCATAGAATTGAGCGGTCTTGAATATGAAGAAAAAAGCCATTTCAGTTATTATTCTGCAGAAGTCATGTTATTGATGTTGGAGGAACACATGGAACTTCATAAAAAGACACCTCTTTTATGAAGCTAAAGGTCATGTGACCAGAACATGAAGAAATATTCATGCATGCAAATCTCTACTCACACAATGATCCTAGTTGATGGTTGGGTCGCGGGTCAAGGATGACCCCAGTGAAGTTATATTAATAAATTAAATGAAGAAGACCAGGTTTTCAAGCAGACAGGTCAGCAACATGCAGGTAACATGGCAGAAGAAGCAGGTGAGGAAAGAGAATACACAGCATGAACAAAAGGAAACACTGAACAAACAATGTGGGCACTGACTGGGAAAGACTCACTGCTATAAAAATGGGGAGAAAACAAGGGGATTGAGGAACAGGTGTGTATGTAGGCAGGGAAAGGAAAGAAATTCTGGAGACATTCGGTGGGTAGAGTAAAGCAGGGCACTCAAGCGGAATGACCAGCATTAACATGACTCGTTGAAAAACCGTTGAATAGAATTAAGCAGGGTCAAAATGTGATTATTTGGTTAATAATGTCTGTATACTGTCTTTTGTGTAATTTCACATTAAAAGGAAAAAAAAAGATTCAAGAAAATACCATGTATACGTATATTTAGTCTTCTTAATCCAGTTAGGTGCATAGCTGTCAATCCATCAAAGCACGCTATAGTAAAATAACAGCAGGAATTATACAAATACAACAATTTAACCAATAAAATAGATACAAATAAAACAAATAAATGGAGAAAAAACAGTAAAGTAGACACAGCTGTTAACAGTTAATGTTGCAGATGCCGCTTCCTTATGCATTCACCGAATATAGGTATTCTAAGAGATCAGTGCGTGTGTGTTTTTATGTACACTCAGATCCACATTAACATATCATGTGAAGCCAGCAGGTTATGAAACTGTCACTTTTAGGGCCAGTGTTATCACAGTGACAGATATTGATGTTGGCAGGATTTTTTCTTGTTTGTTTGTTTTATTTTGGGTTTAGTAATAAATGCACATGAGTTATGTGCCGCCATCTTTGCAGAGTGCACACATCTACATTTTTAGTAGTTACAAGCAAATTCTTTTTTTTGTGTTTTACAATTCCTTCACACATTTTCCTTTTTGTTTGGTTGAAAAATATAAATAAGAAAGACTTAAATTCCATACTTCCATTTTGTACTTACAGTATATAGCAGGTACAGCAATTTATGATTTATGTAGGCCATAAACATGTAAAAATAGATATTCACAGCAACTGCATTAATATACAGTACATAGGATACATCTTAAGTGTTGGCCTGTATTAGACAGCGAGCCTTTGTCCTTGTTTTTTTTTTTTTCATTTAATATTTCCTCCCTTTTAACTGTGGCCTCATGGTAATTTTATGCAAATGCTGATGTTGCAGTTTTTTTATCAGTTATAAACTCTTCATTAGCAACTTTCTTGTTGCCTATGCATAATGAATGCTCCGTTCAGAAGTACAAAGAGACCAAGGGAGTGCAAGAGAAAGTGAGAAATGGCAGAGGATGTTGTCTGCTGTGATTCTGGACCTTTAGATCATAGTATCCTCAAGAGTCCTTTAAGTTTTTTATGTTCCAGTGGTAGGAGAGTTGTGTTTAAAGTTGTCTATAGAGACGGATGAAAAGAACACAAATAGAAATGGACAACTGTAGATCGTGAGGATTAGTGTGATTTGGGTTTTGTCTTTTATTAATCTTTTATTGGACCAAGATCTGTGCCACAGGTGCACCCATGGTAATTTGCAGTGGGAAAAATACACTCCTTATATGGACATCCTAGGGTGTGTGTTTATAGGCTACATCTTCAGGCTTTACAAAATGTGTTTTTTTTGTCTTCTAATTTTTTTTCAATGGGAGTAGTGATAACTGTGAAGAAGTCACAAAATAGACAGTTTTTCCTTTTATTTTTGTTCATAAAAACGAGCCAAGCGACCTTTGATGTAATTCTAAACTTAACAAATTCAGTCCGATTTTAAATGATTTGAGTACTTTTTGCTCAGGTGTGTTTATATAGTCAGTGAAAAAAAAAAACCCCCATCAGATTGCCTATTGGTTATACATTCAAAGAAAGTAATGGAAAAAAGTTAAAAATTAAAGGTTTTTACACGTTGACACAGTTTCAGTATTTGGCAAGATTCTGTTACAAGTATACCCATTAATCTTACTAATTTGTTATGTATAAATGGCAAAAAATTAGCCTCATTGTAAAGTGTAAAAGACACAATCCAGGCACATGGGCTCACTGTTGCCCTTTGTATGGTAACATGTTATTGTTGATTTGCAAAGTGATAAAGCCCTAATTAATAACATACTTAAAGGAATACTTCACCGATTCGCATTTAGCTTTGCATTACTAGAATAGAAGTAGTATTTTTGAAAAATTGTGCTTCCCAACCTCAGTTTCCCCTGAGTAGAGAAATATCTTCATTCTTTTTTTTTACATGCCCACCAGTGACACTTGGTCCAAGCTGGGGTCCGAGGCTTGAAACTGCAACGTTAATTCCGCACTTTTTAGACCCACTCATAGGGGGACGGGAACTCATTCCCAGAATGTAAACAGTGTCCACCATCTTTGCTAACAGGACCAAGTGTCACTGGTGGGCACGTAACAAAGAAATGATTGGAGATATTTCTCGACTCTGGGGAAACTGAGGTTGGGAAGCACAATTTTTTCAAAAATACTACCCCTATTCTAGTAATACAAAGCTAAATGCAAATCAGTGAAGTATTCCTACACAAACATTTAGCCTGACCTTTTGAATATGAAAGTCATGAGTGTGATACCTGAGAGCTCTAGTGTTACTATTAATGTTTGCTGTAGCCTAGAGCTTGAATGATGGATAACATTACTTTATGGGACTCATCTGCTTGGCTGGTATCATTCCTTATTCATCAGGTTTCTTGGCTGTAATTATAACTTTACGAGCATGTAAAGCTGTGTGTCTCATCTCTTTTTAGGTCTTTTCCTACAGGATTCTTTCCTCCATCATCAAAATAACATATTCACACACACACCCTTTTTTCTACAACTGTCCTGCAGGAGCAGTAATACATTGTTATTACTTACATGACACACTGATGACATGGCCTGATCCTTGGCTGAATAATACTCCACATCATGATTTATTCATGTAAGTGATGCAGAGAGGGCTACAATTACTGTGTGGTCATTAATACGTACAGCTCTGAGCAGCGAAGAATGTATCTCTCACTCTATCTACTACCTGTGCACGACATCTCCCACTGCTGGTGCTTCTCCCTGAACCAGGCTGTGGGAGGATGTCCTTATCAACCTGACCCAAATGAACTTGAATGGTGAGAACAGCAGCTGTATTTTGCATTTTGCTAACACTGACGTACATTCTGTGTTCGGTAATTAGTTACACAGGATCTTTTCAGTTTGGTTTCATGCATCGCAGGGCCAAGAGGCTTTTAACTGAAGGGTCGCCAGTTCAAGTCCTGGGATCCAACAAAAAAGTGCTGCCCACTGCTCCTTTGCCCGGCTTGTGTGTGTTCACTACTGGTGTAATTAAATTTTTATTTCTTGACAGCTGAGGCATATTGTCAATTTAATTTATGTCCTTGGAAATAGCAGTTCAGAAAATAAATGTGACCATTTTGTCTGACTAGTATTTGTTCTAATATGAAATGGCATGATGTTTATCAGTGGGAGTTTGCCCAATTTGCAAAATGTAATTGTAAAATCGTAAAACTTTTGATGGCTTTTGTTGTTGTTGACATTATGATTATGCTCCTGTTATTAGTCTGCATGAACAGAAACAAAGTAACACTATTTGAATGCTGTGTCCTTCATCTGAAAGCAGGCTCTGTCAAGCAATACGAAGAACATCAGACGTGACTTTGGGAGCATTTGTGTATACACTAGCAGTGCAGGGGGAGGCGGGGGCAATAAGCATTAATCCTTTCAAACCAGTTCTGACCAGTAGAATTCACTAATGAAACTTTCCATCATACTCAAATCTGTTTGCGCTGTGTCACTTTTCTAGTGCCTCCATAGAGATCCAAGCACTGCTGTACTGAGAAACAAAGAGAGAGGTGTGTGGAGCTGATAGGCTTATGTTCATTCATTTTTTTACTTTTTAATCAACTATCTAATGTGAAATATACATGTATATGAAAGATGAGAAATAATAGTACTGTTTTTTTTTTTTGTTTTTTTTTAGACACGGCACGATTAGGTTGCATCTCCACTACAAAAAAGTACCTACTTAACGTGGGCGGAGTTATCACTGCACGGCTGAGTGAAACTGCGGTGACTTTGTTTTATACGCGACACACACACACACGAGTGACTAGTGACTTTACACCAGACTTCTGTAGTTGTTGGAGATTAACCCACGTTTTAGGATTGTTAAGTAGTTTTAAGTGATCTACAGTTTGGCACTGTTCGGCTTGATTTGTGTGTGAGACGTCTCTTCCTGTGACGGGACTCTGGCCAGTCAGCGGCCGGCAGTCTGACCAATCATCGCATAGTACCTACTACTAGCACGCTTGGAAACTCGCCGGAGCAGGTACTAAAAATAGTACCTTGTACCAGGTACTAGGCTAGTGGAAACGCTACTTAAACTGTGCCGTGGCGTGGCGTGGTGAGGCGAGACGAGTAGAGCCGGTGGAAATGCACCATAAGTCAGTAAACTCACAATTGGACTCAGTCTTTTCTTCTTTGTATTCTAAAGTCGCCTATTGAGAACTCAATGAAACACAGTGATGCAGCTGGGTAATGGGAGTACCCATACAGACACAGATAAACCTGAGGGAGGATAGTTAAGCAGATTTACTGTTCTGGTCATATTTTTAAATGTGGGAGGCAAAGTGCTCACTGCAGAGGTGGGATGTTTATTATGTGTGGAGCTGAGAGTGCCCTTGCAGGCCTTGAACTTGCAGGGCGCAGATATTGCTTTTCATGTGTCATTAATTCAAGTGATCACCGCTGGCAGGTCTGAGCAGTAGCTCAGTTGCTTTGATAATTACTGTAAGTGTTACCTCTATAGACACGGTAACAGCATATGTCAAGCAACTATACAGCGTCATGAAAAAGAAAATGAAATTGTCATGGAAGTGGGATCCAAATTGGGCAAAACATGTGGAGTGCTATTTTAAGAGAGAGAGTTATTGAGGCTCAGACACAAATAATTGAAAAGAGGATTAATACTACATTAAACAGGTTAAGTACAATGAACTATATTAAATTCCATCAGTGATTACTTTCTAATATCTGTTTGCTCCTATCTTTTTTGTCTTTCTTCAGTCTCATTGACTGTTTTAGTATCCATCCATCATCTACCGCTTTATCCTCCACCAGAGGGTCGCGGGGGGTGCTGTGCCAATCTCAGCTACATCGGGCGATAAGCAGGGTACACCCTGGACAGTTCACAAGTCCATCGCAGGGCCACACACACATAGAGACAAACAACCATTCATTCTCACATTCACACCTATGGTCAATTTAGGGTGTCCAATATACCTAATCCCCGACTGTTTTATTATTTGTCAGATTATTATCCCTGGTGTATACCGACAAGATCCATTTTGTGGTTGTTATTTGAAACCACATAGCTTCTGGACTCACAATTGATAAACCGGTTAAGTAAAATATTTAAAAGGGGCTGCTTGTGGTAATGAATCTACAGAGAACTCCGAGGTTCTATGAAGCATGGCCCCTTTCACCTCATTTAGTTTTGTGATGTGCAACTTTTGTTTTATTTCACCCCATGCTTATCAGTCTTGTTCCCAGAGCTGCAGTTTAAGCCGAAAAGGTCCAAAAACCCATTTGACTGTGTAATACCTGCCCAACACAGCAAACACCATAAAGCCGGAGAGATAGTAAAACATTCAGGAGCTATAGAACCACTTATTTCCTAGGGATGTGGGTAGAGATGAGAAATTCAGCTCAAAGAGAGTGAATGTTCATCAGGTTGCCAAAAACGCAAACTCCACTTGAATGCTGATGTGTTCAGGATTCAATAAAAAAACAGGAAGTAATACAAGAGTTGCATTATGTAAAACGGGACGGAACTGTGCTCAGATTATGTGACAACGATTTAAGACCTGTGAGTTATACTAGTCATTTCAATGGACTAGAATCTCTGGGATTTATTTTCCTACAGAATCCTTGTTTTACACGTATCTGCTGATCTGATGAAAGATAATTATTACACTGTGCAAGTGTGTATCCAGTTTTCAGTAGTTTGAATCTCATTTTTTGCCATGTAATGTCTGTAAGAGGATAAGTGCCCCCCCTTTTATACAGAAATGTAGCTTGATGCACTGTACAGGAAGCCACGAGTTGTCTCCATAGCACAGTGATTGAAATGAACCATTGCCATAGTACCATTTGGAAAAGTTATAATGAATATTTGTCTTTGTCCATTTGGCTTGGGACGGTTTGAGGTGTAGAATAGATGGAACTTAGCGTCCTTCTCTAAAAGCCACTCAAGTTAATGAAAGCTGTGTAGCTGGCCAGATCAGGCTTGCTGCTGTTCCGTTGCTGTCAAATACTTGCTGGTCTGGCAAATATGATTCTCCGATGCTCTGATTCAGCTTCTATAGTGTGATTAAAGCATGGCATTTGGTCAAGTGGCTTCTGGGACCCTCCAGTCACAGTTTTCTGGAAGCCGACGTATCTGTCTTTGGTGAGAAATGACCTTGTTGTATCAGGCGCAGCAATGTAGAACTTTTAATTTCAGATGCTCCCTTTATTTGATATCTTTGGATATGATGTAGAGAGATGTGTGTGCAATGACAAAACTGCCAGATACCACATGTACTGTCATGGATCTGAACTCCTGCTTCCCATCCAGCTCTTGATCAGCCTGTGATCACCCCCTAGACTGAAGTTAAAAAAAAAAAAAGAAGAGAGACAGACAGAAGCAAAGCACCTCATACTGATCTAGTTAAATCTAGTCAGAGTGATGAGAATAAGTCAGCTGGTGTGGCAATTCAAAGATTCTGTGTTTAATGTCCCCATGAGGACGGTTTGGTGGCTGAGCTGCACTCGTGCTCCTGTTATCAGAGGGACAATTAACTTTGGCTCTGTTTTCCCTCTAATTGAGAAAAGAACACTGTACTTTAAACAGTCCATTAAAAAGTAATTGTGGAAGAAAATTCATATTCTTATCCGTTTCATTCTACAATTTTCATTACCAGTCCTCTTGTTAGCAGTGGCACAGTTTCTGTGTCACTACATTTCTGGTGTGTTTGTGTTTTGCTTCCACCTGCTGTCTCTGCTTATCTTCAAACACTGGCATCTGAATTTTGCCTCCATCTGTGTGTCTTTGTAATGGGAACAAGTCACTCAAATGTGCTGTACATATCACCGTACTCCCTCAGTCTGTCTCTCCTTGATTTGATCCATCCCATGTCGAACTCGATTCAGGCCCGACTGTAGGATGTGCGTCGGAGAGAACACATTAAGTTGTCCATCAAGTGCATTAAACCGGCTGTGGCTGTGAAGCATATGTACATTTCTGTGGTAGTGCACCTACACAGATAAAAAAATCTGGCTTAAGGAAGTGATAATTAAAAGAGAAAAGAAAACTGTTCAAGCGATCACAAAACAAAGCAGGTCTGGTCAGCTTTGTTGTTAATTCATGGAGGGAATTTCTTTCCCGCGAGTGGGCAGGTATGCTGTTCATGTAAGCCTCCTTACTTGGCAGATTGATGTTTAAAAAATAAATAAAAATGGATGTGGAAAACACCAGCAAAAATGCCACAATGTGTTATTTCTCAGTTGATACATGTAAGACGTGACGAGGGGACCATGCCAGGAATAACCGCCTCTGTGGTTGATTTATTGTAACAACCTGGGGAGAAGTCATCTGTCCTTATCTGGGGCGAGTTGGTGACAGGTAAGTTATACAGTAGGGAGGTGAGCATACTGCTCCCCAATTTAGGTTCAGCGGTTGACTGAGCACCGAGCACACTTCAAGTGTAAGCACAGGTAGTGTCACCTTCACATGGACTAATGTTGTGCTGCGGAGTGTGCCAGTCGGACATCTGCTGGCGTATACTTACACTATGTATGCAGCAAAATGATTATCCATGAAATATGTTTAATCAATAGTGTGTTTATTGCAGGTGTCTCCTGCATCTTCCCTGTGCTGCTGCATCAGTCACACATGCTGTGAGAGAGATTTAAATAACGTCACTGAACAGATTGCGGTCCAGATTGCCTGTTAAATCCCTGCATTAATAAATAGGTGCTTGTCCCTTGTTTATTTTGGCAAAATCTTGTTATGTATTTGATCAGCAGTGCACATGATCAAGGACAGATCCTTCTTCTCTTCTGTGTTCAATATGCAGTTGAATCCAGAAACCGTCATATATGGTGGATTCTGTTGTATGCTATGGTGAATAAAATAGTTAATTTCCCAAAAGAAAGAAAAAAAATCTCACTTTTAGATCAATTCCTGGTCACACTCACCAACAATACCGCAGCATAAATTGGATCCCAGGCCACAGGATAATAAGTATGGATTGAAAATGCAGCCTAACAACAGCACGACACTGGAGAGTAGAGTAGCATCTTGCGGCATCACAGAGTGCTGGTGTGGAACAAATAGCATTATGTCCCAGCACATGTTGCGTTACAGCACATCAACCTCATCATAGGAATGCAATGCTCCTCATTGCGAGTCAGTCCTCTTGAGGTGCCAGATGAATGGATGCAACAACAAAAAAGAGCTTTAAATCCCTCTCACAAATCCTGGGATCAGTTAACTTCTCATCAGTCCTCATTCTGCAAGGGAGAGTGAACTGTGCGCCATTCGTCATTCTGTGTTAAGTCCCCTCTCTCGTGTTTGGAAGCTGGGCTGTGAATTTACTTATTCTCTCTTCCAGGGTGGTGAATGGAAATCGTCCTGACACTGGAGGCATTTTGCTCCACTTGTAATGCCGGGCATGTCTGTGAATTCTAATAACTCACTGAAGGAGGAACAACATTAAGTGTCTTTGAGTGCCTCATTTTCAACAATACTCATGATTTATCAGCAAATGGCTTTTTCCTCCCAACGCCATCAGGATGCAGATTATGGCTTTGTTAAATATTTCAAGATGGGAAACAAACCCATACATATTAATGCATTATGACATAAATTAGCATTGATTGTAGTTCGCACATACCTATCAGTATTATTGAAAAATTCTGGTGTGCTGAGAGCTTTCAGCAACAACGTGCAGAGAAGTTTGGCCTGGGAATGCAATGCAGGGTGCCAACATGACTAATGGGTCTAACCTGAATCCTCTATCGACTTGCACAGAAATACTCAGGGATTGATTTGACTGCTTATGCCACCGCCGTAATCTGCCCTCCAATGATATGGTTTCATGGCTATTTGTAAAACTGCTGCTGCAGCCCTTTTTTTTAATGTCGGTTGTAATCTCAAATTTGATCATGCTGGCTGCTCGGCGAGGAGCCATGTGTCGAGTTACTCTTTTAAATTCAATCCGCCGTGTCACCTCTGCATTACAAAAAAGGATGGATGTATCCAATCTGTAGGTCCTTCGAGCAAGTTTAGGAAAGGTTTGAGGTTTTTTTTGTTTTTTGTTTCTTTTTTTTAAACTGAAAGAATTTACGAAACACGCTTATGAAATAAACTATGATGGTCTCATTTTAGCCTATGATATTTAAAGGAAAGTGGTTTTAGAAATAATAAAATTTTAAGTCAGGGAAAACAAAGAAAGACGGCGTAATTACTCAGGCTATCCCACTATCCTGCCTTTCAAGATACATCAGGAATACAATGGGTTTTTTTTTTTACATTATTTAACCAAAATTCCATCAGTAGAGTAGAAATAACTTTATTTGAAGATCTAGTTTCCTGGCCTGAGACAGTATGAACTGGGGCAGCCAGTAGGAAAGGGGCAACGGTGGCTATTCCAGCTTTGGCACCAACCGTAAACGTGAGAGTAGGACAATAAATGCAGCAAAAAAAAACACGGGCGGAGTTTTTCAATGGTGCAGTGCTTGCCTCAGATAATCTGTCGTAATTCAACTGTGGGCCTTTTATCTTTTGCTCAGGAAAAAGCACTAAGTAAAAAAAAAAAGGTGAGCGACAAACTATTTTTCTAGCCATGATGATTCAGCTTTTCACCTTTAAAGAAAGTGTTTTATTTCCTTCTTTCTACTTTTTTTTCCCCCTAATTTTCATTCACAGAACTTTTTCAATTCAACAATCCCAGTATGCGAAGTGATTTGAGACTGAAGCATATAAGAAATGTACATACGATGTTGGCGATTATTATAAACCTTAAGAAATGTATACTACGTAAGCATGAGACAGCACCACGTGTGTCTGTGAGTGCTTGATGTATTTGTATTAATTGCGTGTCAGAGTGAGTTCTACAGCTGTCTCTTCTCTTCTAAAGTGGGAAAGGAAAGAGCTCTAAGCAGCTGTTCCAGCACAACACTGTGGTCTTTCCATGTAGATGATTGATTCAGGTGCAGCGAGGAGGGAGAGTTGGGATCAGGCTTTGGGCTGTGTCCGTTAATCACACTGTATTACCACACAGGAGGCATTTATCACCAAACACCAAAGGCTTCAGTCCATGGGGAACACTGAAACCAATCTCATCGCTTGCTTGCAATCCATCCAGGTCCACGAAAAGCAGCCTCGCTGAGTGCTACCACATTCATTTGCTGTGCAAGGGGGGATGTTGTAAAGAAAAAGTAAGAGGCAAAGAACAGAGAGGTTTTTAGAGACTTTAGGATAAGTCCTTGGAATATCCTCAAATGTATTTCTTTCCTGCCTGAGCCAATGTCACAGTGCTCTGCGGTGTTGGTGTCCCAGCAGGAAGTGCTTTGCCCTAAGGTGTTAAGAACTAAAACAGCGCAGAGAGTCACCATTCTGAAACCAAGACAGAAACACAGCACAGGCTAACTTATCTGTGATGCCCCAAAGCCATACCTACTATAACATAAGTCATTTTGCATTTTATAATGACAAATATGAAACATGTTAATCAGAAATCAAGTTAGAGTGATATACATCCTCATTTTAATAAAAACAGCCCAGCATTCAAATCAACATAAGTGATTTTGAGAAGGATAAGACATAAATGAGATAAAAAGCAAATGCAAATCATTGAAAATTCATAGCAATAGCACTCATTTGTAATACCTCTAAATCTGTTCAGGTTGATGTGACTCACAGTTTCATCCCTGATTGCACCGTTGTGCAACTTTGCACTCAGGCTGCTCTGGTTCCTCTTGGCCGGATCGGTATGATAATTAATTTTCTCTGTAGTCTGTTAATGGCTGTTTCTCTCTTTACATGTCGTCAGTTGCTGTTGTTGCATGTGGTATAAATGCTGCTCCGCAGACAGCACCTCTGTCCCCCATGGGGAGCCTTATCACGAGATATATCAGTCTGACATTTACGCTGAAATGTAAAGTACTTGTCTGACTCCCAGTGTAACTGTTTTAAAGGTGGTGAAGGCACAGAGCCACAGTCCCTCGTTACATTTGCGGTGATGCTTGATGACTTAGAGCAAACAGATGCCCCGGCTTTCATGAGCGGTTGTGTTTTGTCACATTAAGAAGACAAACAACTGTTTTTAATTAACGCACCACACTTGCAATCACGCCACTAAACTCCATTCTGTGTGTGTGTTTGTGTGTGAGAGAGAGAGAGAGCTTGAATACAACAGACACACGAGCATAAAGGCCCTTGTGGTGCATTTACACTGAATACTAAGTGTTTTTCATGCCTTGTAACTCAGGTAACTGTGGTTGCTTCATCATTTGTGTTTACTTTTGCGAGTGAGTAAACACTATCTGCAACTACTCCCCCGGAGCAAATGAGCAAGCTACCTGCGTTCATAGTGAAGGGCTGCCACTTTATAGCCAAAATCCAGGTATCCATTTTAATTGACTAAGCATAGAAGTTCATCAGACCGAATTCAGAATTCATCACCACTTGGTACAGCAAAGGGTGCTGTGAGTGACTTAGCCCTAGATCCACTCTGAATGTCCATCTTGACTCATTAGAAAATGAGACTGTGATGGTGTGTTGTTGTTGCCGTGAAAATGGAGGACACAAGCAAGCAAAACTGTCCTCCTGAGCGGACAATCGTGCCACCAAAGCATCTGAAAAGCAGCGTGTGGAAGTATCTCAGGATCTACATGCAGACAAAAGTATGCAGACTTATGTTAACTCCGCCTTGCTCTTATGTCCTACTGTTGGTAAAATGGTGTTGTTTGTGCATTGTTTCTGACAGTGAAGTAGAATGTTGTACTTTTTGTCTGTGGCATGGACCAGAAACCAGAAGTTGCATAGTGCCATTCACGCTGTTGTAAGTCGATGTACCATCAAAATGACCTCAGAGACATTATTTGAAGGTTGGAATCCTACATTGTGTTGCATTTCATGTATTATCACAGATGTATGCTTATTGTATTGCAGAAACAATATTTCTGGTGTTTATATGGTGCTGCTGAGGGTTGTGAGAGGAATGGTCCACAGAGCTGAGAGACTTATTTCAGCTAGCTCACAACCTGCCTGTAGTCAGGGGAGACAAACAGGAAAATCGATACTCTCACTCAGGACAGTTCACTACAAGGGCCTCCCTCAGCGCCCTTGTCTGTCAGAGTCAGTCCCTCAACAGAGGTGAGGTGGAACTGCTGACACACTGGGTGTCAGAGCACACTGCTCACACGAGTAAAGTCTTGTTCACAGACAGATGCAGGAGGACAGAGAAACGGAGCTGTCAGCCCAGGACTTATCTGCCCCTTGTCTTCTCACATTGAAGGCACTGTACTGTATGTTCTCATTAAATTGCAGCGAGCAGGAAATGTGTGTATGCTGCGGGGCGATTAGCCATTTTAAGTTCCTTAATGTGAAACTAATATTACAAAATAAATGTTATTAGTTCAGCATGACTTTGTAATTGTAACCACAGTATATCCACTGTATAGTACATACTGCCCTCTACTAGTCTGACGATGGTAACAATAAGAAAAATCAGGCAGTACTTAAGCCAACACTCTACCCAGCTCCTAGTACAGGCTTTGGTCATCTCCCGCCTCAACTACTGCAATGCTCTGCTAACAGGCCTCCTGACCTGTGCTGTGAAACCACTACAGATGGTCCAGAACGCAGCGGCGCGTCTGGTCTTCAATCAGCCTCAAAGGGCACATGTCACCACTCTGCTCATTGAGCTCCACTGGCTACCCAAATTCAAATCCCTGATGCTAGCCTACAAAGTGCTCCATGGGTCTGCTTCCACACACTTTAATGCTCTCATAAAAGCTTACGTTAACCCTCGACTACTCCTTTTAGACTCACAGATTGTCATCTGGTGGTGCCAACACCCCTCACAAGACAATCCAGACTCTTTCCGTGTGTCGTTCCACGCTGGTGGAAAGACCAACCAGAGCGCGACCAGAACAGGGGCATCCTTGTCTATCTTCAAGAAGCTCTTGAAGACCCAAGAGCATCTTCTCTCTTAGTACTTACCCTGCACCATCTCCTTCTGCACTTGGATCCTCTTCTGCACTCTCACCCTCTGTCAGTCCACTGTTAAACATAAATGTACCTTAGTCGTGTTTATGAATATTTGATAAAGATGCACCCTTGCAGTTAAGAACATAAACTGTGTAAAATAAGTGACGCACCCAAACTCCCGTTGTGAAGCCACAAGATTCGGAATGCGACTGTCGCCATATCAGTTTTTGAAACCAGAAATTTATAGACAGCGCCTGTAACCAGGCACTTGTTAGACAATACTAGCTGCCAATCACACTGGGGAAACATCATTTACAAAACTAGAATCATGTTAAATGGGAGCTGAAACTAGTAATTGAGACCACACACTCTTCTGAGTTTTTTCTTCAGCGGAGTTGGTTATCTTACTGTCTAGACCTCCCTTTGCCAATGACTATGTCCATTTTTATTTGCATTCTCTGGTAAAGATCCATACCATAAACCACAATGCACTGGGAGTACTTTCCCAGCAGCGAACTTTGTCGTATGCGTTGCCTTCTCTCTCCACTCATTTCCTATCTTCTCTCTCTCTCTGCTAATTACCTCTCTACTTCCCAACATAAAATGCCCACTAACGTTAAAATAAACGATCAACATTAAAAAACTTTGAAGCTTAGTATCAAACATGGGTATTGACAACAGATGGAGCATTACCAATCTAAGCACACGACTTGCCAAACACACTTTTTTTCATTCCTCCATCCATTTTAGTAATAGCCCTGTAGATGTGGAGAGAACGGGAGAGAGACCAGCAGTCACGTTTATCCTGAGTATTATCTCTGTGTGTGGTGAATCAGGTGGGCCATAAGTTAGTGCTGCCAATGGTAATGAAGCCACCACTATAAATGGGCTAGTCATTCATGATTAACTGGCGTGTCATGCCTGAAGTAATTGCCTTAATTAGCTATTGAACAGGTTTCAGGGTTAATGGGACAACAGGTTGGCAGTGAACCTGATTTACTGTTGGATGTTAATGATTTTACTCTCATCTTTCCTTCATTCCACGAAATTATTTGATTAACAGCACAGAAGAAACAGATCCCCCTTGTTTGTTAATACAAAATCAATTTCATGCCTGGCTGAGCTATCTCTAACAGTGTTTTTGTTGGACGAGCAAGGTCCTCAGTCAGTCACTGGAGACAGGGCAAACACACACAGGCCTGTCAATGCTAAATCTGCCTCGCTGAGTGCAGTGCAGTCATGGTGGTGGAAGCTGGCAGCACTCCCGCCCTGCCCACAAATTTACCACCACTAAGCTTTTCTTTCATGACTAGCAGCCCATCCAGTGCATTTTCCCTGAGACTGTGTCAGAGGAATAAGCCTACGAGAGTAATTGGGAAGCAGGTACTGTAAAGTCTCCCCTGTGGGGGACGATCAATGTGTTTGGAGGTGTGTTCCGTGTGATATGCCGGGGGGGGGTGGGGGGGTCTTGAGAGGGTAAAGACGTCGCTGTCACATCGTCCTATGCCAAGGCCATGTAATTGGCAAAACCTTCATCCTTTATTATTAATAGAGGTCAAACTGTAGCAGGCTTTTTACTGTTAAGCTCCGTCTTCCCACTGAAATCACTTGAGACAAACAGTTTGTGCCTGCAGCATGGCCTCTGTATTTTGATAGAGCTCACAGGCTGGTTTCAGAGCAGTTGTGGTCATATTACAGCCCCACATTTCTTTGGCACATACATTTGGTATATAAGCTCTCCTGATTAGAATAGGGCAGTAGCTACATTGCTACATAAGTGAGGCAAACGGATTTTGTCAGGTATTGAGGCTTCGCAGGCAGGTGCCGCAGGTAAAGAACGGTAACTAACATAGTAAGAAAACTATGTGTAATTCCACATCTCACATTAGTCCTGTTTGCACCAAACACTCGTCTCAACTTTTCATGCATTAATTGTAAAATTGCAACTCCTTGCCCGTTGATTAATCAATTACCAATTTGTTTTATACCATAGTGAACTCAATATCTGCATTCTTTGTTTTCACTGTTAACACATGGGTAGCAAATTGATAAGGGAAATACAAAACTATTCATTCATTTTAAGATACATATTCAGTGTGTACAAATCAAAAATACACAGTCTAATGAGAGACAATCCGCAATCTTAGTGTCTTTTTGCGTCGACTGCCAGTCTGTAAACCACAGATATTTAGTTTAGTAAAAAAAAATTTAGTGCAGAAGAAAAAAAAATAACCACAGTTTTTGGTTTACAAATAACAATGATTTTATTGGCAATATTGGTGTAAATGTATTTCCATATGTTCATTCTTTTAGCTCTAATGTCTTGTTTGTTGGCCCATGCAAAAGCGGGTTAGGGTTACTCCTTTTACACTTCTGAACATTGATCACATTAGGGTTCTGTTGACAGAGTTCTCGTACATGTGGATTACAGGCACATAGTGATCAGTAAATGCCGTAAAAGTTCTGCTGAGCAACAAAAAGACAGCAACTTTTTCGTGCCCCGCGAGACTCTTAAAGGTGACGCTGGGGTAGAGATGACGACGTGTGAGCGTATTCCATCGCTTTTTCTTACAGTCTATACGGTCGGAAGCCGAGGTTAATCAACTGAAGTAAGGAGATGTCGCCGTAGAGGGCATAAACAAGAAGTAATGTGGAGGAGAAACATCCTGACTTATGGTATCTCAACCTCTAAGTCATTTCCTTGGTGTGCAGTGTCACGAGAACAGCAACAAAGATTATTTCATGCACCCTTCACCGCATTATAGCTTTCAGCCTGGCTGTTTGTTCAGCACTCCTGAACCGTTATGACTCTGCACACATCCAACTGTGAGCAGTTTTACTTCACTAGAATCAACATATCGAAGTTTCAGGCGTGACACGCGCAGTATTGTTCAGAGAAGGAGTGCGAACGAGTGGAGGGTTTCCCTCGTGGGGAAAGGACATAATCACCCTCGTCATTGTTCCCCTGTAGCTCCAGTCCTGCAGAATCTTGTGCTGAGGACTGCTGACAAAAGTTTCATCATCTTAAGAGCAGCAGTGAGAGAATCAGAAGCAAAGTGCGCAACAAAGATATTACACAAACATGTCAGTCTCCAACCCTTCTGTCTCCCTCTCACTCTCTTTGTTTCGTTCTCTCTGTGTCTCTGCCTGTCTTTTTCTTCTCCATGCAGCGCCTTGATCAGCCTGTCAGCGCCGGCGGTGCGTTTTTTTTTTTTTCCGTTGCACGGAGATTGTCAATGAAACTTTGTGTCTCTGCGCAAGTTAAGCACTCAAAGTCCCACTCATCTGTCAGACACAGCAGTTACATGCTGATAATACCAAGAATGTGGAGAGATCCTCCTCTGCAGCTGTCTTTTCCACTCGTCACGAGTAATTCGTTGTGAAATATTTTACGTCTATTGAGCAGGTGGTGCGACGCATATATCTGGATGTGTGATTGAGCCGGCTATGTTGTTAATATGTGCTTCGTTGCATTGGTTTTCTTTACTCTGTAGCTGAGTTATTGGTTATCATTATTGTAAGTGGTATTGGCACTCCTCTGCAGATTTTAAGGGAAAAGGATGTATTACATTTCAAGTTAAACTGTGGTCCCGTGGATGCTTAGATAAACATTGTTTTACTGATCTAAATGAGAGTGATACCTAATAAAACATTAAATGCCTGTGAGGCGCCAGGTTTTTATGCAACTGTGTGAATGTGCAGCATATTGTTGTGGCTTATTATTGGCGGCTTGTGCCAGCTCTTGTCAGGTCATAGGGTCATGGTTCAATTTTGAACGAAATGAGATTCTACTCACTCCTGTGATGCGCATCAGCTATGCTTTGATTTGATTTTATGTGTAAATGACATTTGAAAAATTGAATTACTGAGTTAGTTGGACTAAAATTGTACTAAATTGAACTATTGCATTTACATTCAACTGGACCCAAGCTGGCCTGAGCCCTCATTGCATGGTCCACAGTCTCTGCCCCCACGGGCTTTGATCAGGAAATAAGAAGAAGCAGACACACAGAGGACGAAGACATTGGAAATTCGGACTGTCAGCTTTAAGAATAGAATATTTTGAAGTTAATGGATAATAGAAAGACAAAGAAGGAATGGTGCGGTCACACGTCATTCCATAAATCAGTTCCCCGCCTGTGCTTGTACACTGGGACAAGGACACTAGTCCAATTAAATGGCGTAGTCAAGCTACAACGATAGCTCGGCTTAACTGTGCATGGAAATATAGTGACAGGGTCAAAAATGCAGTGTGAGTGAAACATTTTCAGGAAAATCTATCTTTTAGAAGTAAAGTTCACATTAACATTGTTCATCCACGGTGTTAAATGAGTTTCCTCTATGCTTTTGACCCGCATGACTCTATTGGTAGAATCATCATTTCAAAAGTTTAAAAGCTCCCCTATAAAATGTCTCATTTTCTTTTTAAAAAAGTCAAATGTACATACTTGTTTAGCGTAAAGGTTTGATTACATAGAGATTAAGTCTTACATTTAGCTCATGGCCCTCGGTTCTGTCCTTCTTCTTGCCTGCAGAGGAGTTTCAGTTACATGTCTGGGATCCTTTTTGAGGCATCATCCTGTAATCTGAGCAGATTATGTTGCAACAAAAGCCAAAGGAGCTGCGGTGCTGTCAGCCCAGGGCCTGGCTTCTCTCTCACCGGATGGTATTATAGCAGCAAGACATGAAGGAGATAAATCACGGATGTTATCAGGTTAAGATCCGGGGCCACACCGTTGCCCCCGTGCTCTGTAGGTGATCAGGGAAGTTGAATAGCTTTGCTCTTCAGAGATGCCCCAAGCTGATAACTATAACTTCTGTTGAGCGCTAAGCAAGAGCAGCTATCAAATCCTGCAATGCAAGACCGGGCCCTCGCTATATATTTCGGATAATGATGGTCAGAATCTCGTATCTCTCCAGTCGTTTTTCGGAGTATGTCAACTGTGCACAGTAGAGCTGGAAGCAGGAGGTGGATCTGACACCAGGATAAAAGAGGGAGTTTCACCTGACCTTGTCAGACCCCCCTCAACATCCTCTACAGCTCCACTACACTAACAAGCATCTGAAGCATAGCCTTCCAAACAAAACAAGATACTTCTTTTTTTTTTGGCCGCTGTGTTCTGTGCAGGAGGGTGTCACACATCTGCTGCGTGTCTGAGCACATTCTGCCTCTTTCAGCTTTATTGTTTGTGTCTGTGATTTACAGGCAAATAATAAAAAAAAGAAAAATAATTCATGGATTTGGACCAAGAGATATGATAGACTGGCGCATGACGCGCTGGCTGCTGACTGAGCTGATGGAAGAGAGCGTCGCTGTGTCCATCTGTGGGTCCATCTGGTGCGATGTGAGGGAAAACAGAGCTGCTGTCTAATTGAGGACACGGAACCCGAAATCAAGATTACGCACACGACATGATCCGACATGACATAACCCAGAGAGGCACACGCGACGGAATTGTTAGTTTGGAAATGTGACAGACGTCATTGCAGGGCAGCGTCGGTCTCTGAAATGTGCAGAAGGAAGAGTTTATCATTGTGATCGTGTGCGCTTTGTATTTCATGGCGAGTCTTTTGACAGCTACCTTTGTGTGTCTTTGTATGTGTCCATTTAAAGGGTACATTTCCTGCTCTTACGTAGCCACAGTGCAGAACCCGCCGTCTCACAACTCTATTTCTGTGGATAAAATGTCAGTATTGATTGAGTGATTGCGAAGAAGCCTCACTGTTTTTGAGGCATGACCTTTCTTATAGTGTTGCATGATGAGATCGATTATAGCTATACACATTATACCTATGAGGCACACTGTTTATTTTCCTCCTCTTGTATTGATCTTTTACCGTTTTGAAGCAAAGTAGTGAAATAAACAGCTATAAGGATTTTTATCTGGGAGACATTACATGGATCGATGAAGAGCAGCCTACGATATTATATTTCATTTTAAACCAGACATTTGTGTTTTGTTTTTTTTTAAATCTCCTGTTTAAACTTAGCATCGCACTATAAAACATTTTTGTTTCGCCTCGGTTGATAACGTGAAAATGTGCCAATTAGCGCACTCCCTGTGAGTCCTGGGAAAAGGTCATTTGGACAGTTTCATATTTTTCCTAAATTCCCCTCACACCACGTGGTGGACAAGCCGGAGAGAACAAATCCTCACCCGGCAAGGGCAAACTGAAACATAATGAAATTCTTCTTTAGTCCAAGGCCATGCACTGATGGGTGTCAGTGTCACATGACCCTGCACCGAAAACAGCATGAGCTGTTAAACAGCAGATTATATTATTTACATCTCCATGTGAACATGCGCGAAAATGAGTGTAATCGAAGTGAAGGTCGCATCACACCACGCAAGTGTCCAGAGAACAGGTGTGGTGAGTTTTTATATCACAAAATAAAACACTTGCAACCTTTATCCAAATGTCGCATAACTGGCAACCGGTCATTTGCACTGATGTATCGGCTCTATTAGTGTACAGAGAAGTTACAGTGTGGTAAAGATAGTTTTTTAGGTTCAACTGAAGGCTTATGAAATTGGCCCCAGTCACGTGTCTTCCTCATTAACTCAGCTGGTCAGGAGTTGCACTTTCACATCAGAGTCCTGGGTTTGCATCCCAGCTGTGACAGGCAAATACATGCGTTTGTTTCCTATAACATTACATGTCATTTAGCAGACGCATAATCCAAAGCAATTTACAATAAATTATTAGGATTAGGTTTATTTATTAGGAAAGAAAGGCAGAATTTTTTTATTTCTTCACTCCTGCGCGGCTTAGATTTGGTTACATTGCATTTAAAAAATGATTATTGTGACAATGAACAGTGCATTTGTATTTAACTTTTACTGTTTTAAAAGGCCCCCAGGAATCTTCACATTTTCAAATCTGGCTCTCGTTAAGAAAGTCTGGACACCCTTGGCTTATGGATTTAGAAAGTTCACCCTGAGTTTTCTCAGGGTATTAAAAAAGTTTGTTTTTGTGATATGTGCTCATTTGCACAAAAACAAACACTCTCCATTTGTTCTAAGGTTTGTAACTGTGCTGGAAACACAGTCAGATTGAAACTCATGTGGCTGTTTCCTTTGACTGGTGTGATAAAACGTATTTGTAGTCCCATCTGCAAACCACTTTGGTGAAAATGTAAGGTTGTTTGATAGGTAACGACAGAGACTCTATTCACTGCCCATCCGGTGTAATTTGTTTTTTAAATTTTCCGTATTCAATTATATGTAATTTTCTTCCCTTTGTGTCTTTTTTTAATTAAACTTTTATTCATCCAATGTATGGTGAAAAAGATATCTAATGCGAATGTAAAAAGAATAGCAGATAAACAAATGCACCATTCAGTTCAAAACCATTTCAACCTGAATAAACCGTGTATAACACGAGCTCTGAGACGCTGTATTCTCCACACCTTATACTGGGCATTAAATATCACCTGACGTGGAATCAGATATCTAACTGTGATAAGATAACAAGATCATATTTGAGACCCAGGATCAATAAAGACGTTCAGTGTCTGTGAGTGATTTCGAAATCAATTATTTAGCAGGTTTCAAACCATAAAAGAAACATGTTTATTAAGTCTCTGTTTCTGTTGTAAATCATTATAATGGCTGTTTTATGATCAATCTCAACAGTTACAAAAACATAATCGTACATCACATTGTTATGCGCACAAAGTTGCCCATCGCCGACTCCTTTAGCATAAAAGATATATAATGTTTTGTAGCAGTAATGGTGCTTTCTGTTTCCTTAATGAAGGGGATTGTGTCTGTTGTGAGGCTGTTGTGTCCAAGGCAGCTCGCTGATTCCTTAAATTGAAGTAAGAGTCTATTGATATCCTGCTAACAAAAGAGTTCAGACATGCCACCATTTATGCTGTTTGTGGATCCTGACATCACATTCCACTTTTCACAAATCACAACCCTTCAAAGAGCACGACTAGACGTGAAGCTGCACTCACTGAGGGAAGAGGAGCAGCAGCAGCAGCAGCAGCAGCAGCATCTCTAATTTAGTGAGCGGGAATAATAGCTCAGTTGGACCCAGGCACAGTGTTTAGTTTAATATGTTTCATATCTGTCATTAGAAAATTAATCTCCCATGACAAGCTTCTAACTCATCCCCCTCTCCTGTATTTAAAGGTCCAATTTGCATTACTTTAAAGTTGCAGTTGAGCATACATGTCAGACCAAATCAAAATGAAGTGTGACAGCAGAAGCCAGTAAACACCCATGCCTACTAGTGATGTGTGTTTTTTTTTAAAAAGCATGGCCCATAAAAATGTGAACCCCACCTGTGACATTCAAATTTAGCAACACTTAATTTAATTGGACTTAAATTTATACTCATTCTGCTGTTTTCTTCCACACGCAGGTTAGGGAAGAGGTTAAATAAACAATTATTATGAACTAATTAATCCAAACTACTTTTTTTTAATTGCTAATAAAACTTAAGAAACCTTTTCTCACTCTCTTCTCCCTCTTGTTTTCACACACATGCACAAAAACAAATATAGTCATCAACAAATGTCAAAATAAAATCCTCTTTTCCTTGTGTTTTGCTGCACTCTGTTAAACAGTCTACTGTTCTAGGATTCAGCCTGTTTCTTCAAAAGCAGCTGAGCTGAATGCAGTCGCTAATGAGAGCGTGAGAGTTTTCATTGTAGAAATGCCACACCGACATTATCCCCGGTGTCATCTCTCCGTCTAATGCTGCGTTCAAGTGCAACATGCATGTTGTCATATCCTGAACTCTGACGCTGTCAGAAAAATGTGAGTTAACAGGTCATGAATACGACGGGGGCGTATTCAAATCGGCTTGTCTCGTGAACTCGGCAAACAACCTACCAAACGGCTACCAGGCGCACAGAGGAGTGTTAGGTTCCCCTCGGCTCAAGACATCAGTGCGCTTTTACCTATTTATCTTGGTAATATTTGTTTCCTGATATCATGTGATGCAGAATAAAAAGGATATAAATATATATGGGTTCTTTGTTTCTGAATGGAAATACGATAGAAGTCGAAAATAACCCCACAACCTGTCCTGATTCGCTCTTATAGCGTTGTTTTCAGCAGCGGGCGGCTGTAAATTCACTGTACACCAGCTGTTTAGCAATAAATACCAGACAGGGGCATTTGGAGACTGTAGCTGGTGATTAATGGAGCATATTACCATCAGAAGTTGCTAAAGACCAAAAAATAGAGCTTAAAGTGTGTTGAATTTCAGGTTTAAATGAAACAAGTCGAAAGAAACATTTTTATTACGTATACCTCCTGTTGTTTGTTATATCAACCTTAAAGATCATGATCCTCTGTGCCATTATTCCACCACCCCAAATGGTCAAAAATGGGAATTGAGTTATTACGGCTTTAATGACGTGCCCAAATGTACACCCTAATAGCATAGTAGACAATAGATCACCCATACTTTAACCCTTTGATGTGCAACACAGGTCATTGTTATTTTGTGTCTCTTTGCAATTATTCCATATTTTATGTACTCGTCAATCAGGAATTTTCTTGTTTTTTTTTCCCCCTATGTTTTGAAATAATATTCATTTTTGGATGTAGCCCCTTTTGTATTGCCAAAAAAAAAAAATGCAAATCCTGTTATAATGTATTTCAGCAGCTGCATCAAATAAGAACTACAGTCAGAAAGCCAGCTGCTGCTCACAGCCATGTCTGCAAGTCTGTGGCAAAGCTGTGCTCTGGGCAGAAATTGTTGAGTCAGAAAACACAAACACAAACAAAGGCAAATCTCCAGGTTGTGATTATCCTGGCCATTAATCTGCCTTTTGTTGGTATTGTAGTTTTTGTGCTGTGCACTGCTCCTCGCTCAGATACCATGCAGTGTGTATTGGGCTCTGCACAGGGACCAGTGGACCACATCCAGTCTGCCCAACACAGGCGGTGTTTTCCGTAGAAATTCAGCTGTTTCCCAGTAAAGCTGTGATGGGGTCCCTGTAGGTCAAAAGAAACCAAGGCTCGTTTTTTTTTTTCCCTCATTCACAAACGTGAACCAAATCAGCAGGACACTCACCAATGCCAGAGCTTTGACGTACTGAACACACACACACACACACACACAGAGCATTAGAATCGCAGCCTTTGTGAATATTCCTCTGTAATGTAGGATGATCTCTTTGTGCTATGTTTGGTCAGTGTCTTTATTTTTGCTCGGATCCCTGTTTTTAGTGCTGCAGAGCTTGGAGGCCAAGCTGGTAAAATCCTCTACACAGAAGTCTCTCCAGACCCAATGAGCACTGGTCTCTGCCCTGGAGGGGGTTCATGGCAGCAGCATATCAGTGATGGGCATTTGATATCACTTCAGCAGAAAAGAGTAGAATAATCCATTTTGTGGCCAGAACATAGAATAAAAATGTTAATTCAACAGTGGCCGAATAATCCCCAGAAATAACAAGCTTAAAAGCTAAAATCCTCTATATTTTTTATCTGCAATCTTCCATACACTGACACCACAATGACATCAAAGCAGGACAGGAAATGCACGGCTAACAAATCAATAGAGAGGACTTGCATTAAGGCTTAATACATGGGCAAAGTGGAGCTTTAGGAAAGCTGTGGGGTTCAGCTGATTTAGAAAGAGACTGAATCAGAGATTTCAAGCCTGCTGTGCCTCTCATCCCACTGGGGTCTGCGGTTTAAAACTGTATGTCAGAGTAAAAAGTAGTTTTACACTTCAACTTTTACTGTTTCCTTTTCCAATTGTTCGGCAAACATTAGCAGTGAGAGACAGTATCCTTAAGACAAAAAGTCAAAGTCTTTTGAATGAAGAGAAGAAATAATCAAATTATTGTGTTAGTCCGACTAAAAGTGGACCTTTAAAATACATGTAAACATGTTAGTCTGACTATTAACACACTCAGATAATGCAGTTTGGAGTCAAATTACTGAATTAGAATTAGTCATTTTTTGCACACACACCAATTAGTGATAGTGAATTGGACCTCTGCATTTAACCCATCTTATCACAGAACAGGGGAACAATGGGGGATTAGGTGCCTTGCTCAGGGGTATTTGAACCAGTGACCTTCCGCTTACAAGCTCAGTTTCTTTCCTCTTGGCCATGGGCTGCCATGTACATGTTCAGTCAGATTCAATCTAACCTGGGTGCTTGTTTCACAGTTTCCACCCCCCTGACTTTGACCTGAAAATAAAAGAGTAATCAGGTACACAGAAGAAGATGCAGAAAACACTGAGAAAAACATGGCGAAATTCAGCTGAAAGAAATGAATATTTAAAGTATAAAGATGGTAGGAAGAATGGCACTCAACCTGCTAACAACTATCTACCAGCTAAAGTCGTTGTGGCATAATGATGTAGGTCAACCTGAAAATGCCAAATACAAACAAGCTGAAATAGGGTTATGTCCCTGACCGAGCTCGGTAACTCTGCATGGAAACATACGTGATGTGGCCCTCAACGTTTTTGAGTTCACAGGTCAATTTGTCAAGAAAATAACTGAAACAACAAATTAGTACTTATTTGACGTCTCCATCAGTGATAGTCTGCAATTTATGCAAATAAATGCTTTGCATGTATACTATTGTGAAGGACACCACACACTGGGCTTTGCCTCTTGATTCTCCTGTGGTTGCAATCACTAAATAAATCATTCTAATAAAGTTTCAGGACACGTTTATGGTTTCAATCTGTTTTTTTTTCTATTTAAAATCTATCATTTTAAATAGATGCTTTGTTTCCTAGCTATTCCAGGATTCTGTGAGGCTCGTGGCATGTCGGCGTTCACGTTGCGATCTTAGCATTTTGCAGTGAGGGGTGTCAAACACAGTGGCCTTGTCTCCGTGTGGTAATTAAACAATGGAGGGCTGTAACCCGGTATAGCTCAAGAACACTGCACTCACAGAGCGACCAGCTCTCTTCTGCACCTTTACAAACACCTCCTTTGCTCTGAATATTGCCTGGGGAACACTGTTTGAAATGAACCTTCATCCTCTGTTTTTTATCTGAATGCCCCATCCAGTCCATCCTGGATCTGTCTCCACTGCAGCACAGAGGACATAAGTGATACACAACAGTATTTCCTCCTTCACTACAGCCCTCCTCGAATCCCATTCTCCTTTATATACATATTCAAAGCACACTCTGAAATGGCTTTTGAGGCTGAACACAGAGAAACTATGAGAGAGTGTAAGATTAATGTGAAGAAATTCATGCATTTTAATGAATGCATTGACAACTACTTTCTCCAGGAGAGATGTGTTGCGACAAAGTGTGTCTCACAGTGTGATCCGTCTGTGTTTGTCTCATTTTGTATCAGGTCCTTAGAGAACTGCCCTATTAGCACTGAGCAGTCGACTCTTTGAACCTGCATGGAGGAGAGAAGATAAGGCATGAGGCGATTGATTAGTAGGATGTTCTGCTCTACACAAGGAAATCTTCCCATCATTCCACCCAGCCACAGCTAGCAGGGAGCTCACAACCGTACAATGAGGGCAGTGGTACACACAACACTGTCATTAGTAATTGGCTGAAGAGCCTTAAGATTGACAGGATGGGCTGAGGTGATAGACGAGCCAGCATGCTAATAAGCCAGTGTTATTATTCCAATTTCATGTTCCTCTAGTTCTATAAATTGTTGTGGGAATAATACACAACTTTTATATGGACATCCTGGCTGTGTGTGTGTTTATAGGTTTCGTCTTCCTATGATTTATTTTATAATTGCAGTTTTTTTAAAGTAGTGGTAATCGTGCAAAAGTCACAAAATAGACAATCTTTCTTCTATTTTCTGTTCATAAAAACGAGCCAAGCGAACATTGAAATGTGTCGTATTTTTGAGTGTTAAGGCGAGGTGGTGCCTAGCGCAGGCAGGCGAAGGCAGGAGGCAGTTTAACAGTTTCTTGCAGAATGGGTTAACAGATGAGATGAACAATGCAGGAACCGTTAGTGAAGGCAGAGATCTGATCCAGGCGTCAGTGGCAGCAAGCATGTGGGAGGAAGTTCTGAGCACAGGAGAGCACAGGAGTTAAAGGAATACTTCACAGATTTGCATCTAGCTTTGTAATAGCGGTAGTGTTTTTGAAAAATTGTGCTTCCAAACCTCAGTTACCCCTGAGTTAAGAGATATCTTCATTATTTTCTTTGTTACGTGCCCACCAGTGACACTTGGTCCTGTTAGCGTTAAGTATCACTGGTGGGCACGTAACAAAAAAAAGAATGAAGATATTTCTCTACTAAGGAGAAACTGAGGTTGGGAGGCACCATTTTTCAAAAATACTACCCCTATTCTAGTAACACAAAGCTAAATGCAAAGCGGTGAAGTATTCCTTTAACGAAAAGCAGAATATAAGCAAATAACTAGCAATAGAGAACCAAGATATCTATCCAGAGAACCGTGACCACCGTTTACCACAGAGAGGTCTGTACCAATCTGACGACGAGAGGCTGGAGAACCAGGAAATGAGTAGAGGCTTGATGATTAGACTGGGAGCAGGTGTGCTACTCCCGCCGCAGGTGAACTGATTGCATGCCGTGGTGAATGCAGGAAAAGGAGGAGACATAGGCGGAGAACAAGACGACATAGAGTATGTTTTGCTGAGGTGTGTTTATATACTGTAGTTGGTGAAAATGAATACAAAAGTCATAGTGCACATTCTATTATAGCCTCTGTATATGTTTTAACATAGTAATAGAAAAAAGCTGCCTAATGCTCTGTGTGCTAAGGGTTAAAGGGAAACTGTAGTTCAGATGTCTTGTAATTATTGAGAGATAAGCAGATAAACAGCTCGCCCAAGGCGCCAAGAACCAGCCGGAGAAATGGAGGCTTGCTCTTTACTTCCTACTCATACTGTACGTATACGCAGTGGAGGCGTCAAATGCTTTGCTCTGATTGTGTTGAGGAATTGAACGTTCCAAGTGGCAGCACGAGCGTCTGCCAATTCAAATATGGTGTCAAATCATGTGTATGTGTTTAGCCTAAACCCTGCATGGCTTAAACAGAGCTTTCTGACATGCTTGTCGTCCCCCCCCCCCCCGTTACCGGCAATGGTGGACATGGCAGACATTACATCGCCATCATTTTTAGTAACATTGGACAGACAGACACTGCTCTGTTAGCCTCTGACAGCCATCTGTCAGCCATCACTGAAAAATGGCAGCCAGAGTGGACGCAAGGAAAACTGATTTTAACCACTTAACAAAAGGCTGACATACTATAATATCTTAAGTCTTAAGAGTATGTTCCTTTCTTTAGCTCACCATTAGACAACCTTTTCTGACAGGAAACTGGAGTTTGTGTCACCTACTGCACAGAAGTCTATAGAAAGAATATGTGATTCGCTTCTGCCCACATCGGTAAGTTCAAAGGTCGAGTTAATGCTGACTGTATGATAGTATATAAATATGTGATATAAAGGAAGGCTATGCTGTGCTTTATTTTGTGAAAAAAAATTAATCGTGACAAACAACCCGTGCACATCAAAACTGCATTTGCAGTTTGCTAATTAATAAACGCAAGTGTGCTGTTTTTACAAAAAACTAAAATAACCAAATGGTTGTAGCTGTTAAAAAAAGCCAGTTGGTGGTGGTAAAGCTAGTCTTTCAAGAAGGAGGATTGTCGAGCACTAATTAGAAGTGTTAAATTAAGTTTTTTTTTCATAAGCACCTATGAGCTGAGACACTGCAAAACACTGGAACCTCTCACGCTTTTAGTCAACTTTTAATGATTTCTGCTTTTCTGCTCTTAATTTGGAAAACATTCCCTGTAAGACGGTTGATGATTTCTTCAGCTCATGCTGTCCTTGGCCTTGTCCCTAATGAAGAGAAGTTTACCCGTGGTTCATTCACTGTGTAAAAACATGCAGGGGGACGACATAATCAGGATGAAGTCACATTGCAAACAGACACACAATGCCGGTATTACTTCTACTGTGCATCATAAATATGGAGGCAGAGAGAGGAGGAATGCAGATGTGCAGTGTGAGGTTGGAAAATTAATGGAGGGCAACAGCTTCCATATTTGGTTGTTGTGTTATATCAAGGGAAAAAATATGTTAAAAATATAAGTTTCATTACACTGTAATGCAGTCAATTCAGGGGAAACTCATCCAAGATTGTCAAATATCCATCTTTCCACTCTTAAAAGTGAGGAAATTGATGAAAACAATAGGGTGATGGTTTGGTGTTTAGGTCACACTCACTGAGGCAGAGGAATGGATGAATTTGTCACATTAGGCGTGTTATCGAAGAGGGGAAAGTCTAACAGTGAAGTAACAAATGATTTGATGAAATGTGAGGTGATATTCTGCGCTTGAAGCATCCCTGTTCTATCCACACTTGACAACAAATTTGGGTAAATTTGCAGGCACGGGCGTTCTCAGCCTACGCTCACACATCTGTGTATCACAGCTGTGCTTCCATTTTGGGCACAAGCACAGGTAGCACACCTGGCATGTCTCTTCATATGAGACTTCGCAGTGTTCACAGTCAAATGGTTTGTAGCTCCGTATATTTTAGCACAGCCAGTGAGCTGATACAGCAGGAGCGCTCGTTTTTCTTTGTGCCGGTGAAGCTTGAGAATGCTGTTTGCGAGTGACTCCATCGGAACAAAATGAACTCGGCGTTTGCAGATATGTTAAATGCCCTGTAAACAAGCAAGTACGCCTGCATGAGTCCTTGTGTGGTCCGTAGAATATCAGAAAATGTTGAAAAATGTTGAAAAATGTTGTTGAAATGATGAATTCTCTTTTTTTTGTCCACAAACCAAAATTATTCTGTTTTGATGATTTATTTTTAAATATTCACATTTAAAAAGCTCAGAAAAAATCAGAAAACTTGATTTAATTATTGAAAAAACACTCAGATAGTAGGTAGTAGGGCTGAATGATTTTGAATAAATACATGCGATTGCGATATGATTCGCAATATCAGAGGGAATGGTAATTTTTACATCATTATTCTTATTTTCATTCAAAAAAACATATTTAAAAGGATTAATGTGTGATATATAAAGTCTTGCAGTTGTCTGTGATTTGTGACCTTGTCATAACCTCAGCTGGGCTTTGCTGCCATGAAACCCAGTAAAGAGTTTTAGAGGGTTCTTTTATTATTATTATTATTATTATCATTATTCCCACAATTTATTTATTCATTACTTTTTAATGTTTGCATCTTCAAGTTACAAAATGTGAAAATGGGTTTGCGTGCGAAACAATTCCCTCACAAAAACATTTGAAATACAATAAACGTGTGAATGTGTACACATTTTTTTTGGGATGTCCACTGGTGTTGGGGTCTGTAATGTGACAGAGATTTACTTGCGGCTTTTCATTTTACCATGGCGACTGATATATGAAGCAACGTTGGTTGTTAATGATGGTCGTTCAGCACAGACATGACATGCCACTGACTTTGGCAGATATCGATTTCAGGGGCTTTACTGCACAATTGCAGTGTCTCACAAAAGCTGTAAGTGTGAGAAACAGATAGAGACACCATTTAAGGCCCTGATAACACGCTTCATGCAATCAATAAATTCCATTTGGAGAACAAGGGACCAGTGGCACAGTTCATTTCAACATGAAAAACCCGTCTTAAGTTTATGACCAAAAGGAAATAAAAACAAACAGCCACGTTGCTGTTTGAAACTTGCATTATATCACATGTCACTGTGCCCATGCTTAATTGTGCTATGTTAATTATATCAAAGCCAGTAAAGAGAAAGAAAACAGGATTTAAATAGAGTGTGGGACAAGGAAACAGGCAACCAAAGCCGTTATTTATTTAACAGCAGCTTTTACTGTCTGAAGCTATTCTTTTCATTTCTAACAATACACACTCTTAGCACCATAAATGAAACAAGCAGCACTGCAGGGGACAAGTCTCATTAAAATTGCAGTAATGTCCCCAGGCCAAACTATTCTTCTTTTTCTTGATAGTTTAAAGACAAACGCAAGTCCACTGTAGTGAAAGTGAAATGACTTAAAAATATTTTATTCTTGTTTTAACCATCGTAGCAGTAGCGGTGAACCTCGGAGTTCAGATGAGGCTAATGTAAATTTCATCCATCTGGAGTCAACAAGGTGGAAATTTGACCTGCATCTCCAACATTATCATCATCAAGAAGGAAAAAGGAACCCACCAAATTATCCCATAACTCAAGTATTTCACAAATACAAATACTGCATGTTATAACGTGCAGTCCTAAAGAACATTAAATACTAAGTCATGTCTTGTAATTAGAGATCTTAATCCCCATCCACCCGTCCTTCAAACAGAACCAAGCCTGATTTTGATCCTGATGCTGGGAGGTGAGAGGTGAAACAGCTTTAACCGAACTAAAGCAGGTCCAGTTGCCTACATCTACACTTGTGGAGAGTTTAAATAAAAATGCCAACCTTCAATGACTCTATACATCCTTAAGCACTCAGATCAAAATCAGAATCAGAATGAGAATGAGATCACAGGTAAGTCAAAGCTACACCCTGTACAGAGGGGATAAAGAGATAGCACATTGAATTATCATAAACCATAAACAGAAAACTAAATTTTAGCATAAAAATACATTGACTTATGGTTATTACATTGTGTAATTAATAATGATAATTATTATTATCATTATTAATATTGTTATAAATAATCTTTTAACACCTCAAAATTCTTTCTGGACCTTTTTTTTGGAGGGGGGGGGGTATTTTAACTATAAAAGGGCCATAACATGTCCTGTGAGTAAACTTCCAGTATCTTGCAGTTTAATTCAGTTTACTGCATGTTAAAATTAGTGTTTCAACAATTTAAAATGAAGGAAAAAGAAAAAAGTTTTCTTTAAGAAAAAAAAAACTGTAGAGTTTTGTTTTTATTTTAACAAATATATTTGTTTGAGTTTTTGTCTCAATGTCCAAAAACAGGCCAAAAAATGGAAATTATATACAGACATTTTCCAACAAACCACAAAGCGTAGTTACGGTAATGCAAAGTGTGCTTGTGCAAACGCTTCGTCTGCGATATGTTCTTTGTTATCATTAGGGTTATTATTTTATTTTATGTCTGTTTTTGTCATATTCTTAGATTCATTTCACCTTCAATACATACAGTTTTTCACTGTTATACTCATAAAAGTGGTATTGGTGCATCCCTACAAATTTACATTAGTGGAGTGTCAGAGCTGAATAAGGGGAGTAGAATTCGACCTGTTAGCAGCAGCAGAATTGATTAACATACAAAGGTGCAAAATTGTTGTGTCTTATATCTTAAACTAATAGTGTATAATATAACTTTTTCTGAAATAAACCTGTAACCGAAAGGTATTTCCATGTAGGATTCTCTTGCACAGTACTATTCAGCATTTTGCAATGATCTGGCAGTCCTGAGGGCATTTTAATAATATTTAATGCTGTGTCATATTGAATTTTTATTTTTTGCTCTGTAAGAATAAATAACTACTTTTATCTTTGTGCATTTTGGACAAATTGGGTACATTTCACCCCGGCCTCCACAAAAAAACAGCAATGTGCACTCAAAACCTTGATCCCCAGTCTGTATCTGTTGCAAATAAGTTATCTTTGCTATCTCGCGTCCAAATAATCTTGTTTGACTGACCTGCTGATCTGATGGACTAAAGACTAGTTTTCTGTCTGGCATCTGTAAATACAAACCTTTGGTCACTGCTTGGCACAGCACACGAGGCTCATCATGCAAATCCTGCTCACACAGAGCCAGACTGGTTTCCGAGGGCAGCTGGGCACGGTGCCACATCAAAGCAATTGTAGGTTTTCTTCGACTAAACTTTCTGATTTATTGTGTGACTACCGCAATATTGTGTACGGCATGGCTGGAGTTCAATGTTGAAAAATATTCAGGTTTTTATCTGCAGAGAAAATGTGCTCATGAGGAAGAGTTTTTAGCAGGGATTTATGACACTTTCCCCCCATACAGTTCTAGCGCTTCTTGGTTTTGGGCACATCGCTTTCCATTACTACACACAGTACCTCGACGTGGCCGTGACGTGGTTTTATACACACAAACTAGTGATGAGCAAAGCAGTTATTTTCTGTGTACCGAATCATTAGGATTAGTAAATTTGTAAAAAGATTAGTTCAGGACTTCCTGCATGACCACAGCGCAGACTCCGTCTGACACAGTCACTGAACTAAAATACGGCGGAAGAGCTTGTTTAAAGTTTAATAATCCCCTTAGGGAAAGTATTCCTCTGCATTTTGACCCATCCTAGAATTTGGAGCAGTGGGCTGCCACACTGAGTAGCGCCCGCGGAGCATTGGGAGTTGCTCAGGGGTACCCCAGCCCTTTTTGGCTGGGTGGGGATTTGAACCGGTTACAAGTCAAGTTCCCTTTCCACTTGGCCACGGGCTGCCCTTGTGATGGGGCTTTTGGCAGTGCTGTCGCTAAATACGCCAGACTCCACTGCTAAATAGTGAGATTTTCTTGCTAAATGTTGGAGATTAACAGTCTTCTTAACGGATCTACAGTTCAGCATTGTTACGTTTCATTCCTGTGTCGGGTTCATGACTCTTCCAGTAACGACACTTTCTGACCAATCAGTGGCTGGCAGTCTGTTGATCACATTTTAGTATCAGCTCAGCTTGCTTGGAACCTCACTAGAGCAGGTCCTAAAAAAAGCATCAGGTACCAGGTACTATCTCTGATGGAAAAGCAAAAAAAAAAAAAAGTAGAGTGTTTGATCAATTGACAAAGAAAATGTTGTGTTGAACCATAATTCATTACATGTTGAACATGTTATCATTCAGTAATTCAATTAATGTGTCCTCACTTTGGCAGTGTGGGTGTTGCTTTAGTGTTAACTGATGACGGTTTTACCATGAGTTGAAAGAGTGCTCTATACAAATCTTTGACTCAGAAAATGCCCTTTACCAGTACAGACAGATACAAACAGGTTAGAGCAGGGATGTCAAACATACGGCCTGTGGGGCAGAATCGACCCACCAGAGGTTCTGAGCTGGCATTTTTCAGCTCCAGATACCTTGTTGTAATGCACAATTAGAGAGGTAAAGTGGAAATGGTAAATGTAGGTATAATGTTGAAATTGCACTTATTTTTTCTCAAGAAAGTTCAGGTTATTCATAATGTGTTATGTAAAAACAAATACTTCATTAAATGTAAAACGAAGAGAGTGTCCTTGTTGTTTATAGGTTATTATGCTATTATTTTGCTGGTCCGGCCCACTTGAGATCAAATTGCGCTGAACTAAAATGAGTCTGACATCCCTGGGTTAATTCTAGGTGAATTCTACTGCTCCAAAAAAGGTTTAACAGGGTATATTCTTCTTGTCCCTGCCTGCCCCTGCGCTGCTGCTGTATACACAAAAGGTTATTGCTTGACAGAGCCTGTTTTCAAATGTTACATAGTTTCTTTTTACAAAGAACACCTGTCTCACTTACATTGATACATTTATTGCGACGTGTCATTAGTCGAACTTCAACAGGGTTTTATTTGTGCCTGCTGAAGGTCGAGTACAGAATTGTTGCATTAAATCAATCAAGTTAGACAGTGTTTGATCCTCAGTTTGCTGCTTTGATTCCTGTCATGTGTCTGTGTCTTCCAACAGACGTGCAAAGTATTTGTTATTTGTTTTCATCTCTTTTTTTTGTTCCAAAGTTATTAATATGTTACATCTTGTGTCTGATATAGAATGACTAATGTGTTATGAGAGAAGTGTCAATAACTTGCTGTGGTTATTTTCAATAAAATACAAAGGAAGGATTAATTCACATTTGTGGTATGGTATTGAAATCCAAAATTCCACGTCGGTATGTTTCACAAACTCTGGTTTGACAACTGCATATTGCACGCTGAAAATGTGCATTATTGGTTAAAAGTCCATTGTCCAAAGTAGCAGCTTGAATAATCCAGAAAAACAAGATCAGATTCACGACATTAGTCATGTAGAAAGTAGTTCCACAACACTTCAATTTAACCAATATGGCTGACAGCTAAATTAGCAACATTAACATTAAAATGTATATTGAAGAAAATGAACACTGAATGTATCATGATTGCAGCTGCAACACAATTAGGAAGAACTACATAACAGTAATTATAGAAAGATGAAGTTACATTAACCTTAGCATATTATAGAGAATAACATTTAGATATTTATTTGTCTTGTTACAGTGCCACTGTCACTGCGCTCAGTGCAGTTCAAATAAAGCCAAGTGCTTCAAACCACCCAGTCACTTACAGTAAAATCATAACGACATAAAATCAGCATCAGCTCCACTATTCTTGATTAGCTATATTTGTCATAATGAGTCGGGGCTCAATAGGCAGAAACCATTAAAGCTCTTCAGTGTGGAAGTCACTGTAAGGATTATCTGGAGACAGATTATCTTGTCCCTGACAACTTTGCGGATTTAAAGATTGTGAACTGAACCGTGTGCAATGTTGAGATTTTCTTAATGTCAGTCTAGTGTCTAGTGTTCTAGAAGTTTGTACAATACAACGTGTTTGTTTTCTAAAGTGTGGTGCCATTTAAAGGGAGGGATCAGAGACATGCAAGTAAATCCCTGCGATGGAGTCAATGGTATATTGGGTTGGGGCCAGTGGCGTAACAACTGCTACATACTTATTTGAGCTATGTAATTGGTGACAGCTTTTGTTATTGCTTGCCATCTGTTGCCCCTCCGAATGATGCTGCCAGGGTTTGCTGAGTGTGTTTTCTTGTCGGTACCTTAGCTGGCCGGTCGTGGTCGACCGCTGACTGCTGAAGCTTTTCATATTCTGTGCGGTGGTGAAACAAATTTGTTGACGAGCTGTCTTTGACAGCAACCGCTTTCCGACATAGTTTGCAGATTGGCGTCTTTTGAGCGACATCAGTGTTCTTGAAGCCAAACCACCTCCATGCGAGTGAGTGACGATGAGCCACGTTTAGCTATTAAATCTAACGACGTCGATTCCAAGGCTGGTAGAGTTTGTGTTTTGTCTCCTGGCGCTGTCTGTCCTACGATACACAGTATATCGCACACCGCTACACCCCTCCATAATAATGCATGGATGAAGGGAGTGAGAGATTGGGGGCACCTGTCAATGAAAACTGAACTCCATGAGTCCTCTCAGTTATATGTTGTAGCCTGTGTGGTGTATGAACAGTGGAAACTCCACCGCACCATTGATGTGCAGCCGGAGAAAGACGTGCGTAAAGCTGCACTCTCTTAGAGACAAATGCTGGAGTGCATTTGTGAGTGAACGTGACACCAACACTGTCTACTTGCCACCTATCTTTTCGGGGACAAAGAAAGGAAAAGGAACGTTTCTTGCAATTTTGTCACATTTAAGCATGATATCACGGCTGAAATAAACCGGGCATCATTCCATATATGGATTATGGTGGTGGGCTGCCATGCCTTGTGTGACATGTTACCTTTTCAAGTCGCTGCTGAGCGCATAATTCATTGTCCAGTGTTGTTAAAGCGAGTAGATTCTGTGTATGACCTATATATGGCAAAAATATTTGATGTGGTTTATGCAGATTGTTTATCGCATCAGTTTTTCCTTGTCCTGTTGTGAAGTTATTGCACTTTTTTCACCCCTTAGCACTAAGCACTGTCCATGGTTCTGAATGCTTCTCCTTTGACCCCTTCTCTCTACTTTTCCAATACAATAGCCAAAGTAAAATCCACATAGTGTGTATGTGTGTGTTTGTTATGAGAAACTTGCTTGCACTGGGGCCCGTCGTTATTACGTTACGCCACTGGTTGGGGCAACTTAGTTTACTCCCCCGAGTAAAAAGAGTGAGTCATCAAAAATCTCATAGCAGATTCGAGGGCAGAGGATCCACTAAAATGCAATTGGAGTTTTGGAAAAACGGCTTCTAAAGCTGTTATAAAGTTGACATTTCAAGCAATATACTGTATAAGTGATTAAAGCACAAAAATGTTGATTTTGATGACGTGGCGACCTTACTGCAGTGACAGAATCCTAACATACCGTTGTGTGGGTATTTCATTTTCACTGTCATAGCTAAGCGTGTCAGTGCATTCATGATGCTACCTTGATTGAAAGTCACTTAATCAGAGCATGGATGTATGTACCAATTCCATGGTTGTCCACTTTAAAAAACAAGAGCGTCAACTTCATCTCGGCTCCAGAGAAAAACAATCAATCCGTGCCAAAAATCAGGGCGGCCGTTTGATAGGATTTGAAAACCTTCACTTCACAAGTGGAGAACAGGACAGCAGTTCCCCTTGCTAAACCCATTTGTCTCTAGAGTGAATTAAAACACAGAGAAAATACAGTAGCAGTATAAGGAGGAGTATCACTAGATGGCATTTTATGTCAGCGCTTGCAGATAGTCGCTGATATCAATAATTCCCCCATCGTTGGCTTTGTTCACTCACCACACAGGGAATTGCTACCTCACCATTCGCAGTAGCCTATTATTCCAACCGTCATGTTGATGATGATGATGATGATGTTCATGGTCGTGAAGATAATGAAATTCCATGACGTGGATAAAAACTGTCACTGCTGCTGTCTTTAAATTACACTTTGGGATATTTGCCGCATATGGGGAAGGACTACGGGGATGAAATGCTGCGGTCGTGTGAGTATTGTGTGGGGCGTAAGGCTCTCCGAGCAGCATGCAGAGCTCTGTGCTATGGGATGTGACACATTCTGTGGTTTCCTCCAACAGTGTATGGCCCTCATCTCTGGCGGTATTATTAATTCAGAAACCATGCATCTACAAGCCTTGTCTCCCCTTCTGCCGCCTCTTGCAAAGATCCTTAAAAGCAGAAGATGAAAAGGAGAGCATAATTAGACAGGAGGCTTTACACTACCGGGCTAATTGAAACCAAGCCGTCACATAACAATGTTTAATTGGTTTCCTATTACAGAAAAGCAGTTAGGACTAGCAGTGTAATGGGACATTTAGGTTTTTTGATCCCACTTTCACATCAGTGTATCTTGTCCAATTATTGTGCTGTCTCTTATGTATGAACTGTGTCTTATAGTCATTTTACTTGTAGATTAGCTTAGCTTCCCCCATTTAGAAGTCCTTACATTAAATAGAATTGCATTTGTGCATTTCCCACCACATCAGGTCATTAGGGAAGTAGCTTCTACATTTTGTTATATGAGCACCAGAGCTCTGTAGCTGTATCAGCACTGTTTTACACCACTTAAATGTCAAGTGTGCAACGGGTGACACCTATAAGAGATTGACAGAAGAGGACTCTGTCGCTCTCTCCTCTCTTTACCAAGCACGGCACGGAACTCTGGTGGCCTTTGAACATTAGAAAGGAAGTTGTTTGCTTGCTCTGCCTGGTTTGTCCATTCAAGCTGCTATTGAAACAGGACAGCCTTCATAAAACAAGGTCCTTGTGTACATATTAAATACTTAGCCTTAGATTTTTTTTAAAGCAATTATACACTCAAAGGTAGTGTATTCAAAGTCTGCCAATAAACTCTCCTAATTGTTAGACACACTGGACCTTTAAGTCTTTGTTCTCTGCAGCCTGACGAGCAGAAGGTCAAACCGCTGCTGTCCCGGGATCTGAAACAGAGACGGCAGATCTCGGTGAAGATACACGGCCATTCAGATGTGAGTGAAGATGGTGAAGTCTCTGAGCCGCATCCTTAGCTGATCCCTCCATGGGTCTATTCATCCGTTTTACAAGCTGAGTGTACAGCTTGTAATTTAGTTTCTGCTCCTAGTAGAGATTTTTTTCCTCCCTGCTCTTACATGCTGCAAGGTTACATTGTGTGTCTGGGAATCAGGCTCTTTGTGTCAGACTGCAGGGCGTGTGAAAATCACAAAGACCTTACAGGCAGAGAGACTTGTTCTTACTCAGAGTGTCGGCAGCTCAGTATATAAGGTTGATAACCTTATATACTGAGCTGCCGTAATCCCAACTAAACATCCAAATTTGGAATCAATTGTTCAAGGTGATATATACATATAAAACATGTAGAATAGTAGCCTATTATTCCAAATAGAAACAGGGACGTTAGTTTCCAGATTTTCCAAAAATACAGAAATAAGATGTTGTTACACATACATAACTGTCCCACAGTCTCGTTATTTGAATACAAGATTAACCCATTTGTCAACATCAGTGTGTCAGTCAGCAGTAGGCAGAAATTTGAAGTGAATGTGTGTTTGCTTTAGAGCAGAAGTGGAACACATTAAATATCTATTGAATTTGAGAGAGACAGTTAAGGCCCTGACATTGGGTCCACTGTGCGCTCACCAAGCAGAAAAAGACATTTTCGACAACAGAAGAAGTAGTCGCCAAGGAAAGTCATCCGAGCCTCGACCTGGCGACCCTCGAACCAGCGTTTACATCCAGGGCCTTTAGCTTCTCTGGGATGAAGTTCCCTGTTTTGCCTCCTTGTCCACACCAGCATGGCTGTCATCAGCCTTTTCCTTTTACTTTCAGCCATCTATTATTTTCAATTACCTCCACTGCAAACCCTCGTTTTTTTCTTGTCCTCTGATTGAGATGTTTTTGAGTGCGTTTTTGAGGCTTTTTAGGTTCTGTGTCATTCAATATTTCTGACACTAAGTAGATCGCTGATCTCTGCTCTTTCTGCTGGCGTCCTGTGTGTTGAAGTGCTTCAGGCTGTGTTAATGAATGGGTGCCGTTTGGTGGGACAACAGACCCAAACACAACAGACCCCCTCCCATGTCAAAGTCAATTATTTCTCACCAAATGGAACAATTAACAGTAAAATGAATACCAGTTCAATCTACTGCAATGTTTGGCTGAATTTGACTATATGTCTACCAGTATTTATAGGCCAGTTTCAAAATGTAATCAGGCTGTTTTTGTCCCCTGTACCCCCTACATGACTTTGTGCACCCCAGTTTGGGAATCACTGGTCTACATTGTGGTCATTTTATCATAATATATGTCATAATATTACCAATTTCTTACATATATCACCTTTATATCATTTAATTATTCAAACAATAGGCCTCAGTAAGTGACTGAGAGGCTGTAGGTGTGCAACTTTTTTTTGCAGATGCCTTTGATTTGAAGTTACAGACTCAGCTGCAAACAAAGAAATGCACTACAGAGAGGTAATAACAGGATGTAATACGCCGAGTGACTCAAATAGTAGCAAATATGCAAATCTAATGAAACTCTTTTATAATTACTGCTGCTGTTGCTTTTTTTTTTTTTTGGTGAACAAGCAATTACTTCTTCCTTTTGATTACATTTGTATCCTTTGTTTCTTTATTGCAAAGAAAGAAAGAAGCTTTTCTCTCTTGAAGGGCACTCTTCCCCCACCCTTGTTATCTGCCACTCCTTGAACCAGCACTCTCTGCATGCACGCCATGTCAAGTGCCAGTTTCCTGACAAGTAAATGAAGGGTCCCATCGTTCTTCTTGTTTCTTCCCAGGTGACACCCACTGTCCCCATTCTGTCACCGTCAAATAGCCAAACAAGATGCCGAGAACCTCAAAAACGGTCCATTATAGGCTGCCAGAGGGAGCCCAGACACCATTAAGGAATGGTATCAGTTACAAATAATGCATGTCCCCAGTCTCATTCCCATCTTGTCTGAGAGATGCAGGACAGTGCAGAGATGTACAGATGCACCACAGAGACCGTGCTTGTTGAATAAGCCACATGTTCTTACAGACCAAGGACATCTCCTCTCCAGAGAGACTCTGACAAAATAAGTGTGTCACGTAAACCCACTCCAAAGCCTTTTAACTACAGTTATGAGCAACTGAAATAAAGCAACAAACATGATACAATGATATGATGACAAAGCACGCCACATCTGTGTCCTCCATTATATTTTGAATATTTCTATTGTTCCACTTTGGGAATTACAGGCATATGTAATGTTAGAGTTTATAAAAAATGGGCTGATAAAGTCACCATCAGTCTCCATCACCACCACAGGTATAATCTGTGGTGGGACATAAAAATTAAGGACCTCAGGGAAGGAGGAAAAATATCAAGAGAAGTAGTTTCTCCTCAAGCTACTTTGCCCGTGGTGTGTGGTAGACTTGTAGTCAAGACCGCCTAAACCGAGACCAAGACAATACCAAGACCAGAGTGTATCAAGACCAAGACAAGACCTAGACCAAGTCGAGAAAAGACAGAGACCGGGAAAAAAAACAGATGGTGTTGAAGTTACACCATAACTTGCATGAATGGAAGAACGGCAGCAAACTGGGGTTCAGCCGCAGTTTCAAGGGATTATTTCAACTACAGGCAGAACAACACAGAGACAGAGTATGTCATGTGAGCTCACTCACTGTACATGTTTTCACAGACAGAGATAAACAATATGTAGCAATTGCATGAAGGCTGTTACTGTCTAAAGAGTGGGAAATATGCAGCTGATTTAAATCATACTTCATTTGTAGATGAAATTGTAAGATCAAAATGAAGATACACAAACTTGAAATTGCATCATGTCCCATTGTAGTAGCCAAATTACACTGTATGATATCAACTTCCCTGAAATATTGATAAGGACAAGTGCTTAGAAGGTTCTGACATCTTGATGCACATATGCAGTGGCATGTGATTACAACACACTGTCTAGTGACATACAACTCTGCATGCAACACTGTTTTTCCCTCACGGTTCAGCATATCACATACTGTAACCTCTTTAAAGTGGTAAAAGATCAGGATAAGTTATAGTCCAGTGCATTTTTGTCCCATGTGGTAGATTTTGGAATGAAAGGTGAAGATATCCAAACATGTCCTCCAACTTTTTTTGTTTGTGTGACAATCTTAGAATGTAATCTCAAAACTCTGAGGGCTTGCTCTTTTACTGTGAGATGCCATTAAGTTCGGAGGCATTTATGTCTTTTTAATGAGAGAGCCAAATTGCCTTCATACACTATGTTTTTTTCTGTGCGAATGAAAGCATTGCAGACTGTTCCTTGGCACATTGTGGGCCATGCACAGCGGCATTAGGATTCACACTGATGAACGACTATGTGACGAAAACGTGCAGTGCAGTGCAGTACAGTGCTCTCTCCTGTGGAAAAAAATATATATATTTGTCAAGCAATGAGCAAGATGCAGATTCATACCAGGCAGAAAACCGCTTTATTACAGTGCACGTCAAAAGCTGTCAGACTCCTGACTAATAGCACAACCGCTGTATCCTTTTGATCAAGAGTGACTAGACTGTGGCATTGTGCAGGAGACAATTTGTTTGGTGCAGGTATTATCCAAAACATCTTTGGAAACAGCCAGGTTTGTGACAGTCTCAGCACAGAGTATCAGTTTTTTTTTTAAATATATTTTTCTTTTAAAAGCAGCAAATCACATCTCCACCCCACTTTCTGTAGTCTGACAGCCTCATCACTGCTGGAACAAGAAATTACAGCAAAACATGTTCTCAGTTTGTGGTAAATGGGGAATTAAGGTGCCACTAATGTAACTCAGGTTTCACATGTGAGAGAAGTAGGCGTTTGTTCTGTTGCTGCATAGATGGCTCAGCTGTCTTCAAGTGAGTGTGAGTCTTGATGTGGGTGGGAAATAGGTCACATGACAACTGAGGGTCATTTATGAGAGACCACAACCCGTGTCTCTATAGATAGATTTTTTTTATTTCAAACACATGTGCAACATTTGCACATTTACATTTTAATCTCGTCACATGTTTGTAAAGTAGTAGCCAGAATTATAAACATATATGTACCTACCCCATTCCTATTACACACAACTCAATTCATACACTTCTTTATCCCATCACCAAATATTTACACAGTGTTTTATACAATGTTCTCTATACAACACAAGCATATTTCTGGCTTTAAACATGACCATTTCCTATCATCTCTTCCCAGCTGATGCTCTGACAGATGTTCACCGTTGTTTTGGCGCTGTCCAAATTCCTTTAATTTCCTTTTTAGTATTGCTCCTGTGAAGCTTGTTGAATAGAGATTATACTGACTTCTGTAGGTTGGTTGTTTGTCTTTCTGTTATATGAATAGTACATGTTGACAAATCTGTGCTACACAGGAATGCAGGCTTTGTTCAGTCAAATAAATCTACATAGTCAACGTACTGTCCAAATATGAACCGATATGTCATTCATATCCGTGATATGTCCCTTCAAGGCTGTCCACCCTGTCCATGAAGCCTCACGCTCATACAAATACAAAAGAAACATTTGTCTCGTCAAGTGTTTTCTTTTCTTCCCCTACATATAATTATGATTTCACTTCACTTCACTTCGTAATTACCACAAGGTTTTATTTTGGACTTTATTAACATCGTGCCAATTTTGCCATGTAATAATCTTAATGATTAGTGCATCATGAACCTGATAAATGATATGCGTTGAACTTGTAGCTGCACTGTTTGGCACTACTATGTTTAATGGAAGACAGGAGGAAGTAAAGCTGTCGTCATTTCAATTCAATTGTTTTGATTTACATTGAATTGTTCATTTAAGGTAACCTAACTGAGGGAGTTGAGGCTCATTGCAATGTGTCTTTTGTAAAAGTTGTCTGACAAGGCTTTACATATTAAGATGTGCAGGTAAACTAAATGTCTGCACATGTTTTGTGTGCTTTAGTTAAAAGATGTGCTTTGCGTGTGAAGTTTCTTTTTAAAATACTGCACTAAAAAGATAGCCTGACATTGTTTGTCCTTGGTGCTACAATAGGAAGATTAAGTACAAGAAAGAATTACAGATCTTGGTAGTAACATGTAAGGTTAATGGCATTGTTTGTTTGTTTCTGAAATCTGTGATCAAATCATTCTCTTTGGTCTGACGTTTCCATGACGTTTCTTTCTTTCAGTACTTTGCATCTTCAAGCGCTGTGAGTGAATAACATTCCTATGCCCAGAGAAAATGCAAAACACTTTTATGTAGATATTTATAGATTGTAAAATGTGAGTGTGCACAAATGCTCCTTGCTTTTGTGTACGGGCTTTTGAGACAAAATGTATGCTGCACTTTTTACTGCATTTAAGTTCAATTTCTAAAGACTGAGCAACTCAAAACACACTCTTTGATTAGGCTCTGTTTATTCATTATCTCATTATGTCAAGACTACTCCTATTAATTCCCAGTCGTAGTCCTTGAGCCGCATTGTTAGGCTCTACTTCTGAAAGGTCCACTTTGGTGTTGTGTTCTTCTGACATAAAGCTCGACACATGAGTCATACTGCAACACGATGCAGTCACACCTGCTGTTGAACAAAATGTGTTTTTCATAATTCCAACTGCATTTTAAATGAGAAGAGCCTGTCCTTTACATCAACCTTTCTTTCAAACCTCTGCATTCAAACAACTGTACTACATAGTGAATGAGGGGCACTGACAGTGTATCCACGTCCCTTTTTACTTTTGAATCCTATGCCTGTTTACTCGTTAAGCGAGCGCACTGGGGCCATCTCACTGAGAGCTGGGGTGGTTTAGCTGTAGGCAGTGCCACAGGCATACCCATATTCCCATTCAGTCCTGATGTTGACTGCTGACTACTGACTCTGATCTAATGTACTGCACAGAGAGCTGTGGGACAATACCTCCACATACAGTATTGCACATTGGGATGTCTATGCCATGTTGTTCAACACTGGGTCTTAGAATTCTACTCATATACAACACACAGTTTCATTTTTTCGGCACATTCATTTTGTCATTATTGCAGTCTGGCCAGCATTTTGTTTGCTTTAGTTTTTCTATTGCAGATTTGTAGGATAAAAACCCTTTTTCAAACTATCCATCCATCTTCTACCGCTTTATCCTCCACATGAGGGTCGCGGGGTGAGCTGTGCCAATCTCAGCTGACATTGGGCGATAGTCCATCAGAGGGACACATACATAGACAAACAACCACCCACTCTAATAATCACACAATTTAGGGTGTCCAATTTACCTAATCCCCATATTGCATGTTTTTGGACTGTGGGAAGAAGCCGGAGAACCCGCAGAAAACCCATGCATACACAGGGAGAACATGCAAACTCCATGCAGAAAGGCTCTTGCTCCGATTGGGATTGCTGTAAAGAGTGCTAACCACTACATGACAAACTATATTTGACCCAATTAAAAATATAAATCATTACAAGACCAGTTGAAGTTTAGGAATGGACTTGAGAGGGAGACCAAAGAGAAGCGAGTTACAGTATTCAATGTGACCAGAGTGTGAACGAGAATGGCGGTACTGTTGGGTGAGAGAGAAGAGCGGAGGCGATTGATGTTACGTACGTGGAAGTACGCAGACCGACATTATTGATATGGGCTTGGAAAGATAGACACCCAGACTACCAATGTGGAGAACCTCAGTTTTATCACTGTTTAATTTGAGAAAGTTGTGAGAGAACCAGCATTTGATTTCATGAAGACAATCGGAGAGGATGGTTGGCAGGAGAGTGGTGTTAGGTTTGGTAGACAGGAAGAGCTGGGTGTCATCTGTATAGCAATGGAAATTGATATTAAACTTATGGAAGATATGGCCAGGAGGTAGAAGATGAAGAGGAGAGGACCTAGAACAGAACCCTGGAGAACACCTGTCGTAGGTGGAGATGGTTTTGAAAGTTTTGAGTTGGATGAACTGAGTGTGTATATATACACTGTATTTATATATATATATATATATATATATATATATATATATATATACACTGTATACACATATATATATATGTAGAGAGAGAGGGGAGCTTACAGTATATATCTGATCATGCTCAGTTCATCCAATATATGTACATATATATGTATATATGTATATTTATATGTATATGTATGTGTGTACATATACATATATATACATATATATGTATTGCCTCCTTTTGACAAGGAGGCAATATGCCACTGTTTACAGGGCGGTTAACATTATGTAGAGTGTCTGTGCACCCGCAGAGAAACTGTTTTGTAACAAGCTCCATGCTTCATGGTCGTCATGGTTTTTGATAAAAACTAATTTCCTCAGGCGCAGCTTGAAAGAGGTCTTAAAATACAGACCTGGCCAAGCTGAAATTGTTTATTGAGATAGAATCTATCAGCCTATCACCATGTGGCCTTCCTCTCTCATCAGCATGTATCAGTATCATGATTTACCAGAATGAAGAGTCTCTTGGAAAAGGATGTGAAATGAGAGTAATGGCTGTTTTATATGCAGTGTTTCAAGTGGAGAGGCCAGTGAAGACAGAAGAGGCACAGGGAGATAAAAACAAGAGATACAGAGGGAGACTGACGAGTGAAATCAGCAGCATGATTAATGTGACAACCTTTAAGAAAAGGTTATAGATCCGTAGGGAACACTAATGTCTGTAGGACATGGAGGAGAAGCTGAGTGGAGAAAAGGGCAGAAGTCAAGTGAGCTACAAAATTACAAGACCACCCTGTTTTCAATGGGGTACTGTATTCTGTTCTCTGTATTGTGTCTTCGGCAAACTGCTCCGAGAAACAGTTCTCTCAATAACCGGTATGTTATAGATTTGCTGTGATACCTCTGCATGTCAGAAATGATTGACTTCAACAACACTGCCTTATTCCAATTCATTCATTTGAATAGCACTGACTCATAATGTATTGCCAGAGAAGCAACAAACAATTTGCCCTGAAAGCATGCGATAGGTACAATACTGTGTATTAACTTTATAGAGTTGCTGCAGTGGTCTTTGTCACATATTCTTAATAAATGCTAAGAAATAAACTGTCTGTAGCAACTCAGTCTTATACTGTGACGCTACTGGCTGCTTATTGTTTGTTTTTACGTGCACTCATGCATACATGCATGCATCTTTCCTATATTTCCTATAAACAAATGGAAAAACTCAAACCCGAGCACAGTAGAAAACTGTTTGCCTCTCAGTCATGAACACCTCAGTAAAGTGACAGGTGACTCAAATAACCCAGCATGACCCTGAGCCGGTGTCAGCCTCAGGCAATATATAAGAAATTAAATACAACCCCCTAAAGGGTTGGTGGGAACTCACAATTAAAAATGAGACTCCTACAAAGTCTTTGATAATATCATTCAAAATGTCAGTCAGTCAGTCATCATCTACCGCTTTATCCTCCACCAGAGGGTCGCGGGGGGTGCTGTGCCAATCTCAGCTACATCGGGCGATAGGCGGGGTACACCCTGGACAGTTCGCCAGTCCATCGCAGGGCCACACACAGATAGAGACAAACAACCATTCGCTCTCACACTCACTCCTATGGTCAATTTAGAGTGTTCAATTTACCTAATCCCCACATTGCATGTTTTTGGACTGTGGGAGGAAGCCGGAGAACCCGGAGAGAACTCACGCACACACGGGGAGAACATGCAAACTCCATGCAGAAAGGCCCTTGTTCCAACCGGGGCTCGAACCCGGGTCTTCTCGCTGCAAGGCGAGAGTGCCAACCACTACCATTCAAAATGTGTTTCATAAAAATGAATATGAGCACATTTGAAATAGTTAAAAGAGTTATGTTGGTTTAATATATATACATATCTATATATATATATATATATATACATACATATATATGTATATATATATATATGTATATATAGTATATGTATATATATATGTGCATACATATACCACAGGTGTTCCCCATGGTTCTGCTCTAGGTCCTCTCTTCTTCATCCACGAATCCGGAAATAACAAACAGGGACAACATGCAAACTCCACACAGAAAAGCCATTGGTCAAACTGGTATTTAAACTGATGACCTTCTTGTCGTGAGGCAACAATGCTAGCCACTGTACCACTGTGCGTCCCTATTTCTGCATTCACTTACACATTTTTTTTGCATGTATGTTAATGTCAGTATGGCAATATTTTTATGAGGTACTTTACTGATTAAGATGGTGTCCCCATTCCCATGTCCACATAGTAATAAGTTCTGATTCATGCACAACCAGTGGAAATAGTCATTAGTGTGTACAACTCATATTATACCACAAAATCAGACCTCGCTCAACTAATCTAAAATTTGGGAAAGGGTTTATTAATTTAACATAACAATTATGACCTTTATTGATCTATTTATGTAAAAGTTGCTGCTGCAGATGAACTTTTTTTGAGGAAATTCTTGTTCTGATGCACTTTTAGTCTTGTAAGTCATGAGAAACAGAAGGAGAGGCTGAAACCACGTGTCAAATGAACCAAACTGCTCTCACAACAGACCCGCTATATCATGAGTCATGGATTGTCTTTATTTATTAATTACTCGCTTACGTGCTTTTGTTCTGAACCACATCATTCCCAGCTTACTCACAACATCCCAACTCCCACACATGAACGTCTTAATGTCCATCCACACCATGTGTTCAAATTTTAGCAGCCTGTAATCACGTAGAAGCAGTGTGCGCTGAATGTCAGGCTAATAGTAGGCAATTAAACGCAAGTTGCCTATTATACTGGTACAAAGTATCGCACACTGACTGCTCTTTCGAGATAATTATCTCTAATGATTCTGATTATTTGACTTCTCAGTGAGTGTCATCCTCAGGTTAAAATTTTTTTATGTATTTATGTATGACCAAATAGTGCATAAATAGTCCTACTAGCATTTGTTGCACTTTGTGTTAAGTAGTTGACTATATGAAAGAGAATTATTCTTATACGGATACAGCAGTACACTGTCGTTGTCCCCTCACGATGCTGGAATTTAAACAGCTTTTTCATTGTTGTCCACTTTTAATCCCTCAGGGTTAACTACTAAAACATCTACTAAAAGACAATCTAAAAGTTTTCCGATGTCGGAGGGTTTATTTGCTAGCGTTAGCTTGCATAGTCCATGTTTCCCCTTAGCAACAACTGATGGGTTAGTTAAGGAGGTGGCCTATATTTAATCGGACGTTGTAAGTCAATAGTCGGGTTGGTAAAACATTGCATGTTAGCCTTCTAATAATGCACATTGTCAGTGTCAGCATGTTCATATTCTGGTCCAATCACTAGTTTGCTTCACAGCACGCACGTTATAGACTCTTGCTGTTTCCCAGGTTCATACCTCATTTAAATGGAAAACTATATGTTTATTTCAGCATGTGCAGGAAATTGCCTGACTGATGTATTTACATACTAACAGCAGGATCATTTCCAATTTGTGCGATGTAGAAAGCCAGTTGAGCTGTGACTTCAGACTTCAACTGCTGGTTAATACCAAATAGAACAGTTACCTTTTGTTTTATACGCTTTTAAAGTCCTGTATTTTACCATCCACTATGCATGGCATTTTAGGAAGAAAGTGTCAGTCAACAGCACCCTCAGGAATGTTTCTGGGTATTTTATAGTGATCCGTTTTGGCTGTTTTCTAGTGTTATTACACCAAAAACCTGCTTAGATTGAGTAAGTGGTATGGATTTGTAATTTGTCAGCGTATATCTTGTTTTCCCACAATGTTGTAAGCAGCTCTTTAATGATATGTTAAGAGCATTGAGCTTGTAATTGGAAAAGCAGGACAACCAAACCAGAACTAGAGGCTTTCGTACATAGATTAGATATATTTAAATTGCTTCAAGCTATATCATTCCTGTCCACAGCAGCTAACTTCATCTTCATTTTCATCTACTCATCGTCCTATTTTCCTCATGCTTTTGAATTCCTCCTCCATATCTATTTAATGACCCCTATTTAGGTTGTGCTCCAGTGAAGACTGGCTGCTGGTGCTGCTGCCATGAAGATGAGTGTTCAAGGCCAGAATGAGTTTCAGTATGTCTCCTCTATCTATTATTGATCCATGATTAACAAGAATTTAGCCAGGTTCTGTTGGACCTAAACACAATAATAAAAAAAAAAGGCTGTTAAACCTTGATGAAGGGATGGGGGGGGAATGTGCCACAGCTGAACCACACGAAATGAATTAAAATTAAAACGTCTCATTAATGCTGCATCCTGTATTTTGGGGGGGGGGGGGTTTTGCTGTAAGTTTTCTGTCACACTTAGCCCTTTAGAAAGCAGCATCACAGCGTGAACTTCTCACAGAGTGTAGGGGTTGTTTTGTTGAATGCACAGACCAGAGGTAAGAGAAGCCTCATAGTGTGCCCCCCCCCCCACACTCCCTTCCTCTTCAACAGCCATCTGTATCACTCAGAGAAAGCCTCCTTGAGACAGCTCCACAGGCAGGTTGATCCTGATGCATTTTGACACTGATGGTGCAAACAACTGACCTTTGGGCTGTCGAGTGCACTCAAACAACACTTGCTGCATGTGTTTATGTCCCAGAGACAGTCTAATGAGGACGTATCTGCAGCCAGCCAACTCCAGGAGCAAGTGCCAGGATACAGCTGCCGTCACCAGGGCTCTAATCATGCAGCTTCTTGTCTGACTCATATTGGATTACGCTGTCAGTGGTGGCATTGTATGCGGCATTCTTACGACAAATCTCCTCCAGATTAACTCCAGGTGTATTTTTGCAAACAGTTAGACAACCATTGTATTTACCGTGCTCATTGTTCGCATGATATCCAAAGAAATGTTTGATTTAGCAGTCCTACACATGGCTGGGGGCATAATGTACTCTGTAACCTAGGGTGAAATTATGAATTGATTGAGGTTAATAGATAAATGTGATTACTCTGTATAAATAGATTAATCACATTGACCCTTAGAACACAGAGCATTTTGGATTTTTTCCATTACTATGCCCAGTTTCCCACCTGATAAAAGCCTGCTGGCTTGGATTGTCTGACTCCCTCTTGTCCCCTGGGACCGTCAACCTGCCGCTCGTGATTTTGTTTTGTTTTACATTAGACAACATGCACCACATATTGAACACCGCACCCAAGCCCCGTCATATGGGGGCTCGTCCGGGATCCCCAACTTTGTTAAGACTGGCTCTAGGGCCGCAACAAAACACGGGCACAGGCACGTCAGACAATCCAAGCCTGCTGGCTTTTATGAGGTGGGAAGCTGGGCACAGGTGCTCCCAATCAGCAATCACCACAGCAACCTGCAACACACACACACACACACAAAGACAGGACACAGGAAGGGCTGAGGGCCTAACAGTAAAAAGTACTCATATTTAAAATCGTAAACAAAATTGTGAAATTTGGAAATGCATCACAGTTCAAAGTTCACTTGGCTCGTTTTTTTAACAGAAAGAAAAGAAAAAACGGTCTATTTTGGGACTTCTGCACAATTATTGCTACTTTATATCACTACTAAAAATGCGATATAAAATGAATCTTAACTTTGACTCAACAACACATAAGAAAACCTGGATATGTGACCTATAAACATGAATGTATTAATCCCACGGCAATTTACCATGGGTGCACCTGCGGCACAGCTCCGTGCCGCGTCAGCACTGAGGGTTAATGTGCCGACCATGAATAAAGCCAACAAAAATGTGTGTTTTAGATTGTCACTAAAACTTCAGATTACACTTTGATATCTTCCATTGTCAAAATAAGAGAGGGACGATGAATGTACGACGGCCCAAAACAGACAAAAGCAGCAAATTCTCATATTGGACGAGAAAGAATGTTTGAGGTTTTGCTGATAAGTGATTAATCAAACTTCAAACTCCTCAGTGTGGCCATAATTAAACTCTTATAAGGATTTAATCTTGCTTTGATTATTGAGAACATACAGCTGATTTACCAAGCGGTATTTGAAAGAAATAAACAGACCAAATAGTACTGTGAATAAAGTTTGTACACAGTTCACAGACTCAGAATGCCTTTTATCATTTGCATTGAATCCAACTCTGAAGGACGAGCAAGCAGAGGCACAGATGACTGTGTTATTTCCACCTCTGCGTGAGTCCGTGCGCATGTTTGTTGTGAGAAACCAACTGAAGACGCACTGAGAGCAGCCTTGGTCTCGGTGTGAAATCTCGGCACCACAGGTTGACTTTATTTGTCCAGACAGTTCTCGAGGCAGGGGTTTACATCATTAAATATTCACATGGCACTCTCGGGACTCTTCTCTTCTTCTGAGAGGTTTACCTGGCCAACACCTGTCCAGTCTTTGTTTTCCATCAGAATGTGCTTTGACATTCAGCAAAGACGATCTCCTACAAAGTTTTCAACCTTGGCATCAAGGGCAGACGTACAGCAGCTTTACTCTCAAGCCAAGTTGTTTCATTTTTCCCCAATGATATATTCACTCTGGCCAAAATGGTGCACGAATAAAAAAAAGAATAGTACTCATTTACCAGATTTTCACTACCAGAAAATGTGTTTTCACCTTTAAAATGCCCTGCTGCCATTTGGCCGAGTACCCAGTTAAATGTGCTGCAGACTTTAGGTACAAAAGAATGTCCCCATTATTATGTTTTGGAATTCAGTGTGACCATTTTCCCTCCCGTTCTAACCATGCGGTTATTACCATCATGGCTTAATTTCCGTTTACTCCCGACGATGGCAGGTGGAACATCTGTAGAATGGAAAGTCTTCTATCTCAGTTTAGTCAAAAGCATCGCTCTGCTGCGGTGGTTCAGTTTTCAAGGGCAACATGGGGAAACGCTAGGACAATCTCATTAATGAGACTTCCAGTTTCAGCCAATTAGCAGTTGACCTTGAAGTTTCATACACAGACAAAAGTCACCATCTGTCAGCAGGGCAGCCCTCTGTGATGATGACATGCTCACAGCTCTCTCACTGTGTTTGTTTTGGCTGCAGGAACTTCTACTACATCACCATGCTGCGCGACCCAGTCTCCCGCTACCTCAGCGAGTGGAAGCACGTTCAGCGCGGTGCCACATGGAAAACCGCCCTCCATATGTGTGACGGACGCTCGCCCACTCAGGACGAGCTGCCCACCTGCTACAGTGGGGATGATTGGTCTGGTGTCACCCTCACAGAGTTTATGAACTGCCCGTTCAACCTGGCCAATAACCGCCAGGTCCGCATGCTTGCCGACCTGAGCCTGGTGGGCTGTTACAACCTGTCCTCGATGAACGAGAGCCAGCGCAACCACATCCTTTTGAGCAGCGCCATGAGCAACTTGAAAAACATGGCTTTCTACGGCCTGACTGAGTTCCAACGCAAGACACAGTACATGTTCGAGCGGACGTTCAGCCTGCGCTTCATCTCGGCGTTCACGCAGATCAACAGCACGCGAGCGGCCAACGTGGACCTAAGCGACCCGGTGCGCAGACGCATTGAGGAGCTGAACTTCTTGGACGTGCAGTTGTACGAGTATGCGAAGGACTTGTTCCTCCAGCGTTTCCAGTTCACCCGCCAGAGGGAGCACCAGGAGGTGCGCTTGAAGAGGCGCGAGGAGCGGCGCTGGCTGAGGGAGCAAAGGGAGCAGGCCAGGCCGTGGCCACCCAAACACAGAGGAAGCGGAAACAGGGGAGGGAGAGGGGGAGGAAGTTTTGAGAAAGGGACTGATGGTGACTTTCCCACCACCACTGAGGACTACGCGAGCCAAGTAGCTCGCTGGTGAAGCTTCGGTCCCCGTAAAGAGATACGAGCAAAAGAGAGAGCACCTAGATTTGAAGAATTTTCTTTTGACGCTCTCGTAAACATCCCATGTCTCTCTCGTCATGTCTCACTCTCTTTGTCTCACCATTAATCCGTCTATCGGCATCTATCTGTTTCTCAGCTTCAGTGTGATCCAAGTGCTCTGCTGTTTCTTTCAGAAAACTGCCAAGTCTGTGAATCTCACAGCAGCTCTGCCTTGGACTGCCCTTTGGTGTCTTAAATCTTTAAATGCTTTTAATATATTTTTGTCATTAAACTTTGTTTTTTTTGCCTTAGTTGTTTACCATTTGTTTAAAAGGTAAACTGAGGTCAAAGGTAAAAAAAAAAGAGAGAAAAAAATCAAACGTAGCTGCCACAGACTGCTGTGTTTTTGATTTTGTCATTTTCTGCAAAAATAAAAGAATGTCTCTGAAGTCATTTATCTTTGTTTCAACGGGTGGAAAACATTTTCCCATTTGAAAGATGTAGTCTTAGATCTACTGATAGTTGCATGTCACACATCCACATAATACAATTGGGGATAATAATTTCCACCAGTTATACAGTACTGTAAACCAAAGTGAATTAAAAAAAAAAATAAAACACAATATGCAGTTGCTTTTAATTTAACGTCAGTGTTTTATGCATGCAGTACCCACTTTGAAACCAAATTTTAAAATACTGATGCTGATATTTTGGTTACAGTGCAATATACAGTATAAAGTAATATTTTCTAAGTGCAAAACTTTGCACATTGAAAACCTCTTTCAAAGACAAAGCTGGTCACGATGGGGGCGTCCTGCTGTTTTATATGCAGTATATAGATTATATACAAGTATCATTTTTAATCATAAAAAGTTGGTAAAGAGTGCAAGTGATGAAATGTGTCAGTGTGGCTGGTGCACGGCTCGACTGCAAATGAGAGGATCAGCATTCAGTTCTCATGCACCCCCTCCAACCCCCCCTCCCTGTCACACTGTCTGCTTTTACATGTTTGTAGAGCTGACTTCACCGTGGGCAGTGAGAGCACTCTAATGCCAGCAGCGTGCCAGCCTCAAAGACCAGCAGATAGCTGAGAAATAAAATTAAAAAACACGACTGTCATTTCTTCTGCCCGATAGTTTCCAGTCCCTCAAATCCAATCAGGAGAGCAACAGAGAGGGCTTGCTTTTATCTTGTTAAATGGGCTTCAGTGATGCGTTTTATGCCTCTTATCTCATATTCACTCCTATTGCTTATCAAATTAAATGTTCACACGAAAATGTCAACACTGAAGTCATATAGCCGCTGCTGTTCTCACAGTAGTTTATCTCGTGTCCTCTCAGATTGTGGTTGTTTATGAAAAATAAAATGAAAAATACCTCACGTTGCACAGTTTTGCTTCGATTTTCAAGGATCACCCATGTTTTGCTTTGACTTGAATGAATACAGGTTTGATTGTATGAATGGCATCGGTGCACTTTTATGTCTCTCTGTGTTCAGTGAGGGTGTGGATGTGATGCGAGACAAAGGTGAGGTGCGGGTCGCATTGATAGCACTCGATCAAGTGTTTCAAGTGAAGCTGTGGCTCCAGCTCTCGATATTGAACTGTGTATAATTAGAAAACCAAATCCATAGCAGTGAAACGGCATGTTTACAAATCATGATCTGATCTGACGTGGCTAAACTAGGATACACTTTGCCATTTACACCAGAAAAGCATTATGAGCACATCTTGTGTTATTTATATTGTTGTTGTTTTTTATTTTCCCATTATATGTGTGATATTATTATTTTTTTTTTGTGAAGCACTTTGATCATCTTGCAGGTATTGTAAAGTGCTATATGAATAAACACTGATTGATTGATTGTACTTAAATTGGAGGAAATATACAAAGCCTTTTTGACAGTAGCTGTTGAAAGTCTTTATGACTAGGGAGAAAAACTGTTATATTTTTTGTTCCCCAAATGATATATTGAATATTTCTGACGAAACAGCAGTCTCTTTTAAAGTCCATTATAAACATTCATGAATATTTTATACTTAAGATTTGAACCCTAAAAAGCACATCATCGAAAACTGTGTGGATTTGATTCATTCACCTTTGATCAGTGGTAAGAGAAGTGCTCACATCCTTTAACTCACACAGAAGAACCAGTAAGAAAGCATCTAAATATTGATTTAATTAACATTATTCGTTTATACGACTAACTGTCTCTGTAGCATCTGCTTCATAGAGCTGATTTTCTCTCGATAGAAAGCAAAAATAAAAACCAACAATAAGTTAAGTACAATGAACACAGCGAGTTGAGTGAGTAAACATATTTTAAATCACTTAATTTGACGTGCAGTAGCTTGGCATGAACAGAACAGAACCCTCAATCATGTTATTAGCAATATTTGTACTTTTCCTACCACTTCAAATGTTTGTGATTTCATTGCTCCTGCATCACAGATTTCTTTTTTAAAATGGAAAATGCCTGAAGGCCATTTTATTTTTGGAAATGTCTTATAATAATCGTCACATATACTTCACATGGAAGGAATTACGACGCTCCTCTGTGACAGATGGCAGGAGCAGAGCAAGTGCGGTTTAGCTGTCAATGAACACTATCAGGAAACACTTTGTCTAGTGTTGGATGTGTGCAATGAACCTGTGTGTGCGTGTGTGTGCGTGCGCATGTGTGTGAAATGATTTCATGTAACATCTTACATGTTTTCTCACTGCAGTATTATTGTAAACCAAATTGATTGTGCTTAAAATTATTAACTTTATCAACAATGTGCAGAGCGAGATCATAAATCAATCTTTGGCAGAGGTCAGGCTCTGTTTCCTATAGTCACAGCTGCCACGTTCTGCACTACTTTATTTATGTGTGTCAGCTCTAAAGTCGAAACACTCAAAATAAAGTTTATCCTCTCAAAAATGATAAAAACTAAATAGAAATGACCGTAAGATAGGAATATTAAAGCTTTTTATTTCTGTGATTGAAAACGTTTGCTTCATCAAAGCCGCTTACTGAAAGACTTTCCAACAGTTTCAAAGTGAAACTCAGACTTTTCTTTTTGTAAGTAATGTGATGAATAAAAGGCGACATGGATTTTCACTTGCACTGCCGTTCCCTGAAAAGTGAGGCATGCCACTTTGTAAAAGGAGCTTTTTAATAAACTTGAACTGCCACTCCATCAAGGCACATTTCTCTGTGAAGCTGACTTATCTGTATTATGTTGTTTTTTTGTTTGTTTATTGATATGATTTGAACTGTTGCTCAAGAATGGCTTTGCTGATGGCCAATAGCAGTATTACCAACACCTCAGTGAAAAGTGAAAGAGCTTTCTTGGGTTCCTTTGTACATGTTAAAAGTCTTGTGATGAAATGAACTGTCGAAAAAGCCTTTTGGCCTGTAATATTTAATCTGCAATTTTTCTTGTTTGACCAAAAAAAAAAAGAAGAGTGGATTCTGCTTCAGATATCATCAGACATTAAAGCATTGAATGGTCATGACTTTTTGATGTGTATTGCTTTATTTGTTTTTATTTATTTGTCAAGTTGACAGACAGTTGATGGTTATAGACATGCTGTCGAGTGCAGTAGGCTGTTATATTTCCCAGCGTACACTGGGAACGGTTCATCAGTCCATCACGGAAGCTAGAGTACACTAAGGTTATAGAAAGAAAACAGTATTTTATCTGAACGATCTGGTGCCATGTAAAGTTTGAAGTGTTTATTAGTGTGATTTAAATGTACTTTTTCAAGCTGACACAAAAGCACTTATTTCTATTCAGAATCATTTTTTTAAAAAAGCTTGTTTGAATTAGGTCCAAGGTTTTCTAAGGCAACTAAAAATTACTTCCAAAATACAAAAATACATTTGATAAACTTACTGTAGCATCTAAAACCAATTGAAGAAATAATGTTTCAAACTTTTTCATTGTAAAAGACTGAAAACAACATTCTGTGTGTTTAGTATTAGAAATAGTCACCTGTAGTGTATATGTATCCATTTTTTTCCCTTGTTTTATGCAATCCATATAGATCTAACAGAAGTAAGTACAAAATACAAGTATATACAAAGTACCAGAAAGTACTTCACATAAAAACACCCCCACCCACAGTACATACAACTAAAACATGAAGGCCAGAATGGATTGTCACCACTCTGAAAACCAGAGAAATGTAAAAATAATTAATAAATAAATGAATTGTTAAAAAAACACACGATCCAAAAACACAAAAGTATGATCCTCGAAGGTAGCGAAACTGAACAAACTGATCGCTGTTTAATGCCGAAAATAAACTGTTGCATCACTGATGAGTGACACATTATGACGAGGAAAATTACATTTACATCCCACTCCCATTAAGCTTAAGTACCCCAGTGTTTACATTAGCCAAACTTAGATTTTATTAGTCCCACTCAACATTTTAGCTCAGTATCTACTGACGTGCAGAACCTTCTGTTCCCCTCAGGTTGTACTGTATGGATGGTTAGCTCAGCATTTCAGCAGCGACTGCAGAAAAATCATTACCACCCAGATGGTACTGTATGACCGTTTCCTTCAATGGTGAACCATAAACCATTTCTAAGCTTTTATTGTCAGCACACGATCTGGTGCTCCAAGAAAAAAACTGAAGGAAGATATCTTTAAAACACAGATGTTATTATCAACTGTGTTCACATACTGCATTTCATTCAAATTGGACTTTTGATCTATTTTAATCAATAAAATATCAAAAGAAAAAAAAAATCACCATCAGTCAGATCTATATTACCTGGTTCTGCCCTGCAAAATAGGTTACTTTAATTTATTATTAGTATTTGGTTTGATTTAAATTCCATAAGAGAGTCACTGAAGCGGGCCAGGCTGGATTAAAGGAAGTGGCCCTTTGCTAAGATAAGAGGTGGTCAGGTAAGAGAACAGTGAAGCAGAGCTCCAGAGATGAAGTGTATTGATTGTCATGCAGGTCGCTTATGTGTCGGCACTGCACACCTCGAGTGCAGGGTGTAATGCGGCTTCATTTACAAATGTAACACCCCACTTTGGTATCTCTGAGCCTGTCATCTCCCTCGTGTTCAAGTCTGTATGGGTTTGTGAAAAAAGATATAGTTTAGAGAAGACTGACATCTACTGGATATCAGACAGAATTGCAACTTGTTTGACTTGGCTGTTCAACTGCCTGTCACTTCCTGTAAAATAAATGTCTCAAAGACATTGAAACCACAAGATGACAGATGGTGTGCTTATTGTGTGTAAGTATAAGCTGTTTTATAAATCAAACCATTTTCAGACCTACATTTTTATCTCTTTATTTCAACTAGAAGCAGCAGAAATTGTATTATTTGGGACACACTTGAGCTTTAACCAAAAAATTGTTTTAAAAAATGACCCCAGCAGTTGAATGTTGAAACTTCATCCATCCCTTTTCTACCGTTTTATCCTCCACAGGAGGGTCGTGGGGGGTGCTGTGCCAATCTCACCTGGCATAGAGCAATAGGCGGGGTGCACCCTGGACATATCGGCAGTCCATCCATCACAGGGCCACATAGAGAAACAAGCAACTATTCACTCTCACATTCACACCTACGGTCAATTTAGAGTGACCAATTTACCTCATCCCCATATTGCATGGACACAGAAATGCACAGGACTGTGGGAGGAAGCTGGTGAACCCTTGTTCCAACCAGGGCTTGAACCAGCGTCTTCTTGCTCTTGCTGCAAAGGCAAGAGTAACCACTACACCAACCCTGTGGCCCTTATATTGAAACTTATACTTTGTAAATTATGATTCACATTTGGCATCTAAAATGAAAAGCACACACGCCTTGACATGAGCCAAAGCTTCACAGTCAGGGAGTGACGTCCCATAATACCCAAAGGGCTGTAAATAACAGAATATGGGGACAACAAAGAGCATTAAGGTCAAAGGAATCAAAGAAGTCGCTGCCTTCTCTTTCTTCTTGACTCACTGTGACACTGACATTTCCCTCAAAGGGATTAAAATGGTGACCTTTCAGTGTGACACTTGATGCCACGTCTCCTGTTTTGTTGAAAAGGTAAGGTATTTCAGTGTGGCAGATCAGACAGACATTGTGTAAGAAATGTGAAAAAAGAAAAAAAAGGAAATCAATCATTTAGTCAAAACTGGTTTGGATCAAACGGAATGCTTGCTTCTGTTTAGTTAAAACAGCACCTGTGTCTGTTCCCATGCAAAGTCAGCGCTGCACACATTAAGTCACCTGCCAAGTTTGAAGCCTGTCAAGCAAACACTTTTGACAGATTATGCGATTAACAGATAGAGATCTCATATGCATCCCATTACCCAAACAAAGTCAAAGTCGTCACTGGTGCATGTCTGTAATTTATTTCCATGGTTGCTGTGGTAACCTGCATGCAGATCAAAGGAAGCGAGGCCAGTGTCTGTCTCCATGTGAGTCAGGGCTCGTTTAGCGATATATCTGTCATATATTCTGCCAAAAACTGCACTGCACGCACTGCCCTAAGTAAGTTACCTGCCAAGTTTGAAACCTGTCAAGCCAACCGTTGTTGTTATGCATGAATTAATTGAGAAATATGCATGTACTGCATATGCATATTTTCCTTATGCTGAAGCGAAAGATCACACTATTTGATAATTACTAAAGTGATTTGTTAACTTATTAACTTACTGTATATTTAAGCAAAGTATTCACATCTTTATGCAAAGGTTTCACATTTCACTGGTGAACAGTGAGATAGAGGTGCAGCTTACACCACCCTCTGCATACAGAAATAACTGCGGTATGTTTGCATTGAAGTGCCACAGTATGAAATAATAATCTGCTTATCTTTTTTCTGCTCTGATATGCTGTCTATTCATGCTCTCCTTATGTTTGACTAATGAGACATGCCTACTGTACAACAGAGGCCACCTTATAGAAATACAATATTTTAATGTCTAACACAAAGCTATTGCTGAGGTGCTGTATGTTATTTTCTTATTATTTAGTTGACATCATAGCTAAATCTCATCGCCCTTTCTTCCCCTATCCCTCTCCTCCCACTCTCTGATCTTTAGCATCATCTTGTTTGACCTTGAGCAGCCAGGAGACTATAGGCCACTGTTCTATCAGCCACCATTATATAAATTATGTAAGTAAGTATCACTCTTCCATTGTCATCATTTATTACATATTATATGAAATTATTTGGGCCACCATGGCTTTTCATTATCAATAATGTAAACAACTGATCAGAATTTTAACCTCACACATCTGTTATTTATTTATTTTATTTTTTTTTTTTTAATCTGATGTTCGGATTTGTGCTAGATAGCGTGTTGTCACTAAGGTAATGCCAAAATAATATCACTTGTACTGGTTTTATTGCAGTTCCCTTGGTAACAAGCAAACCCTTGCCCTTTTAGCCTACTGGCATTCGTGTGGATCGTACCACTTTGTGGCTGTACGGTAGGGGTGTTCAAGAATTAAATGGTATACATTTGATTTACCACCAACTTCAATGTTCGAATCAATCAATTGCATCGAATAACATAAACAATTTCTCATGAATGCAAATCACCATTATCGTAAGTCAAATAGCTGACATTTTAAAAAGACACAGCGCAAACAAGGAAACACCCCTCATTGCATTATATTGACGCTCGTACAGTAAGCTGTCAGAAGCTTGTTGCTTAAATCTGTGCAGTGCTGTAAACTAGCGAAAAAACGACGTCGACCACGTTGACGGTACACACAAGCTTCAATTCTGAGAACAGATACGAATATGTTTGCTGGATAGACCTTCCGGAAGCCAAGCCGTGTTTTCGTTAGTTCGGTGGTGCTGCCGTGTCGTCTGCCCTGGCTGGTGCGTGATAGCCCTATCCTCTGGGATGATGAGGTAAGCAGGTGCACACTCACCGGCTAACAGTGAGCTAACATAAGCTAATAAATGTTGAAGCTAATGTAGTGTGTCGTGTTAGCTCATGACAGCCTCGCGTGACAGCTAGCTGAAGTAGCCAGTGAGGAGAAAACAGAAAGCGGCCCTTCTAAGTAACCAACTATAGAGATAAAATGATGCTATATATGCTATCAGTTAATGAGCAGTGGTGCAGGAACTGTAGTCGCATCTTTACCCAAGTCGAGGAACCAATACCATGCTGTGAAAATAGTCAAGGACCCATATCTAAAGTCAAAGTAGTCAGAACATATTTTTCTCAGTATTGTGTATTTCATTTTGTATTTGCAGCCAGAGGTTTGTCAGAGGACAATTATAAATGGTTTATATCATGCCCTTTATAACAATTAGTACTACAGTACAGTACATCATAACAAAAAACAAATAGAGGTAGACTGATTAATCGTTTAGAATCGATTTTGCATTAAAGCATTAGTATTTCATTAAGAAGTTGACTTGACAAATCTTTTTTGATTTGTTTAGTTTATACATTATATTTATAAGTATATATCTGCATTGCAGTGCAGACACAAAATGCAGATGGGAGAGAGATGGACCATAAGTCTGGCCAAATAAAGATGGCCAAATATATCGTCATCAGCTCCCCCGATTTCTAAAGAGCCGGAACAACCAGTGAAAAACCCACATCAGTTGACCTCCAGCATAATCTATTTTATGTTTAATCTCGTCCTAGGAGCTGTACCAACACAGTCCACCTCAGCCATACACTGTCAAATTTATCTTGGTGAAAGCTGAGTCAATCTGTCAACTTCATTTGCAAAATTTGAAGAGCAATATTTGCCTAGTCCTCAAATGAGGGGAGTCTGAGACCATAGCCACACTTGCTTCATTTTTGTATGCAGCCAGCGGGATTGTAATTAGAATGTTGTCGTCGGGGGGTGACTTTTTGTGGGGATGTAAAGACGTCGAATATAAAGGAGATAGTAGTTCCTAATACCTCTTCTAAGCTTACTGGATGTTCTTCCACTAGGTGGTTTTAACTGGGCAGGATGGTAATATAAGAAATCTGTCAGCATTGTTGACTTGACTTAGCTACTAAGTACTTAAAATGTTTCTAATAATTGAATGAATGAAAATAAGCAAACCCTCATATTTGAGAATAGGGTGCCATGTCATGACTAAATGAAGGGATTTGCTGTTTAATCTTCTGCCATTTGCTTACAGCTGCACTTGTGTTTACTGATGGATAAAATAAGTTTTGAAAAATGTTATTGTCAGTAGTTATTGCAGCTGTGTATGAACTGTAGTGAAGGAAGGAACAGCAATACAAAATGGCTTGGAGAAAAAAACCCACTAAAAGTGACAACCCCAAGTAACACATTTTTTAGAAAATTTAGTTGAGAAACATAATCCCCTTCTGTCATGTAGACGCTAGGAAATGTTTTTCACCTGTATTCACCTATAGTACCTATATTATATATGTGATTAATAACTACTTAGCAACATCAATAAAACTTTGTAATCATTGATGAAATGTCAACTGCAAGCAGTGTATTTCTCCAAGCAGTGCAGCCATCTTTCACATCATCAGCTTCTGTTTTTCTATTGGCCAATTTCTGACTGGGCGGGTCTTCCAGGAGGCCGGCACTCAGGCAGGAAGGGGGTGGCTGGAAATGTTTCAGCCACAGTTGGATCTATCTGTTTTCACTGTTCTGAAAAGAAAATCTTTAGTTACTGCGTCTTCTGGTCAATAAGGGGGTAAAAGGCGTTCCACATATTAGCCTCTAACATGTTGTAGGCTTATTATAGTTTCCTGGTTTGGGACAGATGTTCTTTGTGTGGAAGGTAGGTTTTCTTGCTCTCTTTCCTTGTGCCTAAAGGAATTTGCTGCAGTATGCTGTGGGATAGCACGCAGTACTCTGTTAGAGTGGAAGATCCGGGTTAACAAAAGCAGAGGTTATTCTAACTCTGTGCCTTTCACATTTGTGTACATTTGTAGGCCTTGTTAAATGCTCTCATTGAAGACACTTTTCCACCTCACATAGGTTTATTCTGCTCATGGCTTAACTATATTTTCTGCCTGCTCAGCAACTTCCTGTTTGTTTTACCGCTCAGGACAGTGTCTGTCCTGTCATGTGTTTAACTCCTTGCTCTGTGTGTGTTTATCTAAGCTTTGTTAAGCTTTAAATTTCTTCTGAACTGGTCTGTAGCTGACTACAGCTATTTAGCAGAGTGTTCATATCATCCTGTTTATCAAATGGAAAGTTGAAGTGTATCTGAAAATAGATTGTGGTTGATAAAAGGAATGCACATATTTATACAGTGAAGGGTCTTATAATGAATTATGTTATGACTTAGTAAATACTTATCTACACTTTAAAAAGTAGCATAGCCCAAATCTTATAAAGCAATGGATTTGAGCTGTGGGAAAGTGAATTTTGTCTTAAAGATTTATTTATGTGTTTGACTTGAAGAGAGAAATGTACAGACCTACCGTAGTCTTAAATGTGTTGTCAGTAAAAACAATGTCAAATAATGTTTAGCATTTGTGGTTTAAATCACAGAGAGGCAGATTGTTGGCTTTGGAAGTTTTGCCTCGTCGATTTAGTAAAGAAAAAAAGAAATATCTAATGTAGGGTCATCTCTGTAAATGTTTCCTTGTCTCTTGAGAGTCTGACATTATAGCATGCAATGGAACTATTTCCTTCCTGTCATTAAATATAAAAGGACTGATGGCTGTAGAGAATGATTAAAAAAAATGTATATTACATGATATGCTATGTGTTCAAAAATGGACATATGTCAAATGCATACTTATGTTTCCCAATTGTATAGTGTTTTTGAATACAATGTTTTTAATACACATGTCTTTTTCTTTCAGATCACCAATTGAATTGAATATCTTTGAGAAGATGTCACCGAGCTGAAGTTGTACATTGGTCTGCGTCTGTCTTGTCTTAAAGGCCAGACTCGAGCACCAGCATAGGATACCTCAGCTGCAAGCACTTCAACACGTCTTTGCACTATTTTAGCACCGAAAAGAATGTTAAAATAGTGCTATATTATAAAAAGGACTTAGGATGAAGAATAATGACTGGAAATCACTAAAGGGAGAAGCCTGCATTAAATTTCCATCACTGGACTGATATATATAGGCGGTCTTTTACTGACTTGAACATATAGTTCATTGATGGGTGATTTTTAAGCCATTAGATCATTCTGCTCCTGCTGATGGAGGACTCACCAGGTTGTCTTAGTTGAGGACTACAGTCAGCCTAAACTGAACTTTGAGTGCATGAAGCACATGACAATAAGACTGCCTCTAAATTTTTAATATACTACTAAAACTATTGGATATGGCGTTGAACCTTTCTTCGGTGAGAGACACTAAATGGCTAACTCTGGAGGTCTGTCGACAGTTTCAGCGGGGAAACTGTTCACGGAGGGATGAGGAATGTAAATTTGCTCATCCACCAAAGAGCTGCCAAGTTGAAAATGGTAGAGTTATTGCCTGCTTTGACTCACTGAAGGTAAGAAAAATTGCTCACACTATTATGTTTGACAGCTTAATGATCCTTTACTGAATTTAAGAAAATGTTGCCCATGTATTAACGGATAGGAAAACGAAAAGCGCAATTTTCCATGTTGGGCAGTATACTGAACCTCAAATTGCTCCTAATGGCTTTGCCACTGATATGTGAGTTTGTGTGTGCATGGGATGTACATTTGTGTGAATGAATGGGTAAATGTGTCATATATGTAACATGTAGTGAATGGTTTTAGAATATTACAAAAGTCAATTAATGCCTGATGTTGATGTTTTTTTTATCTTTCTTGAAAAGTCATTGAAATTGCAACTGCTCTAATTGCTCTTGGGAAACTTGGTTATATTTGGATCTGATTGCCTGTTGTATGGACTATGGTATGGAAGAGCAACTCTGTTAGGTGAAATGTTACTTCCAGGGGATGCTATGTCATAGTAGATGTTTTGCTCTGAAAGTGCAGTGTCAAGTGTAAAATGCTTGGATGATGCTTTTAAGAAAATTGTTAGATTATCTTAGCCCAAATCATCTGCCCCATAATGACAGTAGCCAGACTGTAGCCAATTTGCTCAGTTATAGCTTTGTTGCCATGAGTCATTGTCTTATTTCCTCACTGTAGGCAATTAAAACTCAAACCTGTCTGTGCTCTGGTGTTCAAGGGCCTAAAAGTATTAACACAAAGTAGTGGACTTATTCCTTTACTTGAACACAATATTATTTTTTCATCTTGAGCATTGTTAAATGGATCATCAAAAACAAGTAATGAGTTTTTACATCACATTAATACTATTTTTTTTTTTTTTAATCAGATGTTAGACTAGCTGATTCTCTTTGAATAAATCTGACCAATATATATAGATATATAAAAAATACTTCTAACGAAGGAAAGCAGCTAATTCTCAAAATGACTAGAACTGTGAAATTTTGACGATTTAACCCAAAGTAATCACAATAAATACGTTATAGGGCTACCTTAATATTGGTGCATATTACATTGTTTATTTATTGTTTTCCATTGGAACCAAGTGAATGAATATTTTACTTTTGTTTTAAATTATTGTGAGAACACACTATTTAAATTAGAATTTGGTTTGAAACTAGTCTAAATTTTCACACTAGTGGTGGAAAGAGGAGCTCAGCAAGAAGATTTATCACAGTAATGCTCTTCTTTTTGAATAGGCTTTTGTCCAAGGAGTTATTGAATATCCTGACTGCATGTACTAAGTCATCCCACACCCTTGTTTATGAAAAGACAAATTGGTCTTGCAAGCCAAAATATGCATCTTAAACATCAACATGGTATTTTCCTTTTACTTGGCTGTTCTAGTCCCTCCATTTATTTGCTCCCGATTTTACTGTTAACTCTATTATTCAAAAGAATGTGCACATGCTTTGGTTTGGTAACTAGTATCTCATGACTTCTCACAAAAAGTGGAGGTCAGGAAATGATGGATGCTGACCCTTAACATCAGCTCCACCCTTGAGTGGTCATCCTTTTGTTCCATTTTCTCTTACAAGTGTTTTATGGTAGAAGATTCCTTTCAGATTGTGAGTAAATAAACCTGCACACCACTTCATCAAACCGTTTTCTTCAAAACAGCAGAAGACGTAAGCAGTATCAGGCACTGACATTTGTTTAAATGAGATACATCATCTCCCATTCAACTAGTGCTAAACCAGGGATAAGTTAAATACTGCCACAGTGTTCAGTAGGCAACAGCTCCCAATGTTTTAGATTATCTCTGGAGTCATACTTGTGGTCCACAATGCCTTTGTCAGTGTATATACACCCGAAAATGTTTTTACAAACCTACATTCATTTTCATTAAAAAATAATGAATACACTCTCAGAAAGAAATGAGATTTAATTAGATTCTTGATTTGAATATGTAGGATGGCAGGAGCTCATTAGGCCCATACATATCCTGGAGTGGCAAAGTTGATATTTGTAGGCAAAGGGAGAAAGTACAGTGCAAACTTATTAATCGCTTTGGAATATGAAGCTATCCAACACAGAAGTCCCACAGCTGGTGAGCTCAGGGATGGATTAAGAAACCAGTCATTAACCTCTCTCATAATATCTAAAGAGAGCACTGTGAATCAATAACTGATCCTCATCTCAATCATCACCGTCTTCACAGCTCAGTGTACTGCATTTGTAAAAGATGATTCTGCGGCACCCTGTTTTTATATAACCCTGTAGAAGATAGATATAGGAGAGACCTGGTTATGGCAACTCACATATGCTTTCCATCCAATTGCACAGAGCTTGGGGTAGAACTTACATAAACAACATTTTGTGCTTGTTTCAAGGAGATTTTCTACTAGCAGCAGTCAGTCAGTGCTGTGCAGAACGGTTGGATGGTAGCCATTACTAGCTATCAAATCATGCAGTTCAGCTCGCTGATGACTCCACTGACACTGTAGATGGGTGTGAGAAGTGTGAGTGGGAGTGGAGAGCAGAAAAAAAAGACCATGATGAATAATACTGCAGGATAAAATGTGCCTCGAAGCTCTTTGTGGTGATCATGGTGCTGGAACAGCCTTTCACTAATATAAATTCTACTCTCATCCTGAAACATTTGAACAATATAAAATAAGACTTTGATAAAGACAAACTAATAGACTTAAAATCTGATGAATGTGTGACATTTCTATTGCCTTTTGTTTGTGTGAATAACCACTGTCTAACAGATATCCTTCATTTCACAACAAGGATTAAAAGCATTCGATCCTGTGTCTTCTTAATGTATTTGTTTTTCCCTCTATGTCCAGGGTCGGTGCTCAAGAGAAAACTGCAAGTATCTTCACCCACCTTCGCATTTAAAAACCCAGCTGGAGATAAATGGACGCAACAATCTAATCCAGCAGAAGACTGCAGCCGCTGTGCTCGCCCAACAGATGCAGCTTGTAATCCCTGGACCCAGTCTGCAGCCTATGGTGAGGTTCTCATAATGAGTCTACCCTTTAGTTCCTTGTTGTATGTGATGTTGCTTGTCTATCTTATAATACACAACACTTTTTTTGTACTGCAGGGCCTTGGCACAAATACCGGTCTTGGTTATGGTTCATACATGACACCACTGAGCCACGGGATGAGTCTTGTTCCCTCAGAAATCCTCCCCAACACCTCAGTTCTTGTTCCTGGGAGTTCTCCTGTCACAATCCACAATTCCTCCTCTTCCTCGGCTTCTTCTCCTTCACAGAAGATGCAGCGCACAGACAAACTCGAGGTAGTCAAGCACCACAAAGAGTGATTTAACAAAGTTATCAATATTACCAGCTTGGCATTGACTTCCTCTATCTCTTTCGTATTTATAATTGCTTCTCCAAGGTTTGTCGTGAGTTTCAGCGTGGGAACTGTGCAAGAGGGGAGACAGATTGCCGCTTCGCTCACCCCAGTGACAGTCCAATGATTGACACCACTGATAACACTGTCACTGTTTGTATGGACTATATCAAGAGCCGCTGCTCCAGGGAGAAGTGCAAGTATTTTCACCCACCTGCACACTTACAGGCCAAAATCAAGTCCGGCCAACAGCAAGCCAGTCAGACAGCTGTCGCTGCCCAGGCCTCAGCCATGGTAAGATACAATCTTATCCCTCTGTCTCCTTAAAAGTGCTCTTAATTTCCAAGAAATACATTGATCTTTTTTTCTTAGCAGACATTTCATACCACTAATATACCACAAAACACACTTAAAATGAAGTGTAGGTGTTTGGTGTCATTCTGCCTATCACAACATGTATAATTGCGCTTTGAATGTTGTAGTATATTGTACTTCAAATATCTTAATAGTCATATACTACTATTATATGTAGTGCACAACATTTATTAGACCACCACCCAAAGCCACAGCTGCCCTAAATTATCATTATTGGTAATTATCAAAATGATTTTTTTTAGGTTTTTGTAATGGTTAATACACCAGTATGTAGAAGCTCTTTACTTTAAATATTTTTAATGCTAAATTATTATTATTATTATTAATGTAATCCATGTATTTTCAAATGTACTGTTTTACTAAGAAACAGAAAAATAGTAATGCACATTATTATATCTCGAGTCAAATTATAGTTATGTACTTGCATACTCCTGAACAATTAGTCACATATGTTGAGGATTAAGTGGTAGAAGATGGATGGATGAATTATTATTATATCATACGATTTCACTTAATTATATGCAAAGTAATGATTTCTTGCGGCAAATCATTTTTAATTATCTTCCATGAGCAGCTGCTGTTTGCAATGTAAAGTACTTTACTGAATTACTTTAATACTGAAGACACGTACAGTCTAAATTCCAATAGATTTCAGTGTATAATTCACCAAAGTTTTAGTCCTATAAACCTGGACACTTTACTAATACTTGAAATTTACATTTCAAGGGTTTCCAGTGGGACTTTAAACGGGCCAACTGGAAAATGGTCAAACTAAACAAACTATACAACATGACTATGCCCATACAGCAGTTAAGGGAGTGTTGTTCAACTTTTTGTCACATTTTCCACTTATAATAAAAATAATAATGGCTTATTACTTTAAACCTGAAATATCTGTGTTCAGTGTCAGTTGCAGCACTAACTTACAGTACTTTCCTTATATGCATAGTATTTTAGGGATCTCTCTCTTGACACAAATTATAAATGTACAGTGTGTACTGTTTTAAGAAAAACTATTATTCTGAATCCATGTAGCTCTTTTTTGAAGCTTCTTTGCCTTCCATAGCTCAGCTGCATTATGTATTCTCTTGTGCTTACTTAGGTTACGTTTGGGTTGCATGTGTTAAACATGTAACTCTAATATGAACCATAAAACATAACAGAAACCTTTTTTATTTATGTGTAGTACATAGAATAGACATCATTCATTCCACTTAGTCGTTTTGTATGGATGATGTAAATGGAGCTTTTACATTTTGGTTTTATAACAATTTATAACAGTTGATACAATAATGCTTTTTTGGCTTACTCTCATGAAACTAAAAAATGTTGTAAAATCAAAATGTAAAAGTATTACAAACATATGGGTATGTAGGTGTACTCATTGTATCATTGTAACGGTAGACTATAAGGATAAAATTCTGATCAGGTAATAACATAATAATAAGTTGTACAAGTGTATACATGTATAGAATTGTACCATGTCATTGGTTCTGCCAAACTACTAATTCAGGAATCAATTGTTTTGTTTACTGTGCATGCATATTGTGTTTTATGTGGTTTACTACATTCAGATTCTTTTGTTTTGTTTTCCCCCCCTCTCACCTATCCACAATGCTGTTCCCCCATGATGCACCTCTGCTTGCTGTTACCTGTATGTTAATACGCTTGAATCCCATTGGCCCACTGCCATCATGTGCTCGCTGCCTGCTATTAAAAGACTCAGTCGACTGCCAAAGCAATGAAGCGACCCCTCGAGGCAACTGTAGACCTGGTATTTTCACCTTTTGCTTTGCATGTAGCTGTTAAATGTTCTGTAAAACTTTTAATTTTTGTCAATGTGGCCTCTTCAAGTCTCATCTAGTCTGTGTGTAGATAGTCAACATCAGTATTTTTAAGTGCTTAGGTTGACAGATATTTGTTAACTCTTGGAGAATACATTGTTCCATTCATATCTGTATAACTGTGCTTTATTGTTTTTCCATCATGTGATAACAGGCACCTTTATTGTGTAACCATGTAGTTGTGAATGCTTAATAATTAAGGGTGTTTAAACCATAGCTGAACAGAAAGGATTAAGAAAGAAACTAAATGTGGGAAGTTTCAGTGTTTTATGTCTCCTTTTGTCACGTTTCAGGCCTTTCCCCACAGCATCATGCAATCCCTACCAAAGAGACAAGCACTTGAGAAGAGCAGCTGGGCCAGCTCCCTCCTCAGTCCCAGCTTTTTGCACTACCAACAGGCTTTGGCTAATGCGCAGCAGCAGCATCTCACCACAGCATTTTATCCTACCGGTAATCTTTGTGCATGTGATGCATTCATAATTAAACAAGCACTTTTCAAAACACACTTATACCACTCGTCTTATCAACTTGTCCGTGCTGCGCTAATTCAAAAGTCTTAATAGATCAGAGCTTCACTAATGTTGTAGCTCGACTACGTCATTTAATTGGACTACTGTCATTTTCACTAGTGGGGAATCAGTTTATTGACTGGTGTATCTGCCTCCACTGCATTAGGCGACCCTGTCAGCTTGTTATAATAAGGCGTTTTCCATTATAACTTGCAGCTAGTTGTTGGCATATTAAGTGCCATTCCAAGTCCTCTACCATGAACTTAAAAATATTTAGTACTGTAAGCTCATAAAAAGTTCATAAAATCAGGCTCTTCCTCAGTCTAAAAACATACCGACCTGATTGTTGCTGTTTCCTTTTTTTTAATGCAGTTGGACTGGTTTTAAAATATTAGAGTGATCAGTCCTTATTGTGGAAGTTCACAAAACCAGGGCTAAATACAATTTTGTTATTTCAGTAACATTATAAGGATGCTAAGCTGATAGGTTAAGTGTTAAATGTAATTCACTAAAAATGATGTGTCAATGCAGGTTAACACAGCCTTTTTCATGCTGATGTGTTGATCACACTTAAATATGCCCTCTCTCTCTTTCTATTTAATATCCACACAGGGTCTGTCTTTTGCATGACTCCAGCCAACGGCGTTGGTAGGTGACCTTCCTTGTTTTATATACATATATATATGTGTACTTAACTCACAGTTAATGGGAACTCCAGTGAATCATAATTACTGTGTTTGTGTAAGATATGTTTGTTGTTACACTGAATCAGGATCCACAGTTCAGGAAAATATGGCTTTTTCTCTGTAATTATTTCATGTATTTCCTTTTAACGTCAGTACAAATTATTCTTAATAATGAAAGCTTGATATAGAAATTAAATGATTTTCCATGATCAAGGATTAGGAAATTTGATCAGCTTCCCTGAGATCCATTTAAATGCTTTTTTTTTTCTTTTTGCTTTTTTTTTTTAAGTATTAAATTCTTTCAAAGCTCCTTAAATATCCTGCAAAATCACTTTGATCGTCTTTGGTGGCATTGCTGTTGATGTTCTCCTTTGGGATGTGAAATTATGGACAGATTTCCTAATTTTATCTCTTATCAGCCCTCCTTTTGTGTTCTCCCCTGCTGTCTGGCTTTTTCTGTTTGATAGTTTGCCATCTGCTGGTCTAACCCAATGATGGCTCGCTGCTAATTTCATTTATATTTGCTTGGCAAGAGAGAGTGAAGAACATTGCTATGGTTACCATAATGCTCCACCTCCCTTTTCATTGCTTTCATGGTTCCCTTCCTGAAAAAGTCCCCATGATGTACAGTGCTACGCCTGCTACTGTCTCTGCAGCAACTACTCCCGCCACAAGTGTCCCCTACGCAGCAACAGCAACAGCCAATCAGGTTTGCTCCTTTTTAAAGCCTTCTGTCACAAGTCCTTGAGCTTTCAATAAGTGCTTCATCTTTAAATCAGGGGAGTTGCTTCATCACCATAGTGTTGCCCTGCTTGCATTGCCTCTCATAAAGCTTCATGTATCTGTAGACCTCCAGTAGAACTATGCATATCTTCTTTACTGCATGTTTTTTTTCCGCTTTGTTGGGTATCAGTGTCTCTTCCATTCCTCAATAGGCATTGTAGGTGAGGAGCAGATTCTTACAACACAATAGTCAAGAGTCTAGTCATCCTGGTTATGAAACTAAAACTGAGGATCAGAGTTTTGTTTATGGAATTCAAACTTCATAATAAGAAATGTTTCACATTTGTGACAAAGTGACTAAGAGTTTTGCTATTTGCATTATTTATATTTTATGTTTTGGTAGTCTCCCCTGCTCAGACTGAAGCATGTGATGGAGAAGTTTGTCGAGAAATGTGTCAAATTATTTATTTAATTTAATATAAAACTCTCTATCCTTAATTCAAATGTTTGTTCTGTATGTGTTTTGCAATAAGAACTTAAAAAAAAAATCTACCCAGTGATGGGTTACCAGTGAGCATTACAGCTACAGAAATACGTTTTAAAAAGAATAATGAAGTGGTGAATAGCACAGCCATGAAACAGTCTTGATTGAAATTTAAGTTGAATGTTAAGACCAATGTTACAAGTTAAAAGTGTTTTGATTTAATGTATTCATTTCATCTAATCATTTTTATATCCATTTTGACGGAAAGTATCGATGAAAACGTTGTAATTGTTGTCGCATATGACTCAGATATAGGTTTGTTGTCTGAAACTACTAAGTGACTCTCTTTTGCCTCTGAAACAGATCATCCTCAAGTAACCACCACAAACAGGAGTCAGTGCCATGTTGCTGCTGTTAAAGGTTCCAAACAGCCAACCTGTAAATACACCACACACCATATACAACAAGCTGCATGCTGATAATATCACTGATGGAAAAACCTGCACACATTACTTTTATCTACGGTAATAAATTACACAAGACGATTACTAGGATTATACTCTGTTAGCCAAATGTGTGGACATGCCCTTGCACCCGAATTAACATACATCCTGTGTAATTTGCAAAACATCCTGCTTTCTATTTCCCAAACCAGTTCTGACATGAGCAGAGGTGAATTCTCTGTGTTTAAAATTCTCTCATTGGAACCTCCATAATTAAAAAAAAAATCTACTTTTTCTGGACTAATATAAGCGGAAACCAGATGAGGAAAAAAAAAACAAAAGATCAACATTTATTTCACTGACATGTAAGTTACACCCGTAGTGGAAGAGATGCGTGTCACACATCGAATCTTAGATCACCCTTCAGTGTGTAGACACAACATGTTAATGTCAGGTGTAATGTGGTCCTATACTTATCATCGTATAATGATATTGAGCAACAAATAATTTCTTTCTTGAATGTCTCATTTAACCTACTTATTAACGTTAATGATTGTTTATGTAGTGCCAGATTTAATTCTTTTAAAGTTACTCATGGAAAAAGCACTTATTTTAACTTCAGACTTGTACAAATGTAATTTCACAGTAGGCTCATTGAAGTTCTGAGAAACGACTCTTGTTATTCACCCTGTTCTCCCCGGAAAACAGGACCAGTGCTCCACCCCCTGGTGTGCCTTTGCATTGCATATACTGTATGTCATTTTTGTTGTTATAGGCGCAACAAAAATGTAAGCAGTTCTTTTTGTTCTTTGTTAAAAAAATCAAAATATTTCACTTTTGGGGCAGGTTTCACAAAGACACTCATTGACTGTGGCTTCGCTCAAACTTAGAACTTAAATAATGTTCTTGTAGTCATCTATATCAGTATGTTGCACTTGTTAACTGTATGAGGTTGAGCCGAGATGACATGTTGTGGCCCCCTGTAATGTGGAAGGTCCTTAAATGACCTTCTCTGGTTTTCCTTCACATTTTTAGTTCATCTCTTTGGTTGTAGTGTAAATGAATAAGTCGATAGTCTGACAAAGATAGCCGGTGTCACTAATTGGTTTAAAGTTTCTGATCGCCTCTTTGTGAAACCGACCCCTGGTTAAGCTTGAAGATACAGCAAAGAGCCTCCACAGCCGATATAGTGAACCGTGAAGGTGAATGAAAGTACTAGTGCTCATATTCAAACTAAAGTTCTTATGAAGATATGAAGTTTAAGTTGAATGGTGTGTGAACTGTCAGTCTTAATTATTTGACATTTACAAGTGCCTCAAGAATTCTGCATGCAATGACATCTAAGAATATTAAAAATGTCTGAGAGAAGAAGAAAAAAAAACGTTAGCGAAATTAGCAATGCCATGTTGGTGCATTTTTGTGTATGCCTGTTAAGTTTTAGTCTCATTTTAATTCTCATGGAATTCACTCCGCTTTGAAGAATGAATATGACTATTCAGCTTAATTTTATTTAGTTTCACAGTTTAATGGTTAAGTACTTTTTTGATAGTGATTCCTAATTAGTTAAATTCACGTTAAAATACTTTATGTAGTTAAGTAAAAATCTGCGTGAGTTTGGTATAAAGTCTCGTTGTGTATGATTGATACCACAATATGCAATTACCCGTCTTTGTTTGACACTCAAATCATACAAAATGGGCATCTGTCGAAGTGAAAAAGAAAAGAAAAGAAAAGTTAAATATATTGTAGTTTTCACTCATATGTAATGTTCTCTCGAGCATCCTATACATACCTTTTTAGTTTCCTATTTTGCAATGTGTGGAAAATATAAACCTTTTTGTCTTTTCAAATTGTGTGATTGACTCTGACAATCCACCAAGAGTAATACAACAATGTCCTTTGTGTATTTACATTGTGAAAATGTATGCATTGTTGGATAAAAAAAAAAATATATGGAATGTACTTGCATATAGTATTTTACTAGTTTAAACCTAGCTAAGAAGACATTTAAAATGTATTCTCTTCTATTTTACGACGAATGTAATTTATTTACCTGACTCCTCAAAGGGCCTTGACCTGTTGTTTTAGCCTACGGAAAGCCGTAAGTGTCAAAGGAGCAAATGTTGGAACTAAGAGAAGCTTTGAAAGTTTCATCCTTGTCACATGTTTGTTACATGTTACGGCTAAAAGAAAAGCTTGTCGTCTACACTTCTGCATATGGAAGTTGTTGTGATCACCCTGTTTTAAAGAGAAAAAAAAAAAAAGGACAATAAGAATGTTTGGTGTGACTGATGGAAACATTTGTCTTAAGCACTTTCTCAACAGTCAGGCACCTGAGAAGACATGCTTTTTGAGAACCTTGCCTTATCTTATATCTGTTCATATAATTTTGCATTTGTTCATCGATTATAAATTCAGTATTCTCAAGTAATGAAAGCCATCTTTTGTCAAATTGTTGCCACATGAAATCTGGATTGAAGGCTAAAATGACAGTTTGTAAAACAAGCCCAAACACTACGCTGCAAAGACTGACATGCTATTAATGCTTATTTTCAAATTTGTTGTCTGATTATCTTCTGGCCTAAATACAGACTTCCCCCTCACTGTTTATTATCATTATTATTATTATTATTATTATTACTGTTGTTGTTATTATTATTATTATTGTTAAGAAAGTAATTTTATTTGTGCATAGTTAAGCATTTCATGTGGGTAGTTTTTGTTCCTGTAAATTCAAAATTGTGTAAAATCTAATATTGAAAATAAATAAATGTCAATTTCATTCTATACCCTGAGGAGTTTTCTTTATTTTACACTGTGTGCTGTCATTCTCAGACCCCAAATGTATAGGATTTGAAATTGTGTTGTGGTGTTTTGTGCCAAAAATCTTTATTTAAGCTGAGAAAATATTTTTTGTCTGCTGGATTTAATTTAAATAATTTCTTGTAGAATAAAACATCTGCACAAAAGGCAAAAAGATCATGTTTTTCTTATTAGAGTTCTTAGAATTAAGTGTATCATTAGAATTAGAATTAAGTATCATCAACAGGAAGTATCATCAATCAAATGTTATTGTTTTTTAAGCGCTAATACAATTCATTATCACACCATAATAGCACAATTAGCACTTAGCGATAACATACAGGCTCACATCATACTGAACACTCCACTCAACAATTCAATAATAACAGAAATAATGATGAGAATTGTAACAGTAAGAAAAATACGCCTTTTCAACTGACTTAATGCAAATATCTACTCAAACCGAGCACCTGAATGTGGAAGACATTTAAGTGACTATTCCATGGTTCTGAATATTTCACAAACTGCTGATCTACTGGAATTTCCACACACAACCATTTCTAGGGTTCACAGAAAGACGGTCTGAAAAGGGTGAAGAGAAAATGTCCAGTCAGCATCTGTTCTCTTGGAGGAATGGCTTTGTTGATGCCGGAGGTCAGAGGAGAGAATGACTAGACTGGTTTGAGACGACAAAGACTTATAAGCACTCATTACAATCAAGGTAAAGACTGTCTGTGAACAGCACTTGTAACTGTGTTTGTGTCTATACGTGAAAACCTTCAATCAGTTGATTACATCGTCTTTAGATTCAACACTCTTAGTGATCAGTCCCAGCTGTGGAGCGAGTGGTACAAACCCCTCCCTTAGACATTTGTATTTATATACTGTTTTAGATACTGTATTATTATGCTTTTTTGTGTTGTATTTTCTGTAATTTTTTATTTTACTGGACTGTAATATATTTTGTGGAAATGTGTTTCTCCTTTACACAAAAACGAATTGAGTGTTTATAAAAAATAACACCAAACTAGACAAATGCATATTATTTACTTATTAAGTAAATAAAGAAATTGGCAGCTTCTCCAGACAACAGACACGTGTTATCACTCAATGATATGCTAGGATATCTGTAGGATAAATGCAGCGTTACCATAGCAACAGCATCCGGCGCGCTATCCCCCCCACACTCTTGGATGTGCATCCTCGAGCCGCGTCTGTGATTGGACGAGCGCTCCTCGTATGTCACTGGGGCAACAGAATGATGGGAATTTTAACTCGTGAACGGAAATGTGTCCTCTGAATTTCACCGCGCGGCTTCCATTCCAGGCACGAGTTAGACTCGCGGTCGCCGAGCGCACGCTGCCATTGGACTGTTCGCGCATCCGTCCGAGGATCCGAGGGAGGGTTTTTACATATTGTTTTTTTTTATTTTACTTTTTTTTTATTTTTTTGTTGCCTCAGTACGGGAGCCGAGTGGGGACCGGCTGATTACGCTGCGGCCGTGGGTCTCCACCCGAGAGTATGGCGGCTGAGCTTGCACTGGAGCGCGGGGGAGAGACGGAGACATGCCAGCGAGGCTGAAAAACAAACAAAGAGACTCAAGTTTGCTTCTTCATGGAGCGTGGACACTGTTTCCCCCCGCGGCGGTCTCATGTCTACACTTTAATACAGTGGCTTTAACACAGCGTTTGTCCCACTCTGCCCTCGATGGAGCAAGTTTGTGTTGTTCTCTCCCCCTGATGCGCGCTGAGGAGTGAGGCAAGCACATGAAAACCACGCATCATCGGCTCGTCTCCCCCTTCTCCCCGTGCACATTTGTGGACATCCGTGGACAGCAGTGCTCCGCTGCTGCTGCTGTAGCTGTCAGTGTGTGTCTGGCCTGCTGCATGCGCTCATTTCTACAATGAAATCCATCTCGGGGACACGGAGTCTTTGTGCTCTGCCATAGCGGAGCCAGCGGAGACTGTGTTTGCGGACAAACTACATGTCCACAAAAATGGGACGCGGCTGCTGAAGGTGAACATTTTGACTTGGTTTCAATGACGCGCGGAGACTGAGACCCCCCCTGAACGGACTTTAAAATTCTAAATCCACAATGCGCGAGTACAAGGTGGTGGTGCTGGGCAGCGGAGGGGTCGGGAAATCCGCCCTCACTGTGCAGTTTGTCACCGGGACGTTCATTGAGAAGTACGACCCGACCATAGAGGATTTTTACCGCAAGGAGATCGAGGTGGACTCGTCGCCCTCGGTGCTGGAGATCCTGGACACCGCCGGCACGGAGCAGTTCGCCTCCATGCGGGACCTTTACATCAAGAACGGTCAAGGATTCATACTGGTCTACAGCCTGGTCAACCAGCAGAGCTTCCAGGACATAAAGCCGATGAGGGACCAGATCATAAGAGTGAAAAGGTTGGTAACACATGGAATATAATGAATACATAATGAGAATAATATCCAAACAGCGGAGATTAGACTCTTCATAGTTATTATTCCAGGGGCCCCTGTCATAGAAGGATGGACCAAGGCCTGGTTTGAGAGGTGTGCTTGGATGGAGATGCTGTGGACAACAGAACAACACCACATGTTTGTTCTATTTTGGTTCACCACCAGGTCTCATGCCCAAAGCTTGTTGGTAGGCAAAAGTGTGTGTGCGTGGGGGGGCATCTCTCCCCTGTGGGGGGGCATCTCTCCCAAAAACCTGACATGTTTCCTCACATACAGTATATGTTGACGATGTGATTTGACTGTAAACCTAACTTTTTAAAAGTCTTGGATATAGATTTAAAACAAAGTCGATTAATAACCGCACGAGGCGCCATCAAGACATGAACTACTACAGTAAACTGAACACGTTTTTAAAAAAATTGGCATTGAACAATAAAAAAAACATATATAACTGCTTGACCCTTATGGCCACATGTCCTAATCTGTGCTCCCCACAGTCTCTTCATGTCTCCTGCATTTGGCAGACGGTTCCATTTTTGAGTCCAGACAAGACACAGTGTTACATCTCAGGAGTGACAGACAGCCCAGCATTGCTGATGACCCGTCCATCAGTCTATCAGCAGCACCGTGAAGACCGTGTCTCTCCCCTCCTGTCAGTACGCTGCTGTAGATGCTGCCTGTGATCTGCCAAGGGGGCTGATGTGCTGGATGCTGCAATGTCAGTGAAACACCTAGCCGGGGAAACCCAGGATTCAGTGGAGGAGGGGGAGGAGGGGGAGGAGAGGGAGGGTTGAAGTTATTTTTATAATAATCAAGCTGCACAAGCTCTTCAGAGAGAGCAACACCATCACTAAATATGTGTGAAATTGTCTTCTGCCCGTGTGGTGTTACATTTGTGATCCAGATACGAGCGGCTGATTGATACATGGAAGAGGTTAGCTGAGGCTGTGTGCTCGTGCCATCGCGTTATTGGTGTTTCATAGCTCCGGGCCAGTGTGCTGTGTAAATGTAATGTGCTTTCACCTGGTGTGGGCATGACTGGATTTTTTATAAAACCCCAGAAATATGAATATACACTGTGGGTGGATGTTGCTGGTTGGGATTATCAGTGGTACATTGTGCATTGTGCACCACTGATGTGAACGTGTGGGTTCATCAGTCACTGTGGGCGTCAGTGGACGTGTTTCTGTCACCTTAGGGAGTCCAATAGATTCTAGAGAGACAAAGCAGGGTAATGAAGCATAAAGGCAGCTTACATTGATTTAAAAACAAAGGACACAACATGGTGAATATTCTTTGGAGTTCCTCTTCACTTGACTAACACAAGATCACCAACACTATACTATAAATACTGATACTCGCCGAACATATGGACTATTTGTTATATTCTTTCTTCTAAAAATACATTTAGTTTTAGTTTTTTTAGTTTCCTCTCTTTCACTCGCACCTTCTAAACAATCCTATAAATCTGTGGATGAAAGAATGAGGTCAACATGTTTCCCCCATATGAGTTGAGAGTGCGGAGAGGTACGTCTGTGTGCATCGGCGTGTGGGCATCACGTCCCGATGGGGACGTCAACCTGAATTCACACAAACCCGCAGGGACAAGAATTGATGTCCCTGTGGGTACGGACTGTTGTTTTTTTTGACAGTTTAGACCTTTTAGAAGTGAAAAAGAAAAGTAAAGTCTGATATGATACGTGGACCTCTCAATGTCATGTGGCCAGAATGTGAGTGAGGGCATCATGTCAGCTGTGTGGAATTTTTATGAGACAGGGGAAAAAATGTGTCATTTTTCCCCTGCAGCATTTTAATGGAGTGAGTATTCCTTTATGGAAGTAACATTTTTGTTATGAACACAGCTTTAAAATAAAATTGACTTGACTCGGTTGGTTCTTATCGGCCAAGCTGTTACCTTGACTAATAACGGCCCCGTCCGCCTGTGTAGAACACAATATGGAAAAGTCAGAGGGTGTCTGAGTACCTGGACTGTGTTTTGTGTGTTTTGTTGACTTTGTATTCCAGTGTGATGTTGCGGAACTTCGTCAACTTCATTATCTGTCCAAACAAAAGATTCTTCTTACCCGCGGTGCACCATTGTTGTCTATCGATATGTTGATATATCGTCCTGCCTTGTGCAAGGAAGGACGATATTTTAATCAATAAATGATAATAATAATACATTTCACTCGCAAGGTGCCGCTACTCCATGTCTCCTCGCGGTGGCGCTGCTCAAATGAATGAGGGACATTTGGGGCGGTAGTTACCTGGATGACAAAGAGGGAGTTTACGGAGGGTTGATGGCGGAGAAAGCTACATTAAGAGATGCCCCATCCACGCTCAGTACATAGACTTTATGCACTTTGTTCTCTATGTTGTGATTAAATAGAGAAATCCTGCACTTTTAACGTCTTGTTTTCTTCAGTTAGACAGATGTCGTGATGTATCGCTATATAATTGATATTCACAGAATTGTGATATTATTGGTATCCTGGGCCATGTACTGCATTTCGTATCGTGAGACATGGAACAGTGGATTTTTACACTTTTGTGTGGACAGGATTGTTTTAAAAATTGGGGAGAAAAACCTACCTGATATGGTACTCGTTAGATACTCAAGGTTGTAACATTGAAATCAGTATTGGAAAGTGTAATCCAGTCCTCTCTACCCCCCACGTATGGGGATCATGAAACAAGTGTGTGTGTCAAAATAAATGTGCTGTATATGTAAATGTGTTCATATGGGCTCACACCGTCGATGCATCCAGCCTGCGCTCTAGTGTCACAACAGAATGGTTTTTATTATTGTTATTATTTTTGACAGCATCGCACTCACATGCAGCTCTTACATCATAGTACGTGTCACAGTCCTGTGCTTCACGTGAAGAATGTCTGGTGTTCATTTATGTTCTAAACCAGTGGCATTCTGAACATGTTTATTTCGCTTCAAAGAAGAGAGTAATCAAAGTGTTTCTGACACTTGCACAGCCTTGCAACAAATGCATTTCATTGATGATTTTTTTCACAGATATATATGAAGTCTTATGCCATTAAAAGCCGTTTAATAAGATGACTTCTTGTTTCCGAGGTGGTGTAAATGTTTTGTGTCGAATAAATCCTAGACATGATGTTGATACATTATGATGCAGACAAGGACTGACTGTCTTTGTTAATTAATACAACTTAATTCATGACTTTAATGAAAGATTAATGTCTGCACAAATGACAGAATGTATAATTCTGTGTTACGATCCAAGATTAACAAAGTAGACTTGTGTTTCTTAATGTATCCTCCATCCTGATACCATGAGTCCATCATAGATTATTTTGTTTTTAAGTAGTAGCAAAAACGGTGTAGCCCGCTATTATAATACGCCGATTGAAAGGCATTGTGGGAAATGTAGGAAATCAATAAATGCAGTAGGAATTAGGTAGGAAGTTAAAACATTAAACAAAAGGCAAAGCTATTGACAAACAACCACTTGTTACTTATCACTGTACCACACAGACAAATAATGAGAACTTATCATTTTTGGCATTTCAAGTGGCTGGTGCTGTATTTTTAAATTTGATTTATATGATTATTTCTGGAAAACCTTTGCATTCACACTGTTTCTGTTCCTGTCGTTCTCTGTCGATCTCTTGTCGTGGCAAAACAAGCCGGTGACCCGTAAGGTCCATTATAGCATTTGTCCAGGTTCCAGGCTCTGTGGCGCGTCACTCTCACTCTGACCCCTGTCAGCATCTATCACAGCCTGCTGTTAGTGGCGCATACAAGCCTCAGCACCGAGGCCATGATTACACCCAGGCCTGCGCGTGTCTGCTGATGACCTTATAACTCCGAATTTCAGCTGCAGTTGACTCTACACCGGGAATCGGTGACTTAAAACAGCATTTAAATATAATTGCCATGGACGGAGATTAGAGGAGAGGGAGAAATAGGTGAAATACCATGGACTCTGACCCTGCCATCTTGCAGTGTTTCTTTAAACTGTTAGGATTTCATCCTAGGACTTGTTCATGTGCCAACTGGTGGAAAAGGTTAAGATCAACACCCTCAGTTCGCACAGAAAGGCCCTCTTTCGACTGTGACTTGTTGTGAAAACAGCAAAAGAACTAAGCTAAAGTTCAGTGATTGTTACTTGACTGTTGCCTCGGCTTTCAGAAGGCCTGACACAGTGCCAGGTCACAGTGGGTCATGAATCATGTTTCTGTACATCTGAAGCCAAAGTAGAAGTGCACCAAAACATGCATTCTCTTCAATGCCCATCAGGGGGCAACTGCACTGGTAACGGAAATAAGTCTGTTTTTATTTGTGAACCAACTTCTCACTTCACTTACAATGTCAGTAAACATGGTCCTGAGACATTTAGGGTACGAGTTCCAAGTCTTCTTCATACAGCATGATATACAGTACATTTTGTAAATGACGTTCCCATTTAGATTAAAATGGATGATGATGTTATTCCCCAATAAAGCATTGTGTGCTTTATTTGGGAATTTCTCAATAACATTCACCCTGGGAGTTTTCCCAATTCCCCACTTCTTATAATGACAATATAATGACATTAAAGGTTCATTTATACTAAGCAGGGGAGCTTACGATGACAGACGAAACGGAGCAATTCCGCCAGAAATCGTGGGGGCAGTATAGAGTAAATAGTCAGAAACTGTAACACTGTAACTATGTTTGAGTCAAATATCTAGCCAGAGCTCGCTGGTTTATCCCTGCAGCCAGAAAACAGAGAGTGACTGCCGGGCACTCGCCTTCACTCATTGGTGCGCTGTAGACATTGGATATTGAAAATGCCGCTCATCATCGATCTCTGTCACCGGGAACACCAGCAAGAGTAGTAGTATTCCCCATTAATGGCACGACTTACCTTTAGTGGTCTTACATTCCACCGCCACAGAATCCGCTGGCGTTTCAGTGTATTTCAGATCAAGCAAATTAAAAATAACCCCTTTTAATGGTCGCTCTGTTGATGCCTGTAACTTGGTGCTCGCCACTCCCCTCTAGAGGAAGTATTGTGTAAACTAACGCAAGGGATGTAGGGTAGTATTGGAAATAATATTTGGGACGGACGGACGGAAAAAGGATGGAAATGGAGTATAAATGTGTCAGCTAAAGGCAGCATCAAATTAAACATTGACTCATACCCACCAGAAATGATGACTACAATCACCGGCCGTAAATAACCACTGGCTGCTTTGTTCTTTTAAATTCATAATAACCATTACTTCATTATGTGGGAGTACCCATTATGTCCCCAAGACGTCCTCCTTTCCTGAACTGCATCTCTATACAGTAAACTGACAATTACAATCGACCCTTTTTCTAATAGGTTGGAGATCCTGGAAAAACGGTTTGAGCAGGCTACACTCTGAATTCGAAAGTCCAAGACTTCCCTCTGAAGCTACGCCTCCAGACCACAGGAACGCGCAATGCTTGTTTCACACGGATTCACGAGCACTGCACAGCATCACTAACTTTTTTGGATCACATAAAGACATAAAGTTAACCTACCTGTCCAGTAGGTTGTAGCCCTTTCTGGGCTTTCAGTTGTCTCCACCGTTCAGACGCAGCACCGATGTTCACTCTGGTCTTGGATCGCTCTGCATCAGCCTTTTTATTGGCAGTAGCTTTCCCAAAAAACGAGGTTCTCTTGTGCGACCAACACCTCTGGCGTTGACTTGTGAGCATGCACGATTAGTACGACAAAGAGGGGTACGTGCATGAGGGCAGATGGCAGTTTGAAAAATGCATGAATGAATTGGTTACAATCGGGGTGTGAAGAGGATTTTAAACAATGCAGTAAAAATGATCTCTTTTAATTGTCCAAGTCACAAAGCAAAGGTCATCTTAAAGTGTTTCCATGAACATGACAATGAGGCGAGTGTGCTTCAACGGCTTCCCCAGTCACCAAATCTGAATCCAATGAGGAAATGTTATTGATGTAGTTGAATGAATGTGCAGCTGACAAATCTGCAGACATTATATCACAGTGTCAAATCAGCATGAGGCTGAATCTCAGAGTAATATTGTTTTTCCCAGCAACTAATTCAATCCATGTCACTGAAACAGTGCTTAGGGACAATCAGACATTGACAACAAACTGCGATTGTGTACACTATGGTGGTCTAATTTGTTTGTGAAAGCTACATATGACATCAGGCTGGTGGTAAGTTTAATGAGGATAGTGGAATAATGACCTTTGTGTGAACTATACTAAATGGAGAGTGTAGAGAGTGTCACTTGTGCCATATTTTTCTATAAAACTCATGAACGAGTCCTTGGAACTCTTCCCTTCTGACTGCTGTCTCGTGAAAAGGCAGTCTGAACACGTCTTTGATGCAGGAGCACTTGGACTGAATTTCCCATTTTCTTTTTTTCTTGCCTTGTAATTTGCACCATAAGAGGAGGAATTTGTTTCAGACAGCATAATTACCACGAGGGAGCAAGAGGTCTACTTTATTGTTGCTGTGCTACAGAAGACCCGAGTGTGTGAGTGAACAGTCTGTCAGGTTCATTTATCTTGTCAATTCTGGTATTTCATGGTCAGTGTCTGCAGCATCTGTGAAAAACATCATCATTGGAGGAAACAAGGAAGCAGTGTTTCCCTTATCAGTGATTATTTAAAAAAAAAAAAAGAAAAAAAAGAAACTATATGTGGTATTTGTGGCATTTTCATAAAGACTCTCCAGATTTATATTCTTGATCTTTCCTTGAGGAGCTTATTGCATCTTGCTGACTCAGCTGAATTCATTCTTAATGGCTAAAATGAGGACCATTTTTGAAAAGGGCTGCTGGGAGGAGGCTCAGCAGCGCTTCTTCATCCTGACAGCATTGACTACAGTCAAATTCAGAGACTCCTGTGCCTCCAGGTTCCACTGTCCCTCACTCACTTGATTTAGAGTTGATGCATCATGCATTATAGATAAGTGTCTGGGTGAGGTTTGGAGGGCTCCAGAGCGGTGACTGTCAGTCTTAAAACACGACTTGTTGTTTGTGCCGTTTGTGTCACAGCACAAACACAAGCAAAGGACTGTAGTCCATTTGTTTGTTTGTGTGTTTTAAAGGTAGGGTGTGTAATGGTGTATTAGTGAAGTTGCATGTTGCAGCTGAGTGTCCTTCACCTCACAATTGCCATGTTGGAGAACCTACAGTATGTAGCCTTCAGTTAGCATCAAAACTCAAACAATGCTTAGTTTACCCATGCTTGGGTTAGGGTTAGGCTATTGTAATATTCAAGAAACATCTCCTGGATGCACTGGGATGCTTCATCAGTGATGCATCCTAGGAGGTTGTTTCGGGTCTCACAACATCATACACCCTCGCCCAGGCAACCCAGCCAGGGTTGATCAGACCCGACTAGCATCCCAGCAGCAACCCATGGATCAGCCCTCTTCAACCAAAGCCCCCTAGTGGCGTTCTCTGCGGCTTGCAGTTTGAATAGCCCTCTTCTTAGCCGCTCCAGTAAAGGCCCTGATATACTTCCGCACACGTGCCGCTCACTGAAGTCTGCATCGCATATCGCGGACCCTGGTATACTCGTGCATCAGGGTCCTGTAGTATCTGCCTTCACCATCGGGAAGAAGAGAACGATGCTACAGCTCCCTGGGACACAAGTATATCAAGTATCGCAGAGCCTTAATGCCTAACCAAAAAACAACTATTCATACAATCAGGTGACTGTAAACTTGTATAAAAAAACATTTTATGTATATATATTTTTGTCTCCAGTTTATGGCAAATTTAAATAATTTAACCTTAACTATACACACTGGATTTTTAAGGCTTGTGTTGAAACATGGAGCTCCAGCTCTGTAGTTGTACGGTGTCTTATGGATGAGTCTCGCTTCCTTGTGTCGGCAACTGTTGGGTCCAGGCACAGAGTGGTCGACACCCTCTGTGCTGAGGCCCTGGGAGCCTCAGTATCCGTGGCAGCCACCGTGTCACACCTCGTGGGACTGCCGGTTTCCTCCTCTGTTATTATGACTATATATAGACCCTCTCCTTTAGTGCGACATGTCTTTATGCTCCTGTTATGCGCCGGCCTTAGTAGTGAGTTGCCTAACTTGCATACAGCGGATCAATCCTCATCCTCTGCGAAAACGTTAAGGAAGTACTAGTACTAGTTTAAGTATTAAACTATTAAACTTTTCTTAACAAAGTTCCAAAGTGTCTAACAATTAAAATCAAGTTAGATAAATATAACAAAAGTAGTAAAAACTAGTTAGAATTAAGCAGTAGGCTAAAAGGGAAATAGAAAAAAATTGAAAGTGATAAAACACAAATTAGAATGGTTTACAAAAAGTATGTTCGAGTCAAATATCTACTTGAGATCCTGTCAAAATATTAACAACTGTACTCTCATGTAAGGATGAGTTAAATATATAAATTGTATTGATTTTTATAGACAAAACTAGTCACCTAGTAGACATTTTAAGATTAATGTGTTATTGAAATTATATTTAGTCACTGCCTCCTTGTTATATAAAAGATACAGTATATATCTAAGTTAAAATGACATCTGCCTTTATTTACTATTCTGAAGCCTTCTGAAACATACAGAGCTCAGGTTCTGTGTATTTTCTGTAACGAGAAACATTCGGGGCAGGCCCGGAAGGTAAAAGCTGTTACAAAACTGCAGGCAACGGTAGATAATAAAGGAGATAGTTAGGTGACCACAGGCCTCCTCAAGAGATTTAAAGTGAGAGATTTGAGTTATAACCACTTTCTGAGCCAGAAAACGAGACACCCAAATGGTACCATTTACCCAACTAAAATCCGAGCCCCCTGTGGTGTCCTCTAAATGAGTACAGCTATAAAAGTGAAGTGTCTGGCCTTTTAATCTTTTCACCCACGTCTATGTTTAGAGGGGGTTTTTTTGCAGTGAAGGTGGAAAGAGAATATAAAGTTTCTGGCAAGAACTGCCTACCACCAAGTACAAGTGGTCCAAAATAGTCACGGAAATCACAGCCTTGCTGTTTTTAATGACACCAGGAATGCAGTAAATGAGACCTGGTCACTGATGCTGCATTCAAGTTACTTCTGACCCCTGAGATTATCTCTGAAATCCTGGTTGCTCCTCTCAGCTGGTGAGCCAATGTTCGGGAAACAGAGAAGGACAGAAATCAGTTCCCGATGAAAGTTAGCTTCCTATTTGCTGCAAGTTTAAGCTTATTTAAGCTTATTTACTGGGAGTGAGGTTCAGCCTCCTAAAGGTGTCATTATTAAGTATCACACTTGTGTCTTTTGCAGTCCTCCACAGCATTAGTCATCTCCCTTGTATACCTGTTACCATAGCAATCAAGGATGAGGATGTGTGTGTGTGTGTGTGTGTGTGTGTTTTTTTCCCCCTCTATAAATAATTTAGAAACATGTATATTTAATAGAGCCAGGACAACATGTTGAAAGCCCTAATGATGTTGGTGGGTGTTCAGGGAAAATGACCTCTGAGACATTTAAACTCAGTTCAAATGATCAGTCCTGTAGATTTAAAAGGAAAAAAAAAAGTGCTGCCGTCATGGCTCCTGTCCTCGTCTCATACAGATAAGGATAAAAGAAAGAACATGCTGTTTACTAACAGCTGGGAGTTAGCATTACCTGCTGTCTGTGTGTCGTTTTTCCGTCTCTATATCTCAGACAGCCACCCTGATCTCCAGTATTAAACTTGATGCAGTGATTATGTTGGTAAAACTGCATGAAACGTCATGCTGGCCCTCTAAATAATTATCGTGCATTAGACTACGTAATGTGACAGACCATCTGAACACAGTGACATGTTGTGCCCCAGCACTGGCAGATAATGGTCACTTCCTACCGTCTGACCCATGGGTGAGAGCTGTAATACCTATTTCAGCTTCTCAACTAGGTCAGGTTCTAGACCTGAGGCAGGTGGATATGGAGGTTCAGCATTTAGTGCCGTACAGCATCGGCCTGTTTTTTTTTCTTATGTTGTGAGAAACTACCTCACACAGTGAAAGACCATGTGCCCCCCCCCCCCCCCCCCCTAGAAAAGAGAAACAACCTTTTGCTAAGAACAAATGTTTCACTTAAAGGAATACTTCATTACTTCAATACTGCATTTAGCTTTGTATTACTAGAATAGGGGTAGTATTTTTGAAAAAATGTACTTACAACCTCAATTTCCCCTGAGTTAAGAAACATCTTCATTCTTTTTTTTGCTCCTGTTAGCTTAACTGTTAGCTTAACTGTTAGCAAAGATGGTGGACACTGTTTACATTCTGGGAATGAGGTCCCGTCCCCCTACGAGTGGGTCTAAATAGTGCGGAATTAGCGTTGCAGTTTCAAACAGTTTCAAACCTCAGACCAAAGGCAATTGGGAAATGATATTTCAACTAGTTTGATGAACAGTAATCGCTAAAGGTAGAAGATAATCTTTTATCTCAAATGGTATACCACGTTCTGTTCTATTGTTTTCTGCAGTCCAAGGTTTTTGAAAATACATTTTTCAGTTTCAAGGAACATGAAGTCTCACATTTTGTGCAATGGTGGCGGCACAGTGTTTTAGTGGTTTGCACTGGGTTCGATTCCCAGTCTAGGACCTTTTCTGTGTGGAGTTTACATGTTATCTCTGTATCTTCTCTTGGGTTTCCTCAACCCTCAACCATCTGACCTCTTAATTTCATGCAATTTCAGTTGTAGCTATAACGACCATAAAGATCCGATCCTATTCTATATTGTGACACAGTCACGACAATCATGACAAAAGCTTGTAAAAAGTTAAGGTTTATTCAGCAGCGCAATTCAAACCCCTGAAGCATTAGAGCAGTGGTACACTGACCTGAAAGTTTGGGGAAAATGTGTGGGCACCTCTATACGCTTCATCTAAGTCCGTCTCATTCACGCGTCTGTGTCTGTCCTCAGGTACGAGAAGGTTCCTGTGATCCTCGTGGGGAACAAGGTGGACCTGGAAAGTGAGCGGGAGGTATCGTCCAGCGAAGGCCAGGCTCTGGCCGAGGAGTGGGGCTGTCCATTCATGGAGACGTCGGCCAAGAGCAAAACCATGGTAGACGAACTGTTTGCGGAGATTGTTCGGCAGATGGACTACGCCGCGCAGCCAGACAAGGACGACCCCTGCTGCTCGTCTTGTAATATACAATAGCCCCAAAGGCCTCGAGGAACAGGCCAGGCAAAAAGTCAGCGACAACCGGCGGCACAGAGAGAGAGAGAGAGAGAGATAAACTCTCGGACACACGCGCACATGCACATGCCAATTAAATGGATGACAAATTCATGGTTGAACGCAATGGATGTTAACTCTACGGAGCATAAAATCTGCAGTGACATGATTATTAATAGTGAGTAATGAATACCATATGAATGAGGAATGCCAGGGATTTACTGCAAGTGAAAGTGACAAATGACAAAAAAGGATCATGCCCTCGCCTTATGTTACTTTGCTTTTCGTGTTTTTCTTTTCTTGTCATCCTTCTACACTTTAGGTTGTTAAAAAATCTGATATTTATGAGTCAAAAATGTTTTCTTACACAAAACACCCCAACAAGCATTGTTTTCTCACCATGACTCAGTTCCACTGTAGCTACTGTTCACTAACCCAATAACACTTCTGGGATCTGGTTATTTTAAACATTGAGGAGAATTTGATTTGCAGATTGCAGCTTTGGTTGTGCACTGGTTGGTGGGATGTTTTTCTATTCCATCGCAAGTCTGAACCAAAGAGGTGACCTTAATGCACCTCCATTTTATTCCATTATATTTGTCGGCCATTGGGGGAAAAAAAAGGGGGGGAATGGAGAGAAAATGTTAGATAAATCATCTTTCTTGAAACATTTGGTGCACTTATTTCTTTCCTACTTTCTCACTTTGAGATTTAATAGCAAACATAGCGTCACATGAGGTTTTGTTTTACTCTCTGGGAAGTTTCTGACGGCAGTGGAATAAAGAACGGCTTCATGATGTGGCAAAGAATTCATCTTTTCAGTGTTTGAATATCTCTACAGACTAGCTCCTATCAGGGATGGGTGATATTTTAAGTGAAGATGCCAACATTTCTCATACATTTTCTTTTCCTCTCCTCAATATGATCTGGGGTGTTAATCCCATTCTCAGTGTGCTCAGAGTATTCATATTCAAATCCATAGTAATGAAATAGTTACGACGAGGAAGGTGGCGATACTAAGAATAATACATGGTAGTGTAAATATTTTCTATTGAAAGTGCCAGCTCCTATGAAGACACTGACTCAACATGTGGAATTGTCAACTGTATGCATGGCTAGTAAACAAAAAAAGGACTCTTATTGTTTGAGATTAACATAGGCTGTGGACATGTGCAAACCAAACACATACACACATCTGGAACTGGACATTTTCTCCACTGTACATCTGCGCCGCCACGGGAACCAGACTTTTCCCCCCCGTGTGACCATTTTCATTGTTGATTTTATATTTTTTTATGTGACCATTTACTCTTTATTCCCTCTCTGAATGGTGACACTGTTACATTTGACACCTTAACAATAAAAGTGCTTTCAACACTCAACTGGGCCTGCCGAGCTGACGTCAATTCATAGTTCATGCATGGGACATGATTTCAACATAAATCAGGGTTTTCCAAGTCCAACTCATTAACTGTTAGTTGTTTTTAAAGCATAAATGTATCTATATTTGGGTCAAATCAGCAGTTAGGAGTCATTGTTCATGGTGTAGCTACAGATGTGCAGAACAGCTATTCAACTGATGACTTCGATACTGCAGAAACCTTTAAACGTGAAGTTCTGGACCTTTTAACCCTTTAAAACCGAGCGTATCGCTGACGACACATTCGCGCAAGCGCACTTTGCATTACTGTAGTTACGCAACGGTTTGTGCTATCAGAAATATTCCAGCGGTTTCTGAAAGCTGGGAAATTGCAAGTCAAAGCCAACATGTGGTTGTTAAGGTAATTTCAAGCCGGAGAGAGACAAAGACTCAAACAAATGTTATTTTAAATATGTTTTATACTGTTCAAATTACAAACTTAAAATGCAAAATCTGTACAACAGCAGTGTTTTTCTAAATAAACCCTTTTTGCTTTTCATGATTTTAAATTGTTAAAGCAGTAAAGTAAATTGTAAATAACTGCCAGATATTGAAAGTTATTCTGGAGCAATGGGCAAAAGCACTTAGTTACAGGACATTCTCTGGTCCTGTTATGGTTAAAATAACATTTTGAGGGTTAGGTGTGTCAGTTTTTGTTAGGAAGTCCCAAAGTGAAGCAACAATGGTTTAAAAACCAATGTTTCTCACAATGAGAGTGCGCCGCAAGCACATTGACACAGTTGAATCACAGCACAAACATACAGCACGTTGAGAGGAGATTACACTGCTTGACCGCGAATCACAGGGCCAGCAAACGCACATCTTCTGTTGCATCTTGGGATAAGAGACCCACAGAAGTGTGCGCCAGTATCTCCTCTGAGGCACTTGTCAACAGCAACCTCCCACCACCTGATGCAAGTGAAGCTGGTAAAGAGAGACTCTGTGGTCTGTTGGTGCTGTCTGGGCTTGAGGTGCTTTATCCACTCTGAGACAGGCCGGGGCGTCTGAACAACCTGATGGTGCGAAGTCTCAGTGGGGTTCATTAGGAGGCACAATCCCTCTGGCATCCCTCAGTCTTCTGCAGCATAATGTGTTTGTGGTAAATGTGGTACTGTATCCTTGTTTGGCGAGTGAAAGAGATTTAATGAAAATTGATTACTGAAAGCTTTACAGGAATCAGCCTAATAGCTGTGCGGCATTTTGGTGCCACAGTGCACTTAAATTTCCTCTTTCTCCTCAAGTCCTTGCGACGCCAGGAGCCAGAATGACTTTTAAGGAATAATATGCAAGGTAGCGTCGTGACATGCTGAATTTCCCATTTGGGAACAGGCTATAAAATAGAAATAAAATCAGCTTGAAAACAACCCCTGGGGTTTCTCTGCGTAGGTGTATGAATTAAATAGGCGCTGACTCACTGTTACCTGTTCTCGGCTCTGCGAGGCAGGGGCTCAGAGGCACAGACGGTGCAGCTGTGACACAACACGCTGCATTTGTTCCAGCCGAAATCCTCTACTTCAGGATGTCAAATGTCAAGATGAAAGAGGGGAGCTGCATGAATCACGCCACCTCCCCCACACTCACACACACACCACTTCCAGAATGCAGCACAGACCCTAGGCCTAGGGTATACTTGAGGGACAAGGCAGCAGTCCATGACAAAAAAGACAATGTCCAGAAGTCACAAGTTCATGGGGCAATTGTCCTGAGGAACAGAAGAACCTGGCTGCCCAGCCGTTTTGTAGATGATGGAGATTCGAATGCACAAACCAAACAAAGGAGCCTGTAAATGACTTTAATCCTCTCATTGATCAGTGGAGCATTAAAGTCTCAATGGTTAAGGCAGAAAAAAAAAGCTTTTGTACCTTTGCAGCCAAGAGAAGACAAGGAAATCAACAGAGGGAGAGGTTCAGACAGAGCGAGAGAGACTTTATGCTGCTCTCTTGCATTATATCATCATGTTTGAGGATTTGTCTCTATGATAATGTCCATGTGTCTGCCTGTGTGCTTTTTCTAGAGGGTTGGAAAGACCAGACGATGCGCTTGTGACTGAACTCACCTGCCTGTGCGGTACCTTAGCTGGAAATCATCGCTGCTGAGGAGAGTCAACCTGTTATCAGCCCACACTCTCTGCCCCCCTCTGATGTCTCATGGCTTTTTATATTGGAAACAATGTTGACGTGCAGGAGGGGGGAGATGGAACAAACATGACAAGCCAGGACTGTCAGAAAGCCTAATAACCTGGTGTCATGGCAACCAGATGGCAACACAACTTGTCAAATTCACACACTCATTTGTGGCTCAGTGTGTGTGCTTGTGTCTGTGTGTGAGAGCGACAGAGAGAGAGACACAGAGTATGTATGTATGTATTTTAAAAAACAGCATCTAAGTAAGTAAGCTTTACATTTATTCAGTTACTGATCATAACTTTACAGTTTACAGAGGAACGTGTTGTCCTTTTACATCATGGTGCATTGGGATTATTTTACTGCTAAATAAGTAAGCTGGCTTTAGCTCGGTATTTAATTCAAGGACTTGGCATTGAGCATTTATTTAATCGAGTTGTATGCTCGGTGTTTAACAGTCCCACATATACAGTCCAATACCGATACTGATATCACAAACTCGAGTATCTACCGATACCGATTAGTCCGATGCAACCGTTTTAGACCATTTATGAACAACACATTTGTGCCGAGTCATTTCAAAAACATAATTCTCCAACTGTGTCACAGATATTGTTTTCCCTAAAAAAGAGAAATAAACTGTATTGTGAAGCATGCATGACATAAATTTCATTTTTAGAGTGTATGTTTTTGTCCGATATCCGATCCAGTGATTTGACCAGTATCGGACCGATACCGATACCAATAATGATCGATACCGATTCTCATCCCGAATACATAGATATTCACATTCAGTAACTCACACCTATGCAGTCAGTCAGTCAGTCATCATCTACCGCTAGGCGGGGTACACCCTGGACAGTTCGCCAGTCCATCGCAGGGCCACACCTATGCATACTTTCTGAAAAATACAAACAATATAAAAATGTATGTTCAAACTTTGTAAAAACTGTAATTGTATAAAACTGGCCGTGCATCTTCTGTAGCTCCAGTAAAGTTCTGACTCTCCATTTTACAGAAATCACATGGTCCACATGCAACACATTATAAAGAGAAAAGGAAATGGCTGGCACCAAGCAACCTACTATAACATAACAATGCTATTCTCTTGTGTTGGACTCCATGCGATTTCATGGTCATCAACGATTGCCGCTTGCTGTTTCCCCACTCTGAAGTGGTCAAACGCTTGTGAAGTTGTAAAAAAAAAAAACATCCTCGCTCTATTGTTTCCCATTTTTGATAGTTCCCCAGTGTGACTAACTTAAAGGAGAAAAATATGTTTTACAAGCAAACCTTCAGGGAGAGAGAAGAGCAGACAGGAAGTAACCCACGGTTTCATGTAAAACATCTCTCATGGATGTTTGTTTTGTCGCACTTACATCTTGACACTTGTGGTAAAACTGTTCACACACACTCCGGGGCCCGAAGCTATACCATCTGTGCCTATTATGAAGTCCTCTGAAGTAGTGAAGTGAAATACTAATTAGATGGATTTATGCAACAGCTAAAAGTCTTTGTTTATTTCTGCATGCAGGATCAGACGGAATACTCCCAGGCTGACAAGTGAAAAACAAGGTAATGTGTGTTTCCACTGACGACTGTTTCCTGGCTGAGCTATACTGTAGATACAATAAAAACAAACAGGAAGCAGTTTTTGAATAAAAGGGACACATATTTGACAAAGTGCTTTACGTACATGTGGTTAAATTGAGGCTGAGAAACTCCTCTGTGTGTGTTTCCCTTGAGGCAATTATTTTTAGCCAAAACACGCAAACAAAAAAATGCAGCAGTAACAAAACAAACCCAATGATAATGAAAACCAGCGCAATCTTGTTGCATTTTATCATTCAGACGGGCAGTGAGTGAAAATAGTTTTTCTCCTCCTGTTGTGTGTTTTTCTCTCTTTTTTAATGGCGCATGTGATGAGGTTCACAAGCTCCACAGAAAGAAGGGGATGAAGCCTCCTTCCTGAACCTTTCACTGCCTCTGCTTGATCAGCTGTAACGTCCAATAACAGTAAAACAATTGTTATTATTATTATTATTTACAATAATTCTGATAATAATCATAGTTCTTGTTGTTTATGTTTTACTGTTGGTTTGTTTTGGTTATTTTGCTGCTGCTGGTTCATGTTCCCCTCTCTCTGGTTGGCCTTCATTCATCCATCTTCTTCCACTTTATCTCCACATGAGGGCCGCGGGGGATGCTGGTGTCAATCCCAGCTGACATAGGGTGAAAGGTGGAGTACACCCTAGACAGCCAACACATACACACAGAGACAAACAACCATCCACTCTCACACTCACACATACAGGCAATTCAAAGAGTCCAGTTTGCCTGTTTTTGGACTGTGGGTGAAACCGGAGAACTTGGAGAAAGCCCACGCACACAGGGAGAACATGCAAACTCCATGCAGAAGGACCTTTGTACTTGTTGTATTGTTTTATTGTTGATATGATCATCCGTTCACCCCAACCGGCCGAGGCAGATGCTGCACATCTTTGAGTCTGGTACTGTCAGAGATAAAAGAGAAGTTTTTTCTCCCTGTGATATTTGAATTGGCTTGATTGGTCTGTTAGGCACATTTTAACATTTGTTAGGAAAAGTGCTATACAAATAAAGTTTATTAATAATGGTAACAATAACATTTTTGTGATCCATATCGTGTCTTATTCAAAGAGAAAATGACCTCACTGGAAAACAGTGTTCTCCTCAATCAAAGGCCTTTAACAGTCAGGACTGTGATTTAGTCACCACAAAAATGAACACAAATGTTGCTTATTATCTGAAGACCACTGCTGTTTTCACACATTGATTCAATTTTGCAGCCTAGATGTTATTTACATGCAGTCAACCGTGCGTACACATTGTCCCTTTCTCATCTTTATCAAAGCAGCTACTTTCTTTCGCACATTTTAATGCGCATCGCTTATTTTTCAAGGTCTCGCTCTCAATTTGTTATTTTCATTGACTGAGCATGGTATGCAATGTAGCATTAATTCACAGACATCGATGGAGGTTTTGCCAGTATTTGTAGTTAAAGCTGCAGTAGGCGGGATCCCTGTTAATCTTCACAGATTATTGAAACACTCACATTTAGAGACTGCCACTCTCTGTCCTCATCTCCTCTCATCAGATAAACACAGACCACACATGACCTGAGGCAATTGCTCCATCTCTGAAACTATCTGCTGACTCTCCTTTAGTCTCTTTCCTGCAGAGGTGAATCCCAGCTGAGAAGACAATGGGAACCCACAGGCAATGAATTCCACTTGTGTAGTGATCACTTCATATCGGGTACAGAATCCATTGCTAACTTAAATATGCAGTTTGTTTTACATGCTTTTTATTGAGATTAAGTATTTATTGGAGATGAAGGAGGGAAAGTTGATCAGGAAGTTGAATATGTTGGACAACTGCAGGTTGTTTCCGTAGTGAAAAGCTGCCAACATGGAGTCATGTGACATCCAGAGCTCCAAAGGATCAGCTACTCTGTCTCTGGACTGCACTGCAAAGCTGTCCATCACATATGAGATTTAGTTAAGAGGCTATAAATGGAGCCCAAAGGAGGTGCAATAAAAGTGTTTTCATCTTTTAGATCACTAGAGCTACATTAGACGTATTAGTTATTATATTATTAGGTGAAATCAGTGTTATATGTATTATGTAGTAGTTGAAAAATGAAAAGACATACAGTATATTAGAATTTGCACTTTTATCTTTCAAATCACATATCATCATCACACATACATGTATTTGTCTTGTGACTTATCAGACACTTAAAGTGTCCTGTTCAATTTATTTTGAGGTGTATGATTAGGTTGAGGGGGAAATCACAGATATCAATGCAAAAGGTGCCTTTAATCTTGTTAGATTTGTGTATTGAACACATCTTTTAATTACAACGGCTGAATGCACATGAGTGATGTACTACACTCACATCTGCTTTTTAAATAACTTGTTAATTGCTACTCCCTTGTTCTCCTGTTTCTGGATGGTTGACCTGGGGCTTTGGCTGAGACTGGTGCCTCCACATCACCCACTCTTGTGGATGGGGATAACGGACGAGCACTGGAATGGAAGGCTGAAATGTTTACCCCTGCAGGAGTCAAGGACTTGGGGCAAAGGAAAAGAGAGAAACTAGGTCCAAGGAAGAGTGAAGTTGTGGCTATCTGGAATAATAAGAATATAAGAATAATGTCATGGTGGAAATCTGAAAAAGGTCCTTTTGACCAGAAATAATATACTGTATATCTGCAATACATATTCACACAAGCTAACAAAGGTTCAGAGGACTTGCTATAGGTACAACGCCAATGAAAATATTCCCTTGAAAGATCTAGTGTGTAAGAAATACTGACATCTAGTGGTGAGATCATGACACTATCTGGTATGGAATGTCCTTGCCTAAAGTACAAAGTTTATTCTAAGGCTTTGAAACACAAACACTTTACACTTATACAAACATATTTATAAGTGGTATATTCAATGGGCTCTTTGCACAGCAGCCATTTTCACAGTAGGAAAATGGCTGCAGGTGTAAATAATTAAATGAAGGATGGCTTAGGTTCCTCCGTTTCAGAGTGCATGCTGGGTCATTGTCCTGACTTAGTTATGCATTACTCTCTAATAGATTACTGTACTATTATTGCTTTCCCCCAGAAACAAGTAGTGTAAGGGATTACATTACATTAAAAGCAAAACATTACAACTATAACGAAAAGTCAGGGAGACCGAGAGTCAAGAAATTTAAATTCCAGAATATGTCTGTGTATGTATTGCAGAAATTGTCAATAAAATGACTTTGACTTGACTAACATTGATCTGCAGAGTTACTGCTCCACTGGATCACAATTTGTTTTGCTGTTTGTTATATGTTTGCCCAACATCTCTCTCTCTCTCTCTCTCTGTCTTAATTCAATTTAACTTTTTTAATTCCAAAGGACAAAATGGAAACAAGATAAAGCATGCAGATGCTGCTGATTTAAAACACAAAACATAACATAAAACATAATTAAAGAACCATGTACACTGTTTATTTTACAGATACAGATATGACCATGGAGGACTATTCTACAGGATAACTGCACTTAAAATGTGAAACACACATAGTGTGCATATAAAAGTAAACATAATGGCACAAGTTGTTAATGTTAAGTCGTCACATTAATATTGAAATATCAATATTGATAAAGAAGAAAGGTTTTCAGTTTGGATTTTGCAGATCACCCTTCATGAGGATCTGATGTAATTAGTAATGAGTGATACCAAGCAATTAGGGGCATAATATTATAGTAACTTATTATATTTATTTATATTCCCGAGTAACTTGTCCAGCATAAAAAATGGTCAAAATAGTTGCTATGCAATAAAGAGCCAGGGGTCATATTCCTCAGGTCAAACCCTACAGCTAATGGATTGAGAGCGAGAGAGGGCGTTGTTCCGGCTGTCGTCGCTAGATGGAGCCGCTGCTCCATCGCGACCCCGTCGCTGCTGCTGAGGAGGTGGAGGCTCCTGCACCTCCTTCATTGTCTAAGTAAAGGCACCGGCAGTGGATCCTCCGCTCGCTTCCATGTAATCCCGTCTCTCCCCGGCCTCACTCGCTCAGTCGTCCGCCATGGCGACCGCAAAACGCCTCCTCTGCGGCTGCATCTAAAACTCCTCTCGTCTCATTTCCCCGCCACTCCCACCACCACAGCCACTGGACGTGGATGTAATATCTCCTTTCTCTGCAGGAACGTACAGACTGACTTGTGTGTGTGTGGAAAAGCGCCGCATTTCCAAAGAAGGGGTAAGAATCGTGCAGCCAAGTCCTGCCTGCCTGTGTGTGTGTGTGTGTATGTGTTCTTAGGGGGAAGTGATTCAACTTGTTTGAGGAGATTAGGGATAAGTCCTGGGAGTATCTTTGCCGTTGTTTTATGATCCTGTTGATTTCAAGGGAGGGGGAAATAACTATCACTGTGTGGGAATTCTTTATTTGCAGCCAGTAAGTGTCCTTATCTGTCCTCCAGTGTGTGTGTGACTGGTTGCATTGCACAAGACATGAAACTGTGTGTGTGTGTGTGTGTGTGTGTGCCTGCCTGCAAAATGCACGCGCATGCAGACGCTCTGCACTCAGTGTATGTGACATTTAAATGATCAGCCTGCCTTTAATGTTTTTATTTCTTTACATGTCAATTGTAAAGAAAACAGTTTTAGTTTCCAGAGGCTGCACAGGTGAGGTGAGTATAGGGCGCGATGGTGCGATGGTGCGTTCATGTCACATCTACACTGGCTGATAATGTCCTGAGGATTACAGCAGCCTGCTCTATTAACCCACATTACATCAATGGTAAGGTGAGGATTCATGCAGGGGGGGGAAGCCCTCACTCACTCACTCACTCATTCACTCACTCACTGCTGGATCTCACCATTTCTGCACTGATTTCACATGAGGCGGCTGCTTGAATGGCAGCACAGGACTGGTTAGAACACGCTTGTATACTGACGGGTGTCATTCTTGCCCACTTGAGACGTTACCTGTTCTACAGCGGGAACTTAAATTGATTCATTCAGTGCCAGCCACACCCAGGTATCGGTGTCTGAGAGGACACTGGGCTCCCTTTTTTTTTTGTGTGTGTTTTGTTTCAGGTAGACAGCTGGCTGTGTCTGCCAAGCCCTCTGGCCCTTCAGCTGTCACTAAAGGATTCCAGCTGTGGCAGCACTGGGCCGCTCTGAGGGGCCCTGCGTGCCCTCTGCACACAGAGGAGCCACTGTTACTGCCCTGTTAGCCGGCAGTCACAGCTCCATGTTACACTCTGGTGGGGAATTTCGAGCAAACAAGTTCAAAGGCAGGGAGGTTTACCATGAGGAACACTCTGTAAATGTCCCTCTGGCATTTTGGACTGGGCGGCTGCGCTGCATGTCGCACTCTGGCTCCGGGAACAAGGTGCCAGCTGCACAAGCAGTTCCTTATTTGTGTGTTTGTTTGGACCTGAGACACCTATTGAGAGAAACACACAGACAGACCTGGGCTCCTGACGGGTTGATTCACGATCCTTGGTGCAGGGGAGGGTTTCATATGGACTGGAATAATCACAGTCTACTCTTTCACTGGCCTCCGTTTCACTGGGGCTTTGTGTGAAGAGTGTCCAGTTACGTGGCATGCATGTGCAGGTCATACAAGACATGATTTTACAGACTCAGCGTGGGACACTTGCCAATAATCAAGGCAAAGGGCCTTGACTGCGATGACTGTGCGAGGATCAGATGTCGCAAACCGCTGGGCCTGAATTGAGAAATCAGCCTATTTCCATTCACGCCCCCCGGTGACACCATGAAGTCTGTTTTCCAGCTACCCAAGGGAGTGTTACTGTCTCCCCCACCGCTCTGTGCACAGATGAGTGCAAAGGAAACAGCTTCTCCAATCCATCTCTTTTAAAGGGATATTTCACGGCAAAGCCACTATAGTTTTATATCATCCAGTGCTTAAGGTATGAGTTGCTTTAATGGCTTTTAGTGGGGCTGACCTGACCCTCCCTCCTGTGGGTTGGTGCACACAGTCAGTCACAGTCAGCTGTGTTTTCGATGGTATGATGACTACAGGAGGTGAGTTCTCAGAGATGTTATCACAATATCATGATATCGTCGTAGATATTTTTGCTTAAGGGTATTATGCCTAAATATTTAGAATAGTTCGAGTATTTTCAGTGATAGTATTCGCCCAACAGCAGTATGGATCAGCTGTTTTAGTAAAATCAGCTGTTTTTCTAAAGTATTTAAAAGTAGAATTCATCGAAACATACAGTCGTGTAAACTACAACTTTTGTCAGGGTGGCTCTCCCAAGCTCAGACAGACCATCATGAGACAGAGACACACACTGTCCTTGGCCTGTTTGTCAGGCACTTTGCTGGATTGCATTATCCACTCCCGTGAAATGCCTTATTCAGCTCTCAGCTTAAACTTGGCAGCAGTCATTCACCTCTGCAGTGGCTCAACAACTGCCCACTGGCTCCAATACACGGATGAAGCACTCAGTGAGGTCTGAGGATGACATCGGCCTGCTGGAATGTGCAATGAAGAGAGAATTAAGCATGGCAACATGGCCTAGAGGGATCTGGCAGTGGCTGGATATACGGGGGGGGCGGGGTGTGTGGAGAGTGACCGCCTCTTGTGTCAAACCACAAAGAATGAGTCCATAACTTTGTCCAAACACAGACACGGTGTGACAATGCGGATTACTTCAAATCCTGCTTCTTGACGTGTATTTGGATCAAAGATGGGACTCTTCCTCGGCTGGCTGCTGTGGAACAGTTCAGTCCAATGCTCTTTTGCTTTTGACCCCTGCTGTTTATTTTTCAAACATTTTCCCTAAGTTTAAGCAATTATTATAGCCATCATTCTACTATTAACCCATCATTTTAACTATTAACTTGATTTTACTTTAGATATTCCACTATTCGTTGCTTATCTTTAGCTGCTGTTTGTCCATTAAAGCAAACACTTTCCACTGGTTATTCATTAAGCAAAAGGCTAAACATTACCTACCATTTCAACATCTTTATAAACCATGTGTTATTTAAATCCAACAATTTCAACTATTTCCTTTCACTATAAGTACTGTTTGTCTGTTTTGAACTACCTTTTAAGTCGTCGTTCTGCCATTTATTCGACTTCTAACTGCCTTCTACTAAAGAGCTAATTAGCTTTCATGCACTGTGAAAATGTCATGTTTGGATCTGTTTCAGCGGAATGATTAATTGCACATTTAGTATATGTTTTTTTAATTAGTTATATGCAGCATAGATTTATAAGTATATAAACAATATGATTTATATATATATATATATATATATATATATATATTTATATATATATATATATATATATATATATATATATATTTATATATAGTAATTGATTTTGCGTTTAGCTCTTTACTTACTCCCAATGACCACTTTCATTTGTGACTTAATCCCCGTGAGACTTGTTAAAACCCAACTAAGTGTGTCTATAGTCTTTGGCCCTAACACGTCACAATTTCCCAAATCAATCGTGATGGTATTGACTCTTGGGTTTGACTCTCTGGCCTCGTGACTCGTTTGTCAAATCAAATGAAGCCTCCCAGATTTCCACTGCGATCTTTCGTTTCTCTTTTGTCTTTTTTTTCTTTTTAACAATAATTGGCTCGCACAAGGTCAGGATTTTTTTTCTGCCATTAGCGGTGAGTGCAAATGCTGCATGTGTATCTTGTGTGTTGGTGTGACAGTGAGGCTTGTGCAGCGTGTTCTCTTGTGGTCCACATTGATTCCTCATTTTTCTTCTGTTACGACAGGCATGCTCTGTAAGAGGCAGGTGTGCCACTGGGATCATTTTCTGCAATTCTCTAACAGCAGTTGTTGTGCAAGTGATTGAGTGTGTGTGTTTTTTGTTTTTTTTTTCTTTCAAAGGTGTTTCTGCGGGCTGGGCACTGAGCAGTGCAGGGCACCATGGTCGAGCCAGACCCAGAACAAATGGCCTCTGGCACAGGTCAGCGTCTTGGAGCCCCGGAGACTCTTGGCATCAGTACGTTGGACCCCGGGCACAGACCTCCGTCCATGCCCTCTGGGAGACATGTTACCATCAGGGTCCGTATGTTGGACGACACAGAGGAGCTCTTTGACATCTCGGTGAGTTTTTATTGCCATCTTTTCCCGGCACTGTTTCTTATTGGGAATACAACTCTTCGTTGTTGCACAAAAGCCAAGAAGCTTCTCTCATTTTCATTCTAGCAGCAGCAGCAGCAGCAGTCTGGTAACAGGTTGGCATGGCAACTGCATGATGTTGAAAACATGGATAAAACCGGGGCGGATCTCTTTTTTATTATATCAAGGTTCAAGCACCTAATTATGGTAGTATTTTCTCATCATTACTTTTAAATATTCCAAACTGTCCCTACATGAAATGTTTTCCTTGGAAACCATGGAGACTGTGATATTTTCATGTTGGCACAATGATGTGCTGATGATCCGCGAGAGCTGTTGCTGGTTTGCTGGATGTCGATTGTAAATACTTTTGAAAATATTTCAGAATAAGAATGGCTGCCTCTTGAATTTCAACCCGTAATTTCAGGATTCAGAGGATTAACGTTCTAATCACACGGATCAAAATTCAGACAAACCCAGTTAAACAGATTATGTACAAGCGGAATTAAATATAGATCCCGATTGATTCCCTGTTATTATATGGTCGCGCAAAATGAGCTGAAGAGAATGCATACATTTCTATTTTCTAACGTGATGAGAAGATGATATAATATACACTGCACTCCACCCTTTCCTTGCAAACTTGTGGCGCTTTTGAAAGGTGTCCTCAGATCTTGATTTCGGGTGGAGTTTGTGTGAAGGCGAGCCATATTCTGTCACCACAACTGTCCCCGGTCACTCCTCTGTGTCGGGCAGAAGAGAGGAGCGACGATGAGTAGATGGAAGAATGTGGAGGTGGAGTGTGGTGATACAGCAGCAGTCACAGACGACTCATTTAATGTGTATGAATGAGGTTTGGCAGTAAAGCTGCTGAGCTCGACTGACTGTGAGTGAAGTGCAGGGTAGTTTTGCCCTTCTGGCTGTCTCCCAAGGTACTATGGGTAAATGTTGTTCAAAGGTGGCGATGGAGCTCGCGCTGCAGGACTGCTAATCTTTCTAATGGTATCGTGTGTTCCACTAAATACTCGAGGTGCCCATTGAGATCCCATTTGATTGTCGTTTTAAGCCACAGTCGTTTTTTGTGTTCATTGAGACATTAAATAAGATGATGAGAAGCGATTATTTCAGATATAGTAGTGATGAGCCTGAAATGATTCAATCATACCGTACTATTTTATTATGTCTTGGGGCCTTAAAGTCTGAATGTTAAGAGACGACAAATTCCACCCAATTGTTTTTGGTGAATAACTAACAAACTAATTATCTGTCACTGGAATAAAGACATCCTGGATTCTGAGTTTGGTTTAGACCAGTGGTCTCAAAGTTGCGGCCTGGGGTCCACATTTGGCCCTCCAAACAATATCAAGTCATTTCTATATGTCTTTATTTTTAAATGAATAGATTAATTTTGCATCATAAATGTTTTTTTTGATTGTTCCATATTAAAACAAGCACTGAAATGATCCAATCCAATCCAACTTCATTTGTAAAGCACTTTAAAACAAACACAGTCGACCAAAGTGCTGTACAGAATAATGGATAAAAGACAGTAAAAGATGGAAAAGCTCACACAAGGCAACAGAGTACATATAAAAAAAGGAATTAATACGGCATATTGATATGTCATTTTGAGCTCATAACGTCCACCGCAGCTGTTGCTTTTCCCAAAAAAAGTTGGGCTTTTTTTTTTTACTTGACTGGCCCCGGACTGACCAGACGAGACAGTCATTGGCCAACAGGTGATTTGAGTTTGAGACCCCTGGTTTAGACAAATGTTGAGTGTGTGTGGTGAGGCTTTAATGCTTAGTTGTGACACTGTAGTGGTAGAGATGATGAACGACTCGAAGGCCTGGCACAAAGGCTTCTTGGTAACGGAACGTGTTGTACATTCATGCTCAATTTAACACACAAAATACCCTCTGTGCCAAGTCAACAGTTGAGATAAAAAAAAATGTTAGTGAGCTTGTTATTGTTTTTGTCATGAGTTCACGTTTAAAGTGGAAAGATATGTTGTCTTAAAGGAAGAAACTGTGGATATTTTATATTCTTATCTGTGAGGTACTTAAAGCCCCTGAAGACGAAGTGGAATAGCTAGTTGATGAATGTGCTTCACCTTGAAGGTTTAGTATCTACGTTTCTCTCAACCCAGTTTTACCCCCAAACCTCAGCGTTTGTATTGCACCTGAGATGGAAGGCACAAAAAAAAACCACCATACATCAACTTAGCTGAGATCCAGTTTATATTAATGTTTCCCCGGTAGCAGTGAAGCGAGAAAATGCATGATCTATAATATGTCAAGCAACAATCTAGTCTTTGTTTTTTGTTTTTTTGAATACCCAGCATTTGCAAAGTGACCTAAAGTAGTATTTCTATTTAGGGAAACATAAAAATGACTGAGCTCCCCCTGTTACTGATACGGGAGGCTTCAGTTCATCAGCCTCTCTGATTCAGTGGGGTAAGTTTTCCACCTCAGCGGGCAGAGTATCAGATGGTCGAGAAACAAAAAAAAAAGGGGCCATCGAGCCATCTCCTGGGTCACATACCATGCTGTGGCCTACTTAGCACTGTGGCTGTGAATACACTTGTGTTGATGTTTGGTCCATGCAAACCTGGACCCCAAAACATCAGCAGTGACATCAGTGTGGTTGCACATTTCGTTAGTGATTCTTAACTAATTATGATGTTGAAGTTGGAACTGTGGGCTTGCCTCTGTCCATTTTACTCACGCTGAGTTCAACAGAGCAGGAAATCCAGTCTGTAGCCCAGAGTCTGTCCTCTGGTCCTCTGGCTAACATCCCCGACGCTGTCTGTGCCAATATTTTGATGCTTATGTTTGCTGAAGACTGGTGGACACGCTGTAGAAGTTGCTTGAGGGTGATCGTAGCCTGGATACAGGGGTGAGGAGGAGGGGGATGGGATGATGATGGCAGATTGAGGAGGGAAGAGAGTCTTGCTTATTCCTGTGAATGAAGGAAAATGGCTCCTTTAGCCAAACCATATTGGTACAGACATTAGCGACTCAGACTTAAACTGTTCAGACCCAGCTGTTTCTTTTTTTGCACTCTTACTCTCTCTCTCTCTACATATATAGAGTAACAACGGGCCACTGAAGACTGCAGACTGACCTTCATCGCTTCATTCATTACATTCATGTCACAGCCACTGTGAATGGCCAAAGAAAAATGCTGAATTTATATAATTACAAGCTTATATATTGCCCATGTGAGATTTTTGCACAGCACGGTCTCAAAGGTCTTTAGTGTTTTAACTGTGCTTTATTTACTGTTCAGTCCACAGCAAATCAATACACATATCGTTTTTAATCTAGCTTAATTGATTCATCATTATCTAACCGTCATGTTCACTAGAGTATGGTTTTGGTGATTGGTGTGTGTGTGTGTGTGTGTGTTCTCGTATAGGTGTGTTTGTGAGGACCAGAAAACCTTTTTTGAAGGTTAAGACTTGGTATTAAGTTTGTTAGGTCAGTTGTGATGGTTAAGTTTAGGTAAGTAAGGGGCTCAGGAAAGCATTACGTCTATGGGTGTCCTCACGATAAAAGTGTATGTGTCTTCAATAGGCTGTGTGGCCCATTTGTCAAACAAACCTATCTTTGTGAGGACATTTTGACCATGTGAGGACATTTCGGCTGGTCCACACAACTTTAACTGGCTTTTTGAGGATTAAGAACCTGGTTTCCTGGTTAGGGTTAGAATTTTGTAGCGTTAGGCATTTAGTTATGATGGTTAACGTTAGGGTAAGCAACTCGGGAATACATTATGTATGTCCACACCACGAATGCTGCACAAACGTGTGTGTGTGTTTGTGTGTGTGTGTTTGTGTGCTACCTCTAGGACCTTTTCTAGTCCTAATGAGGCAGAGCCTCATTTCTTAGAGACTGGTTAAGTTAAGGGTTTATGTTTGAATTGTGGTTAGGTTGAAGTTATAGGGTAAGGGGCTAGTGCCTTCACTAAGAATGTACAATAATGTGTTGGTGTGCTGTACTTGTACGAGTTTAGTGTTTAGTTCTGAGGTGACGACCATAGTAAATATGGTGAATATCAGCATGTCATTGTCAGCATATTGATTTAGCTCAAAACATCTCTGTATGCCTCATAGAAACGCATCACAGCACAAATGCCTGAAGGAGTTTCTTAAAGTGAGGTATGGTCAGCTGTTTTGAGGCAGCAGAAAACATTTGCATGATTGACCAACAAAAATGGTCGGAGGTCCATTTTATTATCTCAATGCAGCTTTAGCAAAACAGTGCAACTCCTTTTCCTCTGTTGTCCCAGCAAATGTGTATTTGGACATTCCCCAAAAAGCACTCACTCCAGCCCAGACGTTAAAACAGAGCCTTTAGTCTGGTTTCACTTTGCAAAGCCACAAGACAAATGTTTACGTATTGTTTTCTGAGCACAGCATATAGGAGGTGGGGAGCAACAGTGCTGCATGTGTTTCAATCAGTCAGATCAGATCACAAATAACCCTTAGCTGGTGTTTCCCTGTACTAATCTATGAATTTACCATACGATAGTCTGATCTTTCTGCAGATGCAAGAAGACACTGAAGAACTAGCCTCTATTCTTAAATAAAAACCCTCTCATTTTCCTTTCATCTTTCTTAATTTATCTCCTACGGGGAAGTTAACCATGTTGTCCATGATCACAGTGCATCATTCTCGTGGTTGGAGCCATAGTTTATTACAACCGTTTCCATCATCTGTCACAGTGGATGAGATACAAAGCCGTGCACAGAGTAAGATAAAACCATGAAGAAGCAGCTACTGTCCAGATTACGTTGGCTTCCAATGCTTGTGACCTTTTAACCTCAATAACGGAAGCGTGTTTGCAGCCAGAAACCGGAGCTACAGGGAAACCCCGGACTGAAGGGGCTATGTCAGAAAAAGGAACCAGATACATGCTTTAAAGGAAGCCTGTCATAACAGTTACTATGTTGCCACCATTCGCCCCTTAATATGCTCTCAGCCATTCATTGTGATGGGAAACAATTAGAGCAGCTTCAGGGCACAGTTGGCAAGTGAATGGCAATGAGGCCCCGACTTAATGATCAGGAGCTTGTGATGAAGGGATTCTTTCAGTACTGCTTTCAACAGGGATGATAGATCGACCAGCAGTGAGGATTGACCTGAGGAGGAGAGAAGATGTTTGCTTTGTTGCCACCTGTGGATCACCAGCAAGGGGTTCATCCACGTTCTTTGTGTTTTAAAACAACTATGTTAAGAGGATCATTATTTTCTGACCACTTATGTCCCGGGGTGGAATATAATTTCACTCTGAAACTAGGTTGTTTTCATGCTCCAATAGGTCAGGATGCACACACCATTGAAATGTCAGTTAAGTTGTTTTAAACCTTTTATAGAGCACTTATTGAAATAAAGCAATTCGACCCGTATGTGTTATTGGAGGATACAACGAGACTTTTTTTTCCTTTTGTAAGATTTTTCAAATGAAGGTCCATGAAGGTACCATATGGTTCCTTGCCTGTCTTTGGTAAAAAAAAAAAAAAAAAATCTTATATAAAGAGTTTTATAAGACTGCTCCAACACACCTAATTGATTTCATCAAGGAAGGAAGGAAAGGAAATCATCTTTAATTTATTGTCATTATACAACCAAATTACACAATGAAATTTCGAGGTCAGATCAGACTTAGCACGCCGCCACAAGGGACCAACCTGACTGAATGTGATGGTGGGAGGAAACCGGAGACATAGGGAGAACATGCAAAAAGTCCATACAGAAAGTTCCCAGACCGGGAATCGAACCCAGCACCTTCCTGCTGTGAGGCAACAGTGCTAACCACATCATGCCTCCCAACGTTCCATTTTGAGACATTGCCGTTGATGCAGTAGAAGCCTGAGCCGTATGACTGTACTTTTTGCCTCCCGGGACTACACTGATTTCCTCCTCTCAGATTTCACAAATGCACTTTCTGGATCTCTGCAGTGACGCACATTAACGTGGTTTCGAGTGTCTGCAAGAGTTACCAAATGTATTTTTTTATAGTTTCTTAGTGATTACAATCTAAATGTCAAGTGGAGCCTATAAGCTTTCTGAAAGGACAGCTTTCACATTACAACCATTCGCTGCAGTCTGTCTTTACTGTTTCAGCCTTCCTTCCATCAGTTGTGATGTAAAATGCAACCCTGTGTGCCGTGTGGGGGTTGTCACCACAGTCAAACCAAACACTGCTATACTGTGAAACGCAGAGAGTGTCATATTCAGCAGATAGGCTTTAATTTAGGTTTAAATGTCACGTACATGCGTTTATATTTAATAGCTTTAACGGCTTTAAATGAATAGTTCCTAGCTCACATGTAACGCTCATGGATTTACAGAGGTTCATGTAACTGTAATGTGAACCCCATATTATACCAAACATTGTCAGTGTCTATTTTACGTTGTGTATTTAAAAAAAAAAAATATGACTCTTCCACTGCAAAGGAAGGCAGAGCACAGAGGGAGGAAGACCATTTAGTGTTGAAGCAGTGTGTTAAATCCTGTTAAACTCGGAGCTGTGGTGAAGACACGGTCTGTTTCCCCAGTCTCACAGCGCTGTAGGGGGAAAACTGACAGGGGCCGTGCTGGTGGTTGAATTATTTAGGCTCACGGGATAATTTTGGCCCCCAAATTTCTTGATGAGCTGTCGTTGGCCAGAAAAATGCATACAAATGGCATTTGATTGGCTGTCGGAGCATTTGGGAGAATGAGGCAGGAGTTGTTCAGCCCAGAGCAACGAGTCCAACCCTCTCCTTCCTATTACACCATGTCAGTGAGTTTTCTAAACCCATTACTGTCACTCCCTCTTTCACTAATATGAGTCACGCACGGGTAACAGTGAGATCTATTAAGATTAGCTGCGCTGTGGCTGTGGCACTCCTCTAATGCACATGGTGGTTGTTTTTAGCCTTTTTTTATAAGAATGTTAAAGGAGCTAAGTGGTAGAAAGATGCAAGAGGATGGTGATCACAGCGAATCTGAATCTTGTCTGATAGGAAAGTGGCAAATGAAAGGACTATTCGATAATAAATAGTGCCTACATGACTTTATTTCCCATGCCTCCTGAGAAAGTGTTTGTAGCCTGACAGAGCAGAGGAGGCTGGGAATTGTGAGCATCTACAGTATAAGCATCAGATGTGGTTTTTTGTCTGCTGCATCTTGTTCTTCTGTCACATTGCTTCACTGTTGGGGGGAAAAAACAGAAACGTATCTTTAACTCTGACGTCCCAATAGTGTCGATGCAGCCCACTTAAGTTATTCCTTCTCAGGGAATACATGCAGCTTTATCTGGCCTCCTGCCACTGGAAATTAATTATGTGCCGTTCGTCGCCCCTTCTCCACTGCGGCTGGAAAGCACCTTGCCGCTGCAACTGCCACAACCTTTGAGCTACAGCGTGCAGTTTGCTCCCCGCAAAACCGGCGGTTTTGGCTCGTTGGGGTCCGCGATGCAGTGTCTGTGAACAAGCACACGTTCATGGCTATGAATTTCAACGCCGTACAAGTTCATCTCTGAAAGGCCACGTGGCATCACGCTGGTCTATGAGCAAGTTGCCATGGCTACACACGGAGGAAGAGGAGCATGTGAGCCGCCGGTTGCTGTGCTGCAGAGTTCTGTCTACCGTTGATATCTGCCACAGAGGACTTGGGGGGGGGGGGGCGTCTCCATGCAGTGCATTAATGTGAGTAGAGTAGAGGGATACGCTGCTGCACACCAATTATGAATAACATTCAAGAGATGTGGCCTGCCTGGAGTGTGTGTGCAAGGAGCTTCTGCATGTAAATCTTTTTTAAGAATGACTTATAAGTGTCAGTGCTCATTCACCCAGTTCCTCTGAAAGATGGCATATTCCGAATGTCACCATAAAAATATAAATGGAAGATTTGTGCACTAAAGAGCCAGTGTTCTGGTTTTCAAAGTCTTAAAAATAAAGCCTTTTTTCCGTCGGTGAATAATAGACATCAGTGTCAAAAGTAATCTGACCGCGCTGTCCATGTGTCTTGCATCATTCTCACACTGACCGACTGTCCTCTCTCCTCTGCCAGACCATTCTCTCATACTTTCCTCACATGAACTCTGAACCACGGTTGGTTTTTCTCCCATGGCATGAAATTTAAATCCCGCAGCAGGATGGGAAGCGGGGTTATTGGAGGTGGGAGGGTGGATGTGGGTGAATTCCCATGTACGGCCATCTTCCTCCCTTCACTCTCATCCTGAAATTTAATTTGGTCTTAGAGCCACGGGAGAGGAGCAGCCGTGGGAATTATTTTAAGACTGATAGCCATGAATACTAACATGGTAGAGCACACGGGAAAGTACTTAAATTTGATTTGAGATGCAAGGGTAAGTAGCAACAACTCTGATGGGAGCTTGTGTGGGCTTCTGTGTCGTCTATGGACAACAGTTTGAATTCATTCTCGGTGTCATATGTCACCGCTTCATTTACCATAAAGGATAAGCAAACACACACTTAGTCGCATTTAAGACACTTTATAACGGCGCTGCACTTAATTGCTAGACAATCCTGCACATAGACAAAGACAGAGGTGACGTGATAAAAGCACGTCATCAGGTTATGTCTGACGGCAGTCAACTGCGCTGGTTTCTATACTGTGCACAGGTGCTTTGGGAAAAGAGATGCCTTTATTATAATCCTTGTTCCTATGGTAACAAAGATGGATGAGTTGTGGTGGAAGACGTTTGTGGTTGGTTGAAACGGCGGTGAAATCGACTGCGTGTGTGTGTGTGTGTGTGACTGTTTGCCTTTGTCATTTTTACAAAGAAAGGACGAGGCGAATGCAAACACAGCCTGTGATATCTGTGTGACAGATGCATGAAAGTAAGTGGATCCTCTGACATTTGGTGCTGGTGTACATACAGTGCATTATTCCACTGGGCGTTTTGCCGTGTGATGACAGTGTTCAGATCCTTCCCTTAAGCTCTTGAACTGTGCCACTGGATGCCACTGACTGGGTTTTAGGTAGACATCGCGGCACAGGATGGGTGTGGCAGCAGCGATGTTCTCCTCTAGCCTGCACTGTCTCTGTGGTGTCCCCCTCAGCTCCAATAAAGAGCAAAACCCTCATGGGAACCAGTCTTGCCTTGGCCTCACAGCAGCATCACAGCACCGCCAGACCCCCTCAATGAATTATGAATTACTCATTGTGATTCCGGCGGGCTAATTAACATGTCACGCTCGGCTAGTGTGATATCATGGGGTCATCCTTATCCAGCCGTTCCTTATTTCACCTCAAGCGCCGTGTCTTATCTCCTCTAGTGTTCTTATCAGTGAGTGTTGCCACGCCGTATCTAGTATTTTCCGGCAGCTCGGTCAATTCACCGCGTTGTGTTTTTGATGCAGTGAGTTCCCCTTGTGTGATGCATTTGCGTGACACGTTGCACAGCAGACCTCCTGGCAGCTGTACCTGGGCTGCTGAGTCTACCTCCCACTGTAACCGCAGCCGTAATTGAATTTTGGGGGTCTCTTGGGCAGATAGAGGAGATGAGTGGGAGGTAGAGTCATGATGAACACATGCACGCATGTGTGTGTGTGTGTGTGTGTGTGGAGCACCAGCTGCACTTATTACTAAAGTGAGAACTGTTGCATAAACTATACCACCGACAAAAAAAAGCAAACGTTCCGATTTTAGCTGTCCTCATTGAAGCAGCATATGTCACTCTGCGTCTTTTAGTTTTTGCCCTGTTAAAGCTTCTTTAGACGAGGCATCCCACCTATTCATATTGACCTTGTCTTTCTCTCTTGGTAAGTGATGCTTGCAGGTCCATCTTATAAAAGAATAAGAACAGCTCTGTCAGTGTGGGAATGCCCTCAAATATATTTGTCCCACGGGATGTCTAACTTCACATAGCCCGTATCTCACCAGTGGCAAGTAACTGCCTCTGTGTATCTGTCACTGCGATGCTTGTAGATAGAATAGCCAGGTTTAGCAGGTAATAACGATAAATGCTGGGGAATGCTGCTCAGTATTGCTGCATGATTTATTTATTGCGATGTGGTCGAGTCTCTTTGGTGTGCAAGGGATTGAATGGGCTAATCTTGTGTTTGCATACGGTTCTTGTGTTCGCATTGAAGCTCACTGGCTTTATTTCATTTGAAGTCAGTATGCAGAGATATTGTCTTGGTGCTCGCTCACTCAGGCTTAGTTGACCTTTAAACAGAGAGGAAGCATTTAGGCAAATATATTAACTGCATGGAGTTACAATAGAGCGACTGCGATGCAAGTGCAGCCAAAGTAACATTTTGGTTTTATTGATGCACTGTTTTCCCCTCAGCTCTAACCATGTTAAAAACCTAGGCCCATGATGTTTTGATTGGTTAGTCAAGACAAGCACATTTTATTGCTATAGCCCAACATCACAAACACAATTTTCCTCAAAGGGCTTTACGGTCTGTACAGCAAGTAACACTCTACATCCTTGGACCCTCACGTCGAGTGGGAGGGAAAAACGCCACTGAAATGGGAGAAACCTCAGGAGGAGCCACAAAGGAGGACGGACACATGTGCAGAACCAAGTTCAAAGCATCACATTTACAAACACAGGAAAGAGAAGAAGATAGAGATAGAGACCAGGAGCATTTCAGTTAACAGTTAACATTATTGGACTGACTCTTTATACATTTTTGATCCTTTTTAAATGAACCTCCTCTAGAGCAGGAATCAGTTAACACTGAGATTGTGATTGTCAGCCCGACTTGTGAGACTTTAACGTCTTGGTGGCACAAAATGTTGCCTGTCTTACCTCACTTGGTGAAACAGAAGCCCAGGCCTGCATTTTTGAAGGCAGGCGCTCTAAATATTTTAACTCCCAGACACTAATCGTTAGTTAGTTCTTTGGGTTGTAACCTTGAACAACAACAGTCTAATGTATGGCACCAGTGCTCTTGCTGCCTCAGCCTCAGTCAGTAAATACAGTAGTAATGGTTTAGGATGTGCTAGAGAAGCAGGAGAAGTAGAACAGGGTGTGGCATTTTGCATCCTCTCTATTTTGGCTTCCAACCCTTTGCATGATGGTCTGAGTAATTGCAAAAGGATAACAAGGATAAATGTAATGTAATGTTCAAAAAGTAGAGCATGTCTATTAAAATGCCCCTTTCTTGGTAAAAAATAAGGAAAGTGTTTTAACCTGAAGCACATGCTTTGTCCCATTTCTAAACGATTCATCTAAAATGTGTTCATCATTCACATCATTGACAATTTTCTGTATGTTGCCATGGTTACCGGTCTTGCTCTCGCTTTCAGTGGGGAGGAATTGGTATTCTGTAGTCACAGAGGTCTCAACAACTGCTGGACCCACTGAGCCTGTGCTGTGTGTGTGTGTGTCTGAGTTTTCTCCACCGGTGCCCTAAAATGTGAAATTTCACCTCAGGACAGCGTGCACATTGGTCACGCTGTGGAGAACGAGCGTTAATGCTCCTGCCACAAAGTGGCTCACACAGAGAGCTGAAGGTTTAAACTGTGCCCCTGTGCTTAACATGAGCAGTGCAGTGCAGCGCTGAATCGAAACTATTCAGCTTAGTGCCCGCTCAGAAATTTCCTGAATCACAGATGTGTGTGTGTGAGTGTGTGTGTTGTTATCAACGCTAATGTCCTATACCACAAATAACAAAATGCACCACAGCAATCCCTCAAGCAATTCATGCAGGGGTCATTTAGGATGGAACCTTATTAGATGGATGAATTATTAATTTCTATCCAGTGACAAAAGCAGGTGAAAATGAACCTGTTTGGTTTATTGTGTTTTTTTGCACAGATGAAACAGAAGTGAGATCTGTTTAATGTCAGGTGTGAAAAGACTCATAAGGCACTGTCCATTTGTGATTGGATCATCCGTGGTGCATGTTAGCAGGTGCATATAGACGCTATTTTTAAGCTCTAATGACCACATACTTTGGATTCAGCAAGCATCTTAATGTATACTTTTTATAGCAGCAGCTCCGCGGTGGCTATTTCAAACCAAGTGCTTTCTTGGCTGTTGACCTTAATCCTCATCCACAGCAAGCAAGCACAACCGGGCACATCTGAGGCTCCGACCGCTACATCTGCATGCTTATTTTAAGGTCAGCAATATTCCAGGAGGGGAAATAAAAATGGACTGGCCAAGTAATAATTAAAGACATTGGAAATATATAAAACAAAATAGATGGATTAAATCTGCTGTTTTTCTTGCTCTTTATTGACTCAATAGTTTTTATAACAGATTAAACAATTGTTTGGCCTGACCTGTTCACTGTTCACTGTCAGATCACAACAGCTATTATCAATACAGTGACTCGACTACATCAGAGGGCAGAGTGGCTCTGGATTTGCAGCACAGAGGGTTAAGTAGTTTAAGTCTAATCTCAAAGAGGCCAATTGATTGGCCTCAGGAGTAGAGCCGCGTGTGCAGCTGTCATTATTTATCACTGGTGGAGATTAGAAGGGAACATGCGGCAGGACAGGTCTGCTCCAACCTTGGGAGGCATCTCTGAAACATGTTCCCCTCTCACCTGGGCTGTGGTCGTCATTACACTGTGCAATCAGATTAAGCCTCATAACGACGAGTGTATGTGGCACCGTCGCATATATTCACCATCATCGAGTCGTCCGCAAATGGGTTCAAATGTTTCATGTGCACTACGTTCCTTGCCAAGATAATCCATGCCGCCCTGACAGATGTGTCATATCAGTGTGCTGTTTACACAGCTGGGATTATCACACAGGTGGGATTATTACACAGGTTTGCTTTGGTCACAGTAAAGGCCCAGGATGTACATTAAGGTCCCTGTAAAGTGATAAAAATATCGCTTCTGACCTTGTCACACATTGCACATAAACAGAGGTAGTTTAGCAGCAGTCCTCCACTCTCTCTCTCTCTCTCCCTCTCTCTCCCTCTCTCTCTCTCTCTCTCTCTCTCTCCCGCTCTTGATCAGCAGCACCTGCAGCCTCACAGCAGGTGTCTGCTCCCCTTTCTGTTCTTCTTCTCGACTTCATTTCCACATCTTTAGGAATTTTAGATGAAGTGTCGGAGCTCCTCTGTGTGTTTTTGCATCCAGGTAATCAGACACATCTGTGGGACAAAGACATCTCAGCTAGCTGGTAAAACAAAGGCACAGAGTACTCAACGGGCCTGAAAATTACAGCCCGGCTGGGTCGGGTCACATTTTCCCATTGATCGCAGTGAGGTGTTTTATGATGCTGCTGCTGTTGACGCAGCACACGTGACCTGTTGCCGAGGCCCGACCCGCCTTATTTGCAGAATTTTTCGGACCAAACCCACGGGTCCGGTCGGGTTTGTCGGGCCGGGTCAACCCATTGAGAACTCTACAAAGGCAGTAGTGAAGGAGCAGGGGCAGTGACTCACGAGTGAACGGGAAGCCACAGTTAAAGATGCTGAGCGTTTTTATATTGACACCGTGTTAGAGGACGAGCTAACTATGGCTCCTGTTTGTCATGAAGTTATATTTTTAGACACGCTTGGAGAGAAACGATTTTCACATTTAACTCCATAAGTCTTTACTCTACACATGTCATTATTTTTGACATGTTCTCAGCCACTGTTTTCTAACATGTACAATGTGTGAAGATGAGAAATGCTGAATTTGCTTTACGGGATCTTTAATCGATTATTAAGCTGTGATTTCATCATAGTACATTCGGTTTGGTACGGTACGGTAAAGTTTGGAAGAGTAAAGTTAGTTTCCCCTGAGTCGAGAAATATCTTCATTCTTTACGTACTCACCAGTGACACTTGGTCTGAGGCTTGAAACTGCAACGCTAATTCCGCACTTTTTAGACCCACTCGTAGAGGGACGGGACCTCATTCGCAGAATGTAAACAGTGTCCGCCATCTATGCTAACAGTTACGCTAACGGGTCCAAGTGTCACTGGTGGGCACGTAACAAAGAAAAGGGAAACTTTGTATGAGAATACAAATACAGTGTGAAGACACACTGATCGCAAGAGAGCGACACTTTTCTGTCGCCCAATCAGCTCATTGTCGTGAGAGAAGGTGGACTAGCTCCACCCGTACTTTACCGTACCATTACTCTTGTTCCCCCGAGGGTTTAGGACGGTTATTTTGGTACTTTCCCGAATGGACACGTAAAGAAAATACCAACCGTTCCACTCAGTGGAAACGTGGCTTTAATTGTTACTAAAATAATCGTCAACTATTGTGATAGACGATTCATTTGAGTGTTTTTTGAATAATTAAAACAAGCTCTTTCAAGCGTCTTAAATGCTACACGTAACTGGAGCTGAAACAATTAATTGCTTGATCGATTACTAAATGAATCGACAACTCTTTTGACTCTATCAATTAATCTGTTTGAAGCTTTTTTCATGATTAAAACAAGATTTCCAATTGTTTAAGCTTCTTAAATGTGAATATTTTCTTCATTTCTTCACTCTGGATAACAAAGACATCATTAAAAGTGAATCATTTTGGTTTGTGGACAAAACAAGACATTTGAGAACGTCATCATTTCCAAGTTTGACGAACACCAATCAACATTTTTTAAGGTTTTCTGATATTTTATGGACCAAACGATTAAACGCTTAATAGTTGCAACTCTACATCTAACAAAGAAATCATTCAATTTGTTTTGTGGACAAAATCAGACATTTGAGAACATCATTTTACAAGTCTGAGTGATCAACACATTTCAGCATTTTTTTGGACCAAACAAGACCTCGATTAATTGCGAAAATAATCAACACAATCGATTATGACAATAATTGTTAGTTGCAGCTATGTTCACCATGATTTATGAAAACATAATGTCCCATATTGTTGCTTTGCTCTCAGTTGCTCTTGATCTTTTCAACACTTAATGTACATTAGCAGACATCACAGTGTAATTATGTAGATCACTGTGTCTACACCAATATTAGCAGCCTGCTGTTTATACAGGCGGGGTGGCATAATTTATGCTTAATTAACATACTCCGGATCTTAATTCTTCCACAAGAGTGTGTCCAGCCTCAGCCTGCTTTGTATTCCATGATTCTGAGCAGGTTTGCGGGAAAGTGAAGTATCTCTGGCTAGTTCCTGCTTTGGCCGAGCCAGTGCCCACTAATTAGAGATGTTTGATTTTATTGTTCTGCGCCAGCAGCGACTATTAATAAAAAATAAAATATTGAAATAGCACACCCAGGCAATTTACAAAGGCATACATTTCTGCTTAGTGTCCCACAAGTCATCTAAAATTCATATCTGAGGGCAGTGTTCTCAGTCAAGATATAGATGATCCTCCTTATTTCTACTGGCTTGGTTTACTGGGAGTAGGTGCACGAAACTGGAAGGAAGCCCCGCTTAGTCAGAGCTTGGTGGAATGTGACAGATGGATGTGACTTTTCCAGGGTTGCGGTTTTTCCCAGCTTGTTATGCAGTGGACTGATGGAGAATTAGTGGCATTGTCTGAACAACTAACTTTCACTTGTTTCTTAATCCGTTGTTGTTGTTTCAGTACTTCTTATAGTAATAAATCATCAGCCTAATACATTGATATATCTGATGTTATCTTAAACTGTGTAGCTTAATCTGATAATCTTTTACTCTAGCGAAGGTCATGTCTGGAGCATATTGACTGACGGCTGAATCAATCCAAATCATAGGGAATGACATCCTCGACACAATTGTGCATTCAGATTAGGTGTGGAAAAAGCTTGTCTCTTTCTTGGCCTGACCTTGTGAGAGTTGTCTCTTTCACTTACGCTTATTTAATCTCTTCATTAACCTATTGAGTCCCATCACTTTCACTGATACAGTGCTCTACAGTATTCATTCATTCATTATCTCTAACAGTGCCCAATTATGACAAAACATCTTTTAATCCAAACTAAGGCTGAAACTCATTTATTTACTGAAGTAGCAGAATGTTGAAGTGTATTCATTGCTCACACCCCAGTGTTATTCAGTCTGTCAGCTGGTCTAATTCAACAAAAACAACGTACCCAGTGATTTGGATGATTATAAAAGGAAAAACATAAAATCATCACAAGAATCTTCCAAATTCTCTTGGAACATATCTTTTAATTTCTTTTTATGTGAAAATAAATACAAATACAAAAAAAAACACCCCACAAACATTGAATTATGGAACAAATGTCTTTTCTTGAGTGTTTCTTATGTTAATGTGGTAACTGCAGTATATTTAAATATACTATTCACTTTGGGAGTCTGCCTTTATCTCGCTAGACAAAACCTGGAGTTTCTGCCTAAATGTGAAGTGACATATCCTCCCCCTGAGCGACTGTAATCCTCAGCTCTGTGATGGAGTGGTGGTGGAGAGAATAACCAGCATGGGAGCAGAATTAGAAGCGCTCTGTAAGAGATTCGGGCAGATGAAGAGAAAAGGAGGCCAATCTTTTTGGTAATTCCAGCTGCTTTAAACACTCTTCCATTTGCCCTCTGGGCATTTTAATGATGCTCCCACGTTAGACAGGATTTTGAGGTGCCAGTGTACCGTATCTTCAATATAATCCTATGACTTTACATGTGCATGCATATCTAGCGAAGCATGTTGCTCCAGTCTTTGTTGCTGCATCTTATCTATCCACACTAATGATGCAAACCCACACCTATTAAATCTGTCTTCTGATTTATGGAGCTCTGACAAGCAGTGGGAGGGTCCTGCATTAATGCACACTGTTAGGGATTCAGCAGCACAACAGTCACAACAGGGCACTTAATTATTCTCTATGCAAAATCAATATGTTTCTTGCAGACCAGACAGGGCCCTTAGGAGGGCAGGTCTGCAAAGGGAGGGAACATTTTCTTTTTTTCCTAGAGGAGGAGAAGGAGGAGGCTTTTGAGGGTAGCTTCCTCCGTCTCTCTGTCAGCCCTCTTTTGAATCCAGGGGACATTATTTTCATGGTTGTCCTCTCAGAGCCTGGAGGCTGGCCTGCCTTGACAGAATGATTCTGACAGCTGTGGCAAACCAATCGTCACTTTTTCTTTAATTTTGTGTGTGCAGCTCGGGAGCCAGGAAGAAGAAGGGCGGGGGGTCGGGGGAGAAAATAGAATAGGACGGAATGTTGAGGCTTAAAACAATTTCTCTATTTATGAATTTCCAGGGAAAGCGACGTCGTCCGTGCATGTTCTATGTTTGATAAGGTCACATTCGGACGTCAGATATTTGTACTGAAGATACGATGGCATTAAATTTGTCCTAATTATGCATGGTCACACATTGGTGATGGTAAGCAGGTAATTTGACAGGATTATCAGTGCGTCTGCCGCCCTCCTCTGTTCTCTCTTTGTCAGCTTCCCACTGTAGTCGAGTCACCCTCGGAAACCTCTGCAGCACATGACCTGAATCTCAATGAGCCTCAGCTGCCACTGACCTCTCTGTCCTACCCTTCTCTTACAGTGCACAGTATATACCTGTTCACACACACACACAGTTACACACTCAAGGCTATGCCAAATGTGCTGCGGTACTTGAAGCAGCTATGCTCATTGCTTTATTGCGACTGAAGCTAAGATGTGGAGTATGAGAAAGACAGTGCTGCCTTCACTCCGTATAGTAGATTTTCAGTGTCTGCTACCAGGAGGACTCAGCCTACATCTGTATCACTATGTTTTCAACCAATCAGGACGTGAATTCAGGTTACAGATAACCACATTATGATTTTAAAAAATCAAACTATAATAAAATGCTGCATGGGATTTTTCAAACTAAAATTTAGCAATTGGCTTTTTTTTAAATTCTTCTTCTTTGGCTCTAAAACACTGGGGTAGTGTGGACGTCAGGGACGTCTGGAGTAGAATTAATGCATTTTTAAATAAAAATGGAATAGCTTGGATGTAGCTCATACTATATTATATTCCCAGGGTGGGAATATATCAACCTGATGCTTTTATCTGGAGAGTCCAAAATCACAGAGCACTCACGGTATTGTTACTGTGTATTGTAGATGTGACCAGTGAAAAGTCACTAAAATTGTTTGGTGTAAAAAAAAAAGAAACTTTGAGCCAATCCCTTTTACTGTCACATGAGGGCTACAGATAGTTTGATTCCCGAAATGACCTTTCCCCACTTCTCCATTTTTCTATTCCCTTTAAATCACACAGTCTGTTTCATCTCAGCTCTCGATCTGGTTCCTGTGATGTCGTTGAATGTCACAGCTGAAACCCCCCCCCCTCCCACTGTGAGGTATAACTACACCGTAATATAAGCTATGACAGGATCTGCAGGGGCCAATGGAGCCGCAAGGCCCGGCTTCACAGGGAAAATTCACTCTTAAAATCTCTTCCTAACAATAGCTGACTGCTTGGATCAAATGTCATCATCAACTCAGGCACGATTCCCTTTGTCCGTTGTGCCTTTTGACATTATCAGGCTGTTTGCCACCTCCATCACCCCACCCACCCCTGACACTGCCCCAGGAGAAGTTTGCCAAGCCCTGCCTGGCTTGGCTTATTGCAAGTGAAGTGGACCATACCAAGAACTCCTGGAGGAGAACCATCAAGGGAACACAAATCTGCTTTACACCTGACCTTTATGTGCTTTTGTTACTAACAAGAGATGGTGGGTTTGGGGGAAGACGGGCGAGTGGGGGTTGTTATTTGCTCTCCCCTGGAGTGGAAACCCAGGCAGACACATGTGTGCAGACATCGGTGTCATCTGCATTTAGCCTTGTTCTGTCAGAGCATGTAGAGGTCAGTGTAACAATGTCAGCCCTCATACTCATGTAAACTCTTGTAGCGTTCTGTGAGCCTATGTTCAGAGTGAATGATTCGAGACAGATGCTTTCAGCATGTCTGGCCTGGGTGTGAGATCACACGGATGCATCACCTTTCTCTGGACTACGCTGTTCCTGGATTACATGTATTATATTACTTACAGAGCTCATTAAAAGGAGATTTTTATCGCTGTTGTACACGGTCATCTATCGTGTACAACCTGAGATACCGCCACACGCCGCTTTTCAGATGCTTTGGTGTTGTGATTGTCCAGTCAGGAGGACAATCACAATGACACTTGAGTCCTCACTTTTCGTAAGTGCTGCTGTCTTATTTTTGTGATGGATTCAAAATGGATCCAAAGCCAAGCTGCGCTGACAGTGCCCTCTGCTGGACCGCATGGTATTTACTTCGGTTCAGATATTCTAGTGCCCCTCCAGGTTCGAATGCATAACACAAAGTGTTAGCCCTATTTGGTGTAGATCAGAATATCATCCTAACAATACTATAAACACTAAATCATTTTTTGAGATGTGATCTATGATCTTCAGAAGGAGACAGTTTTTTGACCAGTGGGAATATGGTATAGGTCTATATACGTGATCGAAGTAGTGTGTAGTACTGGCTCTGCTCCCCTCTTAGCCTCACACAGCCGTGCAGGCAGTTAAAACATTGTTAAGTATTTTCCTCAGAGCAGAGCCTCACACCCCGGCTCCTCTGGCTGTGGATTCTTTGCATTGTGCTTGAAAACATTTGCCAGTCACAATTTGGCTGCCATTACCAGCCATCAATAAAATGCGCTATTGTGTGAGCACTAATGTGTTTACAGTTCACAGAAGGCACCCTGACGAGGAGACTTTGTGGCTGCGCAGACATGTGATGCTGTTATGAAACACTACACTGTAGGCATTTTTCACGGGAGACATTGTGTGACATGTCACAGTTCAAGTACAAGTGTGAAATAATACAAATAAAACAGTCATCTATGGATTTCATGTTAAGTTTTTACCTTCAGGGTCTTGATACAGATCAATCTGACTCACTGTGACGCTGTTATTGCTCACTGGGGTGACTGCAAAGTTAAATCAGTGAAAATACAGTTAGATGCATACTTTATTCATCCCCCTGGGAAAATGAGCGGGTTCAAAAGGCCAATCGGTCAAATGTACCAGGGATTAAATGGTGAAATAATTTTTAAATAGTAGTGTGACTTGAAATGTTTTAAAGTTTGTGGAATATCCTTTTATGAACGCTCTCTGTGCACCGAGGCGAGGTCTTCAAAGGATTTTATTTTCTTTGTTGGGATCTAACTCCAGCAGTCGGCTTCCAAAATTTTGTGGAAATTCTTCCCAGAAGATTGGAAGCTGTCACAGCGGCACATTAATGCTTTTGTTTTAATGAGATTTCAACAGTCACATCAAGTTTGAGGGTCCACATACTTTCAATGGCTGTACTTTCAATGTAGTTCATGTTGCATCACCTTACACTGTTTGGTGTTAAGTTGTATATTACAAGTTACTCTTAAAGGAATACTTTTAGGATTTGCATTTAGCTTTGTATCACTAGAATAGGGGTAGTCTTTGTTAAAAATTGTGCTTCCCAACCCCCTGAGTTGAGAAATATCTTCATTCTTGTCTTTGTTACGTGCCCACCAGTGACACTTGCTCCTGTTAGCTTAACTGTTAGCAAAGATGGCGGACACTGTTTACATTCTGGGAATGAGGTCCCGTCCCCCTACGAGTGGGTCTAAAAAGTGCAGAATTAGCGTTGCAGTTTCAAGCCTCGGACCAAAGCTCGGACCGAGTGTCACTGGTGGCCAGATATTTCTCGACTCAGGGGAAAGTGAGGTTGGGAAGCACATTTTTTCAAAAGTACTCCCCCTATTCTAGTAACACAAAGCTAACTACAAATCGGTGAAGTATTCGTGTAACTACTGTAAGTAACTCATCATTTCATGTTCACAGTTAACACAACTAAAGAGCTTTAAAAGTGAAGAGTGTTATGTCGATACACCACACGCTCCTGCTCACACGTGCGCTTCATGTCGGCCCCAAAACGCTTCATGTCAAACGCCAGCTCCGTAACTGCAGTCTGCGACGGCTGCGTTTAATCAAGCCCCGGCTGCTTCTCATCAGCCCGCGCATTACCCATCTCTGCTTGGCTCGTGGTCATTTTACACTGACAGCAGATTTATAAGGCTGCGTACAAGTGTACTCCAGTGAGAACCGGAACAATCTTCAGCCTTCACAGCATTCAGCTTTTGTTTCCCCCCAAAGTGTCTAAACAGCACATTTGTCCAGAAAAATAAATAGACATACTGTAGGAATTCATTCACAGCTTTGTTTCACCTGCTTGTTACAGCAGGTTACGGCACACTTGTGTGTATTCTTCAAGAGTTTTTGTGCGCTTTTGGCCGGGGACTTCTTCTCCACCTCCTCCAGCCTCTTTGTGGCCTCACTCATCAGCTCCATCACCATATGGAAACAGCTGGTCCTCAGTGTTGGCGTGCCCTCTGCACAGCATGAAGCAGCCTGGAGAGAGACTCAGGGAGGGGGGGGCACCGAGAGCGAGGAGGCTTGTTTTTCAAAGATTATGGATTTGGTTGTGGATTATCCGTTTATGGTTTATTACCCAAGTGCGGGGAAACTGCTACTCTAAACACTCACATTCTGTGGCTGCGTTATGCTCTGCACTGGTGCAAGCCAGTCACGGGGGAAGCAGCTGGGCAGAAACTCTTCACAACCGTGACTCCTTAGGACATCCACAACACAAGTGTTTCTGTGGAAATCCTTGACATTTACTTGACCTTATGTGGATGATATGATGATTCTCTCTTTCTTTTGACATGTGCTGGGGTTTCTTTCTGATACTGTATCAGCCTGAACACATAGAGCAAAGCCAGGGTCTTCTTCTATTTTGTCAGGATGGAAGGAAGGATAATAGAGAGGCGTTTTAAAGTTATTTTATGTGTGTGAAATAAACAATTGTGTGGAACTTGGATTCTGCTATTTTAACCAGAACTACTTGCTTTATTCTTCTTGTTCACAGCAAAAAGCCTCAGGCAAGGTGCTGTTTGACCTGGTGTGCACGCACATGAACCTCATTGAGGGCGATTACTTTGGCTTGGAGTTTCAGAACCATCGAAAGATGATGGTGAGTGAGGACGAAGATGAATATTTATTAAGTTTTGCTTAAAATCAGCTACTCGCTAATGTATTGCTTCTCTTTTTTCCCCCCACAGGTTTGGTTAGACCATATCAAACCCATTATCAAGCAGCTCAGACGTAAGTGTGTCAAAATACAGCGATGTCTTCTTTCAAGGAATCTTTTTTGTTCTTATTCCACCGTGTTTTCTCCGGAAAAATGATGGATTATACACTGTGGAGCAAAATATGCTGATTTCCTGCATCCAAAGAAAAATAAAAGGAAGTTTTCCACTAAAATGTTTTGTGTTATTCCAACATTAGGACCAAAGCACACAATCCTGAGGTTTGCTGTGAAGTTCTTCCCTCCAGACCATGCCCAGCTGCTGGAAGAGTTGACGAGGTGAAACGCACTCCATTTCTACATTGTGTTTTTCTTCCTTTTTGGCATTGAAATGTGCATTTATGTGGGATTTGTGAGTCTTAAATGTTTCAGTGGTAGAAGTGGATTTGCAAAATGTGCTCTGGCTCTCAAAAGATGTATACCCTGCTCAGTTTTGAAATCCTGGTGTCATGGTTGCCATGTTTTGTGATTTAGCACTCGGGAGGTGAGCGTGGCACTGATGATTTCCTGGCTTCTGTTTGCTTTTTGTGAAGCTCTATCATGACTTGCACAGAGTGGTGAAAAAAAAGTGTTGAAAGTAAAGTGTTGATTTGATTCTGTACAATTCTATCCTGTACAATAGTAATAGTATTTTGAATGTGAACATATTACAGCAGCAGGCTTTATTGTTCCACGGGGATATTCCATGCTGCTTCAGTGTGAGGATTTATTGGGCTTCTACGTTTTATGTCATTGTAAATGGAATATATTTGGGTTTTGAATTGTGGGCTGGGTCTTACTCTGGATTCCATCCAAGAGAAGCAGCACTGTAACACAATAAAGCATCTCAGTAAATCTTCAATAAATGACTTCACTCAACTTATTACTCGCTAAATCTGAAATGTGTACATCGCAAACTCTGTTTGTCAAATCGGAAATATAGATTCTCTGATCTCATTGAATTCAGCTGTTGATGCAGCGGTTTATTTTGTCCATGTGAACCCACCACCACTCCACCCATGTTGTATCTTCTAAAAGCTGTGTGTGTGTGTCTGTGTCCAGGTACCTATTTGCGCTCCAGATCAAACAGGATATTTCTTGTGGACGTCTGACCTGCAACGACAGCAGCGCCGCGCTGATGGTCTCCTATATTATCCAGTGTAAGTCATTGGCGACTGCTCATTTAGTACAAGAGCCTGAGGCAACAGCATCGTTATACAGTGTATATAGCACAGCGTATACCACTGCAAATCAGTTACCCGTACGTTTCCATGGATACCTTTCAGCCGGTTTCCTGTGCACAATCTCGCAGAACTGATTCAGAGCAGCCACACGTATCACGGAGCCATGTCAGGAAATACCAAGCATTTTCACAACCTGACATTTCACAGCACGTTACACTGCAGTGATCAAACACCACATGAGTGAAGATGGAGATCAGTGAAACGTGGCGTATGCATATATGACACAGCTACTCACAGCTATCTTTTGGAAATAGTGTGTATTATTCTGTGGCAAGCAGCACTGAAGCTGCTTTTGAGGCTGAGATTCAATGGTGTTATTTCTCCTTTTTACTTCACAACCTGTAAGTCATTTCATACAAATATGTTTCTTCTGTTACTTTTCAGCTGAGATTGGGGACTTTGAGGAGAGTCATTGCCGGTCGCACCTCCTTAATAACAGCTACATTCCAGATCAAATGCCCCTGATTGACAAGATCATGGAGTTTCATTCGAAGAATATGTGAGTCTCTTGAACTGTGGGCTGTACATGCATTAACATCAGAATAAGGGGTTCTTTCCATCCAATCATGCTTCTCTTAAAGTCGCTCAACACAAATGACTCTGTTCACCCGTGAACAGGAAAAGTTGTTTCAAACTTGGCGTGGGGGAAGTTTTATTGTCCAGGTGACACATTCAGGAAAGCAGCTGTTGAATAAGTTGGCTCATTCCCAAGAGAACACTGTTGCAGCTCTTTACCGTAGATGAGCTCAGAAATGAGCCTGTGTCTTCACAAGTTGAAGATACAAGTTTGACTAGGTCTCCAACAACAAAAGGGCGTCTTCATAACAATGAGCTGAAAGCGTCCTTCAATGAACCTAATGACTCATACAGACATACTGTACATCAGCTGGTTTAGTAGGTTTAAAAACCCAGCTTTTGATGTGTTTTACGTGACGTTTAAGCGGCTATTCACACAAAAACGAGTCTATGTGAATCCGCTTGAGTTTTATTTAGTTTTATTGGCATTTTGTCCGCATAGAAACAGCGTTTTTGGGAAATGCTATTGTTTGAAAACGGTTCCCAGAGCGGTAAAAATATGAAACCTTTGTGTTTTCATGACGACAACCAATACACTACGTCCCACCTCTCTGCTGCACTGGCATGTTAACTTTTATTTTCTTTCCTTATCTCCTGTCATCCTGTCTCCGTTTCTGTGATTGTGTCACATAGAGGTCTGGCATGTGTACTTTGCCGTTCCGGTTCTGTGTGGATAGGACCGAAGTGTGGATGGTTATTGAACTTTTTTATTGGCTCTTTTTTTATCCTGTACTTTCTCTTTTGATCCTTTACTCTCCTACCTTCTGCCTAGCAGCAGTGTGCTGCTGGGAGTATATCACTGGAAATCTTCCAGATCTCCTCCCACCATTCTGCCTCAAAATTTCAAACACATCAGTCCAAAAAGTCTGAATATGAGCCAAAGCTTTGTCAGCCTTGTCTCACCTCTGCGTTATACTGAGCTGTGTCAGAGAGGGACTCGCTGTGGACGTCTACTGCTGCATGAAAGGAGCATAGATTTGATTTGACTGCAACTCTTTGACTTGCTTTGTTCTTACTCCCCAAGGCTCTCTTAGCTGATAACTGTAACTCTTCTGGTTAGATTGAAGAGTTACAGAGTTGCAGAGTCAAGTCTCTTATTAGGCGGCACACACAGGAAACGGTTCCACTGATAAGAATTAGGAAAGTTAGTGTTTGCAGCCCCTCACCATTGGCTGGATGGATGGACGTTATTAGATTCAGATAAAAACTTCACTAAACAAAAATAAGCTGCATCTCTCCTCGGGAACACGGGCAATATCTCCCAGTGGGATCAATTATTTGTCAGTTTTGGTCTTGTCATGTGATGTTGTTGATTGTTGAGAAAATAGTTGAAATAAAAGACATTGCAAGTCTCATCTTTAACCGTGCTGCTGTTGTGTTTTGTGCTATAGAGGCCAAACACCATCAGAATCAGATTATCAGTTATTAGAAGTGGCGCGAAGGCTGGAGATGTACGGGATTCGCCTTCACCCCGCGAAGGATCGCGAGGGCACAGTCTTAAGCCTAGCCGTGGCACACACCGGAGTCCTCGTCTTTCAGGTCAGTAACGCCGGTCCGTAAGTCGACTCGTGTGTTAAATGTTGATCCTCTGCGTCGTGTGTTTCTCTGTTTGCTTCCATGTATACAATTATTGTTTGTTTTGAGTAAAAAAAATCCTTTTTTGTCGCCGCAGGGACACACAAAGATTAACGCCTTCAACTGGTCTAAAGTTCGTAAACTGAGTTTCAAGAGGAAGCGCTTCCTCATCAAGCTGAGACCAGATTTAAATGTAAGCTGTGTCGCTGCTTTGTGCCGTGCATGATTAAATCATGCAGCGAGTGTAATGACGTAAATGTATTAAATGTTCTCTACTGCACTAGAGTTCATATCAGGACACGCTGGAGTTTCTGATGGGTAACAGGGACTGTTGTAAAGTCTTCTGGAAGATCTGTGTGGAATACCACGCCTTCTTCCGCCTCTTTGAGGAGCCTAAGCCCAAGCCCAAGCCGGTGCTCTTCACACGGGGTTCCTCCTTCAGATTCAGGTAGAGGAGAGTTTCCTGCTTATAACAGTCTCCAAGAGCTGTGCCTGATGGACTCATCGTTATCTCCTCTGTACTTCTGTCTGCAGTGGTCGCACACAGAAGCAGGTGATTGATTACGTGAAGGAGTCCGAGTTCAAAAAGATCCCATTTGAAAGGTAAGTGCTGCAGACATGGTGCATAACGATGCTGAGGAGTGTATAACACTGACCCTAAATGTCCCGTCTGCCAAGGAAACACAGTCGGGTCCAACACAACAGCCGCCTGTCGCCGCTGCCTTCTCCACGTCACCATGAAGTGCCAACAGAAGTGAGTGTCGTAGCCAGTTAACTGTATTTGCAGTGGGCAATTAGCTTCGTGAGGCCTGTGTCATCTCAATGAATCTCATTATAGTCATGATCTTGTGTTTCCATTTACTTTATAGTGTACTGCAATCATGTTGGTTTTTCAGTCTTTCAAAGCCTACATTGTAAAATACAATACAGTTCCGCGCCGGCACTGATGATTATTTTCACAGCTGATTAATCTGTCAGTTACTTTTTCTTTCAATCAGTTGTTTGAAAAGTGGAAAATGTTAAACTGTGTCTCTGAGACGTGTTCACAAAACAAAGGTCAGTTTAGTCTTACAGAGAACAAAGGAATCAGAAAATATTCACATCGAAGACACAGATTATTCCATTTTGTTTTCTTTTTTTTTGTGGTGTATAGCAGGAAAAAAAAGAGTACATGGAGAGTGTAGAAATCTGCTTTAATGGACAAATAAACACATATTTAAGCTCTATTCAGAGATGATGTTAATGACTGTGTACTCACTCTCCTCTAATCACTTGATATGAGTTGATTCATTAGAGCTGACACCCCTGATAACATCAGTCAAGAGTTTGTCTTCTGTCTGGTTTCTCATAATCACTACTTACAGCGACACCTTCACCAGAGATGCATATTTTGCCCGCCGTCCATATGCGTTAGCTATAATCATAAAATCATGTCCTCTTGAAACGTTTTAATTCTCTTCCCCTCTCCGTTTCCGTCAGAGATGTGCTCCCAGGGACAGAGTCGACTCCCCTCCTCAGCATCATTGGAAAGAGTCGGCGTTGGTGAGTGCAGAAGACCCCTCTGCCTCGCGGACAACGAGAGCAAGCCCCTCCCACCAGAGCAACGGCCATGAGGGCAGAACGGGGTCTGTGTCCAGACCGGAGGAGACGAGAGGCGCAGCACGACAGACCCACCAGGAGCATCAGAGTACAGGTCCAACATCTCAGGCTGCTGCCGTCAGCAGCTCTTATTTCAGCCGCACTGACTGGGGTGATTTAGGTAGTGAATATAAAATGGGAAGGGAGCAAAATGTTTGGTTGAATCATAGCTGTAGGGAGCCGGCCATGCTCCACCAGGGGTTTGGCTCTGGGAACGTAAACGGAGCTTATCAGGTACAATACAGAGAGTCTCCTTCCTCTTCTAAGGTGTCACTCAGAAAGAACCATGAGTTTGACGAGTTTCCAGAGCAGTCATTCAAAAGGCCTGACCTAAGCCCTGTCCATGGCACCATGGCGGACGTTAGTGCTCGTAGTAGAGAGAGGCAGAGCGTTGTCACCGGTCCTCCCACAGACACGTCCCCCCATAGCTACGGCTATGCTCCCCCTCACTCTGAGGCGGGCGGGTCCACCCCCGCCCCGAGTCGCTCTGAGCGCTCACTCAAGCCTCACAAAATGCGTCACAACTTTGACACGGACCCAGACCACGGAGCGTCCTCGGCGGGGCACGAATCGCGCCCCGTTCTGTCTCGGGCCGAGCGCATGGCTGCTCTGGAAAGACGCATGACGGCCAACGGGCTCTCGGCACCGAGCAGGTCCAGGTCTGGTCCCGGGCAGAGTCGCTTGGGTCATGCTGGTGTCTCTCACATGGGAGCACTTCAGATGAACGACTGCTCCACTACCAGTGGGTCAGAGTCTAGTGAGTCTGAGGTGGAGACAAACAGGGGCAACTGCAGCAGCCCTCTCATGTGTGATGATAAGGTGGAGACCAGCACGTCTTCCCATATTCCCCGCAACAAGTTTTCCTTCGGCAGCCTCCAGCTGGACGAGGACGGAGATGAGGACGGATGCTGTGTCTTCAGTGATGAGGATAGTGGGCAGATTTTCAGCTGTTAGACCTGGATGGATGTAGTTTGCTTGGCGTTTTCTTCTTGGCTGCATGGAGAGACTTTATTGTTCAGCAGAAACACAAAAGGGGCCATATTAGAATTTTACACTGATGCATAAAATGATTTATTTATTCTTTTAATTTATTTAAAATGAATAGTGTGCAGTTAAAACGTAAACGCACTGTACCGGATTATTGCTTAGAGCTTATTTGCATCTTCTGACCCATGGTGGGTAAGAACAACACAAAGACGGCAACAACAATAACCTTTGCACACATAACGAAAAAAGCACATCAGATATATTATCAGTTCTTTGTAAGAGGGTTCTAAATAAGGACGCTATGGTTCCAACTGCATTTTTCCCCCAACACTCTTACATTGACTTTGTATTTCTTAATTCAATGTTTTTTTTTCTGTCACACCTGCCTTATGATTTCCAAATGTCCGTAGGCTCTAATTTGACAGTAGTTGGTCGGACTTCGTACACTTTTCTGCAAATGCAACTTGTGCTCATTATCAGTATTTTTAGAAGACCTGGGGATATTTACTCGTGGCAGTAATTGTTATTGTTAAGTATATAAGTCTCTTTTATCTAAGGAATAGTGCTAATGTGGCACCTGCCGTGAGAGTAGCAAACACTTAAAAAAAAAAAAAAAGCTGCTTTTGTGACCTAAAACAGAAATGTCCATTCACTAAAGTGACACGAATAAAACAGCAGGATAAAATACAGCTTAACAATATTCTATTGACTGTTGTGTAAACAGGCACTAGAGACCAGCAGGGGCTAAGCCACGCTGAAGTGAAATTAAATGTCTGTTGCAGTGGTAGTTCAGCCTCTCCGCGGCAGTTTATGGCACTTATGCCGACAGCTGACATCCCTGTCTGCACTTGACTCATGCTCAAGCATCTCTGCCAGCGATTTGGTGTCTCCGCTCAGCTGCTGTTGTCACACACACACACACACATAACAATCTCCATTCACAAAAGAGTGAAGCTGCACTTTTTTCCCCTCTCACTTCTTTGCATGCCTGTGTTCTTGTTAAATTCTGTTTTATTTGTTTATATGTTCTGTGCATGACATTTTCTTTTTCTTTTTTCATTGTCCAAAGTTTGCACTGTGTCTGTCAGCGTTAAACTGTCATATCTGTATTTTCTTTTTTCACTCTTTTTCAGTCGTGGCTGCATGTACACCTGCTCTGTCACTTCACTCTCTCTGTGCTGTGCTGTGCTGTGCTGTGCTGTGCTGTGGAAAAACAAAAACAAAACTTTCTCTGCAGTGATCCAGCTAACACTTCATTATTCCTGAGGAGATACATTTAAGAATGACAGAAGCTGGGGAATACGCGGGGGATAGAGGCAGGGTGTTGTGCGTGTGCAAAGCCAGTTCAAAGGCAGCACTGCATGGACATTGCAAAGCTGATATTTCAATTTTTCCATTTCATGTTTCAACTTGAAGCCTGAATTCAAAGCTCCATTGGTGTGAATGATGTGTTTATTTTTTTTTGTGAGGTACTGGATCACTGCACTGTGAGGGAACTCTCACACAACCTCACCTACAGACTTGGAGTAACACTCCATCTACCACCGAACATGTTTGTTCAGCTCAGAGTTCCAGGTCTGCGGGTGAAATCTGTGTGTTTTTCACTACGTATGGGATGTTCTTCCTGTGCTAAACCGACACGGAAGCATGAATGTACTCTAATACACAAGCAGTCGCTCACAGTCACCTCACTGTGATGTCGTGCTGTTTATCAAACACATTAATGTCAAAATGGCTTTTAAAATAAGGGACGTATGCCGTATTTGACATATTTTTTATGTTTGCAAACTGAATGTAGAGAGCTGACTGAATGTACGTTTCCTCATTACCGCCTACTCAGTATTATAACAGTCTCACGAGGCTGCTGCTGAATCTACTTGAAGACCACAGAATGTTGGAGCTCCTCCTTTCTTTTTCTAAACTTCCCCCCTCAGCGTGTCTCCCAGTTTCTTATCCGCTGACTCACTGCGTTTCTCTAGAAACATTCACCAGGCTTTTGATCTTTCCAAGCCGCTTTGCTCGCAATTTATATTCATTTACAAGTGTTTGTGTTTCGTTTGGAGTCAATAAAAATGACCTGTATGAAGACAGATATCTGAATCTTCTTTGTAGGATCCCAGACGTCGGTGTCTGGTGCGACTGTCCCCTTCATATTCCCGGTAGATTTGGAGCGTCGGTTGTTGCGTGTAGTTGTAGTTGTGTGGTAGCTTTCTGTGTGAGTCACTCCTTCCCCTCTCCTGTGTTTGGACTAACTCTTTCTCAGAGTTTTGCTGGAACGTTGGGTTAATTGCAGTCATGGGTTGCGCTGGTCTGTGCACGTGTGTGCACCGCTGTTGTGTTTCCGCTGACGCACAGAGGAGGGGGCGACTTGCAGCTACAATAGAGTAAGTAATGTGAATGAATCCTGTCAGTGTAGATGGCACCAAGTTACTCGGGCCTCTTAATCATCCTGCAGTGTGTGTCTCGGGCTTGTGTATTGATTGACATGGCACAAAGGCTGCCAGAGCTGTCTGGACTGTAGAGTGAGTCATGGCTAATGTTTCACTTTCTCCCCCCCCCCCCCCCCCCCCCCCAACTAGATGTGATTTGTTTCCTGTATGGTTTACAAAGACAAACTGTGTTAGTAAACACTGAGGTAGTTTGACGTCGCCTACATATGGCGGAGGTGTTTTCCATGAATTTTCCAATTTGAATTACAATTTAAATGTCAATACAGGACTATGGGTGATAATTAGTTTTATTGTGAGTTAATCAGCCTAATGTTTTTCTCTTACTCCATTAAATCTGCAAGATGTCACAAAGTAGTGATAAATTGCCGTCAGTTTTTCGGTTCATGGTGACTGACCTTCAAACCAATCGTTTTACAACCATAGAAAACACTAAAAAGCAGGACATCTTCACATTTAAGAATATTAGAACTAATACATGTGGGAAAATTTCCAATAAAATGCAACTCACGGGAGGTTTTTAAAGGTCCAGCGTGTAAGAATTAGTGCGATTGTGAGTCTGTCTCATTCCCAAGTGTGTCGGGGAACTACGGTGGCCTTCACATACCGGAAAAGGATGCCATTTGTCTTTGTTTGTGCAGTAAGTTTTTGCAAGAACTGATTGGTTTGTCCATTTGGGCTACCGTAGAAACATGGCATGAGATGATTTCAGCCTCTGGGATGCTTATTCCAAGCTTATAAAAACCAAACAATTGAAATTTCAAACAGATTATACACTTGTACAAATATACTTATGGGTAGTAGTTAAGTTTCAGCCACTAAACTCCGTAAATGTTACACACTGGACCTTTTAAGTAGGTGAGAGCAATTATTTTTGCCCACATGGCTTAATGTTGAGTTTGTATGCATATTTAAATCACTCTAACTTCCTCTCTTCTCTCTTGTGCAGGTGTGGTGCCCAACAGTCCTCACCTGTCCGTGTCCTCGGGACACTCCCACGGCATGGTCAACGGTCAGAAATCACTGGAGCTGTGCGGTCACTTTGCAGACGGCCGACAGCCTTCCCCACTCACCAGCCCGCTGCTCAACGACGCCTGCTGCATTCGCACCGACGACGAAGATGAGGGTCGGAGGAAGGTTTGTCAACAAGAGGAATTTAAAATTAGTAATTAAACAGGTTTTTTTTGTCCTATAAAGGTTGTGCCTCAGACTCAAAATAGCAGTGGACCTAGATTGCATGTCCTAAATAAATCTCTACTGGGACTGAAGCTGAGAATGTTCCTGTAAACCTACTAGAGAAATGGGTTAGACGGGTAAAACAAGTGTCGGACCTGATCGCGGTGAGATCGCTCATGCTCTGCATCCTCTCACTCTCTCTCTCTCTCCCTCTCACTTTGTTGTGATGTCTGTGCAGAGGTTTCCAACAGATCGGGCTTACTTTATCGCCAAAGAGCTGCTGACCACGGAAAGAACATATCTGAAGGACCTGGAGGTGATAACTGTGGTAAGATGGACAAAGTCTGCTCCACTGTTGCCTTTCTCTTGCACTCTCCTGCGGGTACAAAACATTGATTATCCCAGTTAGCTGGTCCAGCACAGTGCGCCCGCCAGAACACAGCCAGGCAGTGATACTGTGATATTTTGGCAGATGCCCTTTTCCATTTCCCACACTCGTGCACTGAAATGCATTTATCTGTCTCACGGAAGGCTGTGAATACTAAACTGCGTTCATGCTTGAAGAGATAGATGGATTTAGCTGCATGCTCCCTCTCGGCATGTGACTCCCTAAGTCTGGAACAGATAGACAGAGCTTGCTGCAAGCCGGAAAGAAAAAAAAACATTCGATAATATAATCGAATGATAATATTTGACCACATTGCAAAGGAAATGCATCAGAAAACAGGATATTAAATACGAGGTTATGAAACTGGTGAGAAATGCGGCCATCGTCTGATTCCGCACACTCTCGTGGATCAAATGAATCTCGTCTTTTCTCTGGCGAGCTCAAAGGCTGCGGCTTTTCTCGCCTCGTGAATTTGTTGAGCTTGTTTCAGCTCATTCTTGTTTCAGCTGTGTGTGTGTGTGTGTGTGCAGGCTTTGTCTCTCTCTCTCTCTCGCTCCCTCTCTCTCCAAATACGGAGCGTTGTGAAGTCATCCGAGCAACAGCTGGTGCTTCTTCTCAAACCATTCGAGAAACACTCACATTTCCTTAAAAGCCACTTCCCTTTTCCATCACGTCAGCTTAAATAGAGACGTCCGCTGTGCCCGAACACACAAGGTGCAGCATTTTGGCAGAAGTTAAAAAAACGATGGTGTGAGGAATGACTAGTGTCTGATTCTTCCATTTGTCCTCGGGCAACAACAGAAGCTGAGATGGGGAGTGTTTACTCCGCATTGATCAAAGCTGTTCTTATGATGTTAAATGTACTTGACATGTAACAACAACTAAAGCAGAATGAGATCAGAGTACCGTGGGCTCAAACCACAAAAACAAATAAACTGACAGAGGAGATGCTTATCAACTCTCATCAAGGGATAGAAACCATGTCTAAACTTTTAATCTCTTTCATACCTACTACATCCAAATGTTCACTTCATGGTCGCTTTATCTCGTCTGAACATTAAAAAACACTCATAAATCTCAGGGAAACCCCTCTGGATTAGATTCTACAAAAGTAAAAGTTTTCTATTTTCTTATCTAAAAATCACAAAGGTGCCTTGAAGCATTTTATATTCGGCACAGCCTCACTCCACAGTCCCTCAAGTCAGATAAGAAAGGAAATATCTCTCTGTTTTCACAGTGTAAAACTAAAAACACGACCATGACTCCTACTACTGTGTTGAATTTCTTTTTTGCTCCGTGGGTGTGAAGTCTCTGTGAAGTGGATTTCCTTCAAACTGATATTCAAAGCTCACTGTGCGCTGCATTTTGTGATTTGTGTCAGTCTTTTCAGAGCGCTGTGGGACAGGACGAAGCCACTCCGGACTCTCTGAAGAACACCATTCACTCCACATTCGAGCCTCTGCACAAGTTCCACACCGGTTTTCTCAGGGAGGTGGAGCAGCGGCTGGCTCTGTGGTGAGACTCCTCCACCAGTGTTCCCTGCTGGGATAAGAACAGATCCAGTGTGTGTCGGTTTTCTTTCTCTTTCAAATCTACCTCAATCTCGCCCCATTTCTCTAAAAATGAATTGCATTGGCACTAAGTCTGAGAGGGCGACCCGGTCCCTGTAGTTGACCCGAGGAGCTACTGTCTCCATGGCAACAGTCACTACTTTTCTTGCCTGTGGGTTCCTGTTGTCTGACCTCCTTAATGATGATGTGCTTTATTTAACATGCTCTGAGTCACACGCACACAGTGATTCATGAACCCTTCATAGCCATTATCTACAGACTACTATAGTATTTTAATACCAATACCTATGTTCACTCATTCTTAGTAGAGCTCATATTGAGTTAATGCTGCTGATAAGAACCACATTCAAATGCATATGCAAAGGATTCTGCACTTCATGTGTCTCTTTCCTTTCCTTTGCATATTCAAATATGCTGTAGCTTTGTCATTGTGACCAAGATTAGAAAGCTGAGATGAAGAGAAAATGTGTTGAACAGACTTAAGATATGTTTCCCTAAAGCTGCTGATTGAGACAAAAGCCAAATTAAAAAAACATTATTAATGAATCCATGGGAACCTACTGTATTACTGTTGCTCCCTGTCAAGTGGAAAGTGATGCTCAATGGAGACACCTGCTGGTAGGACTCAGGAATTCTCTGCAATTTAATGAGAAGTGTATTTTTTAATTTTTTTTCGAGGTTTAGTTCCTCCTTATGACCTTGCATTTGGCTCCTACAACATCTTTTCTTTTACTGAGACTAATGTATGTTGTACAATGTCCCTGATACTAATACCTTTAAACTAAACTAATGATTAGGCAAATCATTCCAAAGTTTATTCTGTTCTGAAAGCGAAATGTGTAAAGTTTCCGATGCAAAAACAACCTGTGCGTTTGTCAATTATAGGGAAGGACGTTCCAACGCTCACATCAAAGGAGACTACCAGCGCATTGGAGATGTCATGCTGAAGAATTTTCAAAGTTTGAAGGTGAGGCTGAAATGAGCGTAAAAACCACTTCCACGCCTGCAAAATTCATACTCCGCTGATTCCCATGCGTGCTTTCCCAACCTAAACCCGTCCACAGCCGCTGACCACAAACCTTCACAAGCAGTCTGAAGTTCTGTTGGAGCTGGAGAAGGCATGTAGGGCATCCCACAAGTTGGAGGGTGTCTGCAAGGACTTTGAGCTGCAAAAGGTCTGCTACATCCCCCTCAACGTCTTCGTCCTGCGACCGCTGCACCGCCTCATTCACTACAAGCAGATCCTGGAGCGCCTGTGCAAACACTACCCCGCGACCCATGTGGACTTCAGGGACTGCAGAGGTACGATGTTCTCGCCGATGTCTCTGGGTGTTCTGTCGCCGCAGAGAATTTCCAGTGATCCGTTACATGTGGTTGTTGTTGTTGTGTAGCTGCTCTGGCAGACGTGTCTGAGGTGGTGGAGCAGCTCCAGGGAAGCCTCGTCAAGATGGAGAACTTTCAGAAACTCCTGGAGTTGAAGAAGGATTTGATTGGCGTCGACAATCTTGTCGTTCCTGGTCGGGTGAGTTCATCGCTCGAAGGGGAATTCAATTCTCTGCCTGACTTCCTTCTTCCTGTGTGGCGTGTATCTAATCAATAATGCATTTTTTTTTTCTTCCTCAGGAGTTCATCAGGTTAGGTTGCCTCAGCAAACTGTCTGGGAAAGGCCTACAGCAACGAATGTTTTTTCTGGTAAAGAAAAAAACAAACACCCTTTGCTCAAATCGGGTCATGTCACTAACAGATTAGCCGAGTGAGCTCAGTGGAAAATAACGCGGCTTTTATCAGCTATACATTACTCACAGGTGTTGGCAGATGTGGTGCAACTGCAAATGTTGTTAAAAAAGGAAAATAACTCAGGCTTTGATGCTGTTACTTCATGGGTAGAAATGTACGTTACAAACACAAAACTAGAATGTCGATTATATAAATGAAGTTGGAATATGTACATTTAGTTTAGTGATTTAAAGAGAAACACACTCAAAGAAACTTGGTTTAGAAGACTGTACATCTCTGCTTTCTCTCTAGTTCAGTGATGTGATTTTGTACACGAGTCGAGGGATGACGGCAACCAATCAGTTCAAAGTGCACGGGCAGCTGCCGCTCCATGGCATGACAGTGAGTGCTTGGTCGGAGTTTGAATATCTGTGCTAAGCTATCTAAGCTGCTGCTTGTTCAATGTCTGCAGACACACACACACGTACAGTCACACTGTACACACACAGACACTGTCAAGACAAATACACGCACATCGCTCTCTCTTCATTTTCATCCTTGCTCCCTCCCTTTCCTGCCTCGTCGTCTATTTTGGTCCCTTGCTGTCCTAGATTCCACGGTTCTCTAATGTTTTTCCTGCGTGTCGGTGTTTCTGTGTGTTCTGTCAGATCAGGGAGAGTGAAGACGAGTGGGGTGTGCCTCACGCCTTCACGCTGGTTGGACAGCGGCAGTCGGTGGTGGTGGCAGCAAGGTAAGAACAACGGCTGTCAACCACAGGCGCCTCGTACCTCGACCTTTAAGTGCCTGCTTTTGCATTTTCTATGAGACAAGATTTGACATGTAGAGCTTTTTGTGCTGTTTTCGGACTTTTGTCAGGTGCAGTTGAGTTCTCACAAATTGTGAAATTGCAGAAACACAAAGATACAGTACATTATACTTACTTTACTTATGAGCAAAGGTGGAATTTCCATGCAATATAAAACTCAATTTTCAAAAACTAGCGGAAAGAGAACTTGGCTTGTGACCGGAGGGTTGCCGGTCCTAGCCGCAGCCATCTAGAGTCCTCACTGCGCCTGTCCCATGCCTGGAGAGATAGGAAGGTTGTGTCAGGAAGGCGTAAAAATATCTGACAAAATCAAACACTGTGACGACTTCCATAGAGGGAGAAGACACAAAATAAAACTTCACAAATTTAAATTGGCTTTGCATTTAGATTTAGACAGTTTTAAAACCACTGAATCCATATTTTTTATTGTCAGTTATTCTCTTAAAGGTTGCTGAATCTTATATTATCAGTTAGTAATAATGTTTGCACATATTTTTTTTAGGATTTTTAGTCCTCAAAAAGTTACTCATTGGTTGTTGTTTAGTAATACATAATACAGTATATCTGTGACTTCTTTTTTGCTTTGCACTGTTTTACTCTGACAGAAAAGACAGATAACCAGTTTGTCTCTGTTACTGTAACAGATGGTGTCTTATTAAGGGAAGTAAATTTTGGCAGGACACTTGGACAAACATGACTGGAACCTGTGGCATTCTTGTTAAGTGAACTATTTCCAACTGCCTGGATCTTCCTGCTGTGACTCATGACGCTGCTATATGTGTGTTACTGTAGTTCCCTAACAGAGATGGAGAAGTGGATGGAGGACATAAAGATGGCGATAGAGACGGCAAAAACCAGCAACGGGCCTTCATCTGACCTGCTGACCAACAATCTCACAGACAACAGTAAGATTAGCTTACAGCTGAATATAAATAAGTATAAATAAACTGTTGCCTTTTCGCAAAAAGACTCAGGTTTGCAACCTGGTCTGACCGAGGGCCGATTTTCCGGTTTCCTCCCACAGTCCAAAAACATGCACAATGTGAGAGTGAATGGCTGTTCAAGGTGTAGCCTGCCTCTCACCTTATGTCAGCTGGGATTGGCTCCAGCAGACTCTCATGTGGAGGATAATGTGATAGACACTGAATGAATCAATAACTCAGTCTGTAGTGCTGTCCAGCAAGGAGTGGGGAAGTCACAGTGGCTGAGAAGTTACTGTCTGATCTGATCTGTGAATAATCTGACTCTGTCGGTGTTTGAGCTCCCTTCTCCCCTCATCCCCCCTGCTCATTGTCTAGCAGTAACAACCTCCTGACTTTCCCAGAATGCCTTGAGGACTCCTCGGTGGAGGCGGAGTCCGAGGACGACACGGCCGCGCCGCACACCGTGCCGGAGAGGCCCGCTCCTCACCGCGGTAACACCATGGTGCACGTGTGCTGGCACAGGAACACCACTGTGTCTATGGTGGACTTTAGCGTAGCTGTGGAGGTACCAGCAAAAAAAACCTCCGACCTGCTCCCTCCCCTCCTGCCTTGCTGTTTTTCTTCCTCTGCTCCTGAGTGTGTGCCTGTGTCTAAATACACTTCAACTGTCTCTCAGTGGTAACACTATCGTCCTGTGCTGTGCTTCAACGCCTTTACTCTGCTTAAGTGTCTATGGAATTATATTAAAAAGGCTCACTTTTTCATTGTTAAATTCCCAAATAAAAATCGGAAGACCTAAAATATGATTATCTATATCTGAGACCAAATTATGGAAACATCTGTATTTTAATTCTTAACAAAAAAATATTATAGAATTTGGACTTGGTGCGATCACCAAATGAAAAGTGAAGGAATTTCTTAATCTTAAAAATCAGTGTTTTAAGTTTTAAACTGTTATATGCACAATACATCCACCAACTGTTGTTTTTTCAGAATTGCCTGAAACCAACAGCAGGATGTGAATCACACGTGTGCAAATACAACAATAAAGATAAAACAGGACATCTGTACTTCTGTACAAAAGCTCAACACGAGGTGCTTTTACACAAAGTACCTTTCTATTCCGACTGTTAAAAACTGAAAATGATGAGCCTTAGAAAAGTCAATATTTGAACTATTTATGTTCTATAAACTCATTGCATGTCAAAGCTGATTTATTTGCTCTTTTTGCAGCCTCAGTGAAAAATACCGTTCCCACCTTTACTTCCTTTGGCTGACAATCACCAGCCTGACTGTCCTATGTAAACACAAAAGTGTGGCTTTCCTCTGTGGTTCTGTCCTTCTTTTCCCCTCCTGGCACTTAACGTCTTTGATTGTCTATAAATAGAGAGAGAGAGCGAGCAGTTCCTAGATGTGCTAAACGTCCTCATCTCACACTAACAGAATGGATCCTGTTTTGGGTTGTAGCCTCTCTGCAACCCAGCTGTGTCCTGATCTAGTTCTGCTCTTCCCTCTGTAACGATGTCCTCTTCACAGCCTTGCCTGGACACACCATTGGCTGATGTGTTAACCCCTGTCACCTGTCGCATGCCCGTGTTTCACCAACTCAGTCTCTGTGTTTCTGTCCTTTCCCTCCCTGTCTGTTTTTTTTTCTCTCTCTCTGTCTCTTTTCCCCATGCGTCTGTGCGTTCCTCTGTGGTAGAGGACCCTAGTCCAGTCAGTGAGAATAAGGCCCCCCCGGTGGGGCCCCCCAGTGGCCAGGGACCCGTGCCTCTGTCTGTTATCTGCTGGTACCGTGTTCAGAGCATCTCCTTTAGTGAATCCTGCCGGAGCCTAGAGGTAAAGGAGCCAGGCAGACAGGACAGGCCCCGTGTGTTTGTCTATATGAAACAATAACCCAACAATATGACATAAAACCTATATGTATATATATATATATATATATATATATATATACAGTATATATAAAAATGTAGTGGAAGTAGCTGTGGGGAAAATTACTGATAGATATTTCTGTAAAACATGTTGATTTAAAATCAAATTGATGGCGGAAGCACCATGATTATTAAATATATTTAAAGAAACCGTCACAAGTCCTGTTTTATGGTAAGTTTAGGTGACTGTTGGTGACTTTCGGCCTCTGAGTGGCGCTCAGAGTTAGTTTGAAAGTATGTGGAGTAGCATATGCTCAGTGCTCATGTGCAAAACAACACACAACAATGATTCATTTTAAAAAAGAGTAGCTGATTTATTGTTCAATAAACATCCAACAGCTATCCTCATAGACGAGCTGCACAGGACCTAAATCAGTTATAACTCAATTGATAGTCCATGGAAATAGTTAAATAGTTCGATATGCAGTAAGTCCATCATCAGAAAGTGTTGAATAAAGGTTAAAAACTTTTGTATCAATGTAAACCTCAAAGTAAAGTTACTAAAAAACTAAATCAGCACACATATATATTAACTATATTTATTATATGAATACATATAATATACACATTGACTAAGTCAGTCGAAATATAAGTACTCAGTGTTATTTATCGAAGTAAAAACATAAAACATGAAATGGGACGGTCCTCAACAACAGCAGATTAATGGAATATAAGTTACATTTCATGCTCTAGATTTCTTACTTGTTTTTCTTTCTTCGCAGAATCAACTGTCTGGAAATTTACTGCGGAAGTTTAAGAATAGCAACGGCTGGCAGAAGCTCTGGGTGGTCTTCACCAACTTCAGTCTGTTTTTCTACAAGTCTCATCAGGTGATTTGTCCGACGACGACGACTCTTTCATCCCCCTCCTCACTCTTGTGACCACCTGTTAGAATCTTTCACACCTTTGTATTGAATGTCAAATCTCTGTGTCAAAGTTGGAGTGAACACAATTTCCCAGGCTGCTTTTTATTTATTTTTTTCATCTCATTTTTTGATGAACGGTTTGGTTGCTCAAGTTTTTTCATTAACAGCAACACAAAAAACTAAACGTTAAAAGCCTTTTATATTAAAGTATAGGTAGAAAACCAACTCCCACACCATTTATATTTTACATGATACGATATTCTTAATTATACAATTTTAAAGATTAAAACGTTAGTTTTGGCTTGTGGCCCGCTACATAAAATCCACCTGTCCCAGTTTGTCTTTGAGTTGTGAGCAGTTGCACGAGGTGTCTTATTAAATAACCTTTTAAGATTCAGAAAGCATGTTGGGATCTGCCAAAAAAACATTAATAATTTGTAATTTGGTATTTTATGGTGTTTTCCCACCACATTTACTTGCTTGCAGGATGTTTACTGCATGAATGAATCCTCTATTGGTGTGCTCTTTTATTTTCTGTAATTATTTCCTTACCAAAATTCTTTAATTTATGCATTTATTCCAGCAGGAAAATTGCACATTAATGAACATCAACATTAATTGACTCATTTACATCTATATTCCAGAGGCACGTTAATGGAATAAGACAAAATATAATATATAAACAAAAACAAGGAAGAAAGAAACAAGAAAAACATGCAAATAACAACAATATCAACAAATAAGAAGTAGCATATGCTGTGCTCCAGTTAACACTGTGTAAAATATGTGATTTATTAAGGAAACCCTGGAAGTGAATAAGGGACCATAATGTTAAGTGACTGGTGCTTAAGTGCTTCCATTTCTCCTTAGGATGATTATCCACTGGCCAGCCTTCCTCTGCTGGGTTACTCGGTCACCGTCCCCTCAGAGTCTGAAAACATCCATAAGGACTACGTCTTCAAACTGCATTTCAAGTCCCACGTCTATTATTTCCGAACGGAGAGTGAATATGCGTTTGAGAGGTGCAGAGTCCGATGGTGCATGCTCACGTTTACTAAATATATTTGGATAGTGCGACGTGTGAGGACTGATGTCAAATGTCTTGTCTCCTGCCCACAGGTGGATGGAGGTCATCCACAGTGCCACGGTCCCCTCCGGTCGCACTCGTGTGCCGAACAACAAAGAGTCTTACCCTCACTGAGGTGACTCGTTCCCACGTGCCGTCTCCTTCAGGTGGCTGCCGCTCTTCCTCCCGTCTCCCTTTGGACTCTTTTACTTTTTCTTTTCTACATCTACAGTATCTGGGACATTTGTACATGTGTCCATGCACATTTTTGGTGCTTTTTAATGCTTTAATGGTGACATGTCCGCTGGTTTAGACTGCATCAGAGACTGCATTTTTTGACATTTTTACTCTCAACTCTGAAACCTCTTTTTAAGGATGTCATTTTATACTGTTTTCTAATGGTCTGAACCACTTCCTGTTTCTCTGATTTTACAATAATTTGCCACCGGTTGTTTTTAACAGCACGAACATGTTAGATATAGATACTCAACGTTCACTCAAAGATCGTCAAACTCTCACTGCATCATCATGTTTATTTCGTCTACTTCTTGATTTCATGGAAATCCCCTCAACTTCAGTGCCAAACTGGTTTATATCAGCATTCTGGAATTTTTTATGTTATTTTTTTACACTGGGGATAAGGAGCATCTCCTATGCTATATACCATGGACTTTTTTTAATTAGGTTAAAAAAGGCCACCTTATAAAAGGTCAAAGCTCTGTTCACACCTGGACCAGCACAACGTGTACTTGTTAAAAAGAAGATGATAAAAAATATGAAAATATTTTGTTGTATTACTGACTAGGATTGATCACAATGTGGCCAGAGGTAGCTGCCATCACCACTGATGCCATTTCAAGTAAATATTCTATCTGAATGTTTGCTTTATGAATACATTTCATTTTTTCTTTTTGTTTTTATGAATCTGCGGTATGGAAAATGTGATAAAATGTTCATAATCCTATTGTGGAGATAAGTTTAACTGAAAGCTTTAAAGAACTTTCAGTTCTAAGCGCTGTCACTCTCACTAAACAAGGCTGCTTCCTGTAAAAAAAGAAAAGAAAAAAAAAGAAGAAGTTATTTTATGGGTTTAAATGACTAGAAATATGCATTTGTCATGGTTTTTGCAGTGAAGTGAATGAACTGGAGGAAAAAAAACAACAACTCAGTTCTACTTAGAAATGCAGCTTATTTTCCAGACAACAGAGAGTTCTTTGGAAATGAAAGCAATAAAACACATATTCTGACTTTGATTCGTGTTCCCCGTGATTTGTTTTGGAGCTCAAAAACAAAAAAGGCACGAGCACTTCAGTGTCAGTACAGACATGACCTACAGAGGGCGTCACTGATCAAGAAGTTCAGCTGCAGACACTGCTGTGTCCTACACAGTTCTGTGGTTTATGGCAATGCAAACAAGAAGAAACCTGAAATATAACCTGCATATAACTCTAGTGTAGTTTGCAGAAAAAAACTGTAGGATTTAAGTTATCAAATGTGGGCAAACGTTACTGCTGGTGTTGTGAGGCACCTCACTTATTTCTCAGTTTCATTTTAAACAGCTGGACTTTGAGAAATTAACTGTTTCCAATGTGTATGAAGTACATTTTCACAGCAGTAAACAATAAAAGAATGAAGGAGTCAATTTCACTCTGTTAGATGACTGGCATGAAAACTCATCCATGGAGCAAAAGTTTTGAATAAACATTTAACTATTAAAATACAGTTTCACTTACTAAATACATTTCTGCATCTATGTGAAGAGAAGTATGTGTTTGAGTGTTTATTTTAAATTGATGCTTATTGTTTAACCTCTTCCCTGTCTTCCTTTCAAGAGTAACCCTTAATATTAAGTGACTTCCTCCATGTTATTACCAAATACGCTCAGATTTGTTGTTTGTTAATCACTGTATCTCAATTAATACAACCCTTAAGTAGTGAGAGTGACTTGCTTTGCTATTACCATCATTATCAATAAGATGGATCTGGTCTATTGGTTGATTTCACTGTGAAATCTGTGAAAATCTGCTCAGAGCAAATTAGACTTCAGATGCAAGAGAGACCAGAGAATCATAGAGACACTCAAAAACCACAACATATTCTCCTGTGATGGGATTTTTGTTGCAATGAGAAAATGCTGATTCAATCATTATTATCCTGTTCAATACTGGCAGTCTGGAGACCAGACACAGCAGCAGCAGCAGCTCTGACACAGCAGCCGGGAGTGGGCCGGCCTTTCAGCCGGTAAGGGGCGGAGTGCGCCGGGGAGGCGAGCAGATTACACACCTCCAGTCTGACTGGCGCAGGACGACCAGCAAAGCTCTCCCGAGGAGGACACTTTACCATGACAGCAGCAACAAAAGCCCGCGGGAGAAATCGGCAGCAACGCTGCACATGTTGACTTTTTTTGTTTTTAATCACAGTATATCGAGATGTTTGAGTGAATCGGCAGCAGGAGCAGCTCCAAAAAAAACATGAGGTAGCTTCAAAGTAGCGGCGCGCACGAGTGAGGATCTGAGATCTTCTCTAAATCTCGTTCATTCATCTTGGGGACTTTTTTTTGGAGGGGGGGAGGAGATGGCTACCCCTACGCACCCGGAGACCAGGAAGTTTACGCGCGGTCTGGGTAAACCTGGCACGGCGGCGGAGCTCAGGCAGAGCGTCTCCGAGGTGGTGAGGACGTCCGTGCTGGTCGTAAGTGCACTCACCTTCTCCTTCAGCCTGTCACCGCGGTTCACGGTGTCATCGTGTCTGATTAAACCGATATGCAGCAGGAATTTGTCTTAATTTGTACGCAACGACGCAGCTGAGTTGATATGAGCGGAGTGGGAGAACACGTGGGTTAACAAGTGCAGGTGATGACCAGTGAGTGAGTGAGTGAGTGAATGAATGAGTGACCCTGACCTTTACTTGTGGGTCAGTGAGAGAAATTGACTAAATAAATACATATGACACTGTTTAAAACACTTTACAACAACTTTAAATTAGTTTGTAGTCCATGGCCTGGTGCTACTATAACTATACTTGGAAAACACAGTACAAACAAAACACTAATTACTAGACTGAAGTTTCAACTAAAACAACAAACATAAATACACGTTTCCCTGTTTACATCAATGATGCAAACAGGGCTGACTGAACAATTAAAGCAAGTTAAATCTGACACATATACTTGGGGTTAGGCTAAGGATCTATCATACTCTTAACTTAATGCACAGGTTTTCATATCTTGAAGCTCTCATCCTTGATTAGAATATAAAGCAGTCACTATGTATATGATGCACAGTAAATACTGAACTAAAGATTGTTTTAAGATTACACTGCAAATCAAATTGCACATTTTTATATATACTTTTAGATATTTGCTCCCAATCACTCGGCTCAAACGCTTTGGAGCAATGAAACGGACACCAATACACATCAGTAATTGACCGTATTAGTAAGAGCATGCGAGAACAGCATTAAGCAGCAGCAAGGTATGACTAAAGAAGTCACGCAGAGCAAAAGATGGCTGCACAACTAGCACATGTGAAACAACAGAGGGTTACATGGGAAACCTAGAAATAGACAGAAGCACGTGCAGGTACATGTATTAGTAAAAGAAGAAACACACGTTCACATTGGCAGGATAGCAACACAAAGGATGTGTGTCAGTGTTAAAATGATGTCATCATTAAAAAAAACATTATTTTTGGTATATGATGTCACAATTCTTAGTTTATACAACATGATACTTGTATATTATTGCACTTTGACATAATACCACAAAGCTCCATCCCAAACCCCACCTTCATTTTCATCCACCCTTATTCCAAGTGTCCTATTTCCTATAGAAACCCTGTAAAGAATCACAGCCATGATCAAGGAGGTTTGTTCTCCATGTCAACGAGGGCATCGGTTTCATAAAGATGCAATGAGATGGTATAGAGCCTCTTCACAAGGGAAAGCATGTGGCTTCTGTTTCATGCTTCAGGCAGTGTCCAATGACAGTGACATGAGGCTGAATTTGACTTTAGAACATCTGGGTGACGGGTAGCTGCAGCGAAGCGACCTCCTCAGTCGTCAGTATCAGTTTTCCTCAGAGCGCAGAGAGGAAAAAGGAGTCCACCCCTTTGTTGTGTCTGAGTGTGTTAACTAGTGTTTGGTGCTCCATCTGATTGTTCCAATTTTCCAGGAAGAAGTTGCTAGGTTACGGAAACGAACACCGTCCAGGCTCTCTGTCAGGGAAATGGAATCCTTAGTCAGGATCCCAGACATCCAACCGCACCTTCGTATTATTTATTCATTCTCACTCTGGTGCACAGCCAGAGAAGCCTGAGGTGAAAAAAGAGCAGAATTGGATACAAAGTATTCGTGTTGAGAAATCAACATGACTGAGGCGGTCTGAACAAACTTGTGGAGCCTCTGTGTGGGACTTTCTTCGGTGTTTGTATGAGCAGGCATGTCGCTGTTCGCTTGTCCGTAGTCTTGTGGGCAGACACTTTTGAATGGGGGAGTAACAGAGTGACAGATTGTTCACTTTGTGATCTTCCTCATGGACGATCTGCATCTTTTTGCTGCCATCGTTTCTCTGTGGATATTTCTTTGTCGTTGGGTCTCTTTTTTTGGGGGGGGCATTTTTGTTTTCATCTGTGGTTGTTTGATTAACTTTCCAACAACTGCTCCCATGCTCTGGTTCTTGGTCCTCGAGGCCTGTGCAGCCATTCGTCTGTCTAATCAGTATGAATGAACGTATGGATGTGTTGCTGTGTCGTCGAGTTCTAGTGTTTTCTAAAGCCTCTCAGTGGGATGAGAATGCGACGGCACACAAGACCCTCCTGTCCATGCAGCTTTAATTAATTCCTCCATGAAACATGTACACAACACAGCAGGAATAGAAAGGTCTATTGCAGCGACATAAAGGGAAGATTGTGGCCAGTGTCACCCATTCTGATTGTTGTGTTTGTGAGACAGAAAATGTTTTGTTTTTTAAAGAAATGCTTAACTTCAATTAGATGATGCACATGGTGTACATAGCCACAGAAACGCCTTTAGCTGAGTTTTGGGGGTCAAGTGCCCCGAGCTGCTCTTCCCCTCTGCCAACAGTTTGTGCATTTCCGTGAAGGCTCACACTGGCCAGAGCCTCTTTGTTTATTGTTGCACTGGAGAGCGGAGAGTCTTGTAACAGGCCAGAGCCTCCAGCTGAGCCATCCCTCTGTTTACACGATCAGCTTCATGATGGCTCTCATCAGCTTTGTATTGAACACTGCCTCAATACTTCTGTTGAGCTGTGTAATAAGTTGTTTTGTTGTGAGTTTTTTCTTCCGCTTTGTGCTCTAAACAGCCTGTGATTCTCGTTCCGTTTGTTTCCTACATACGGTTGTAGCTAGACTACACTGTGATTGGACTACTGCCCGTGTCCCAACAAACAAACACTAGCGTCGAGTCTCGTCAGTTGAATGAAGTGTTTCCACCTCCGCACCACTAGGTGGCGATATGCGATATCAGTTTGTTCGTATTTGGATGTTTTACAGTTTTAGTCCAGTGCCATTACTACCTCAGTGGTAGAGCGAGTCGTCTTTCACTTCAAAGGTTGTGGGTTCGAGTTACATTTATATACAGTCTGCATACCGATGTGTCCTCGGGAAAGACACTTAACCCCACGCTGCTCCTGACAGCTGTGCTGTCACATTCAATGGGTATGAAAGATGAGCGATAGAAAATGTGCTGCCCATATATGCACTGTATGAAAGTGAGTGAATGAGTGTGAATAGCAAAACTGTTGTGTAAAGCAGCTTTGAGTGGTCATCAAGAAAAGCCATCATACTGTTGTCTTCCTGTGTACTGGCTTCTTCTTTTATTTTAAATCATATTGTATCTGTATATTATTGGAGAAAAAGACTCTGATTATATCAGAGAAGAAAACTCTGGCAGGAATCTCTGGTAGAACCACACTCAAAGATGTGCAGCCATCTGCCTCGACTGGTTGTGGTGAAAGGAGAAATGGGAGACGGGGAGGTGAAGTAGAGACAGTCGGTTCACTCAACTGTCTCTACAGACATTGGGAGCTGGTTCCTCAGGAGACGAGTCTGGTAACTGAAGACTGTGCCTCACATTCTATAGGGTAGAATGTAGGCCTGCATTAAGGGACTATAGTGATCTATTGGGATGATAAGGTATAACTATGTCTTTAAGATATGATGGAGCCTGATCATATAGTGCTCTGTATGCAGGGAGGAGGATCTTATATTGAATTATGAACTGTACAGGAAGCTTCATTGTGGAGAAGCCTAACACTGGAGTGATATGATCTCTCTTATGAGTTCCTGTCAGCATTTTGAATCAGCTGGAGGGTATTAACACACTTATTGGAATATCCGGATAGTAAGGACTTTTGCAGCATCCTAAAGCCCTGAGATGGGAACTGTGGAACATGAGCAGAACACCTGGGCCAGTTTGGGTCCGATTGAACATATACATGCAGTAGTAATTTGACTCCCGGCTGCATTATTTGGGTGTATTCATCCAACTCTGAGGAATTCAGTTTAGTAAAATGTCAGTTGAACTGCCATTAAATAATTTTTTTTCTGACATCATGCAAACATACTGATTTTTGCATCAGCTGATGGACATGTAACAAATCAATGACAGTTGGGAATGTTTAGGTAGTGTATACAGTGTGCCGGGCAGCTGTGAACCCATTGTGTAATTGTAATCAATAGTTCTAACTGCCTGCCACCTAATGGTGATACACTGACATCCTGAGTGTTCCTGCTGTATGCCTTACCCGAGGCTGCTGTTCACCAGATGGGGGTTATTATGTAAGAGTAGGAGCTATTATCTGCCCATGGTCAGCTCATTCACAGCTGACTCCCTGTGTGACATGGGGGGGGTGTAAGTGGAGGTCTTGTGTGTGCGCTGCAAAGGAACATTTAAAAATGTTGGATAACTATCCCATTTCCCATTTGCAGGCTGAAGTGCTTTAGAAAGTTCTCTGTATCTAAAAGAGGTCTAATGGACAACTTAGATGTTTGGCGGTAGGTTCCACAGTGGACCACACGAACCCTGTGCGATCAACCGCGCATGCTCCCTGTTGCACAACACTTTCCAGTCCAATTGGTGGCACACTTGCTTTGGTCAAACGATTCGGTCAACATGTGAGGAGGTTTGTTGGCCCCCACACATGTACAGCTCAGTGCTCAATGAACACATGGACATGAAAATAAAGAAGAACCTCCCCAATTGAATGGAATTTGAGTATGCATGTGTGGAAATGTAGACTGAAAGTGTTTAAATGTTTAAATATTCTCCGCAAACATGTAATAAGGAACTCTAATTTCCCCAGTTTCAGTATTTTATACCTCATCTTACTTGTGTGACTGCTTCCTACATCATGTTTGTAGCTACATTACATTTTGTTTCAGTAATGAGCCCTTGAGCTGCAATTATTTGAAGACACATTGTCACAGGTCGACAGCACTAGCCATGACCTCTCCTACCCTTTTGCATGCACACTCTATTTTCTAAACCCTCTTGATCTATTTGATCTATTTGACACATGTACATGTGCATTTTCGTTTGGATTTTCAAAGACATTCAAGGAATCTTATGATTACCTCATGTGGGTGTGTCTTGGACTTTGTTACTCATTTTTGGCAGGACGTGTTCCTGCTGATCGTTTGCAGAGATGAAATCATGTTCTCTGGAGCTGGATCACCCATTAGTCTCACTGAAAGGCTCGGTGTTGTGTGCGATGAGTTGCTTTTGTTACTGATGGTAAATGCTACCACACAGAACGAAACCAGTGGGGGTAGAGCTGGGAGAGCAAATGAGTTCTCTGAATGGGTCAATAATACATGAGTCTGCTCGAGTGACCAGTGCACCTATTAACAGACTCTTTCTTATGCTGCAGATTAGTTGAGCCCCAAAGTTTGAAACCACTTGATACTTCCAAGGCAATAAAGACACTATCATTGTGTTGCATTACATTCAGCAGCTCACCTGTGTTACTCAGGCCCATGTTACCGTGTGGAGCAGATCTTGGTTTACCACTTGTAAGCGCTGTAAATCCCAGTTGTAGGCTGAGGATGAATTAACTGGGAATAGTATGCTCATAATACATGTCATCAGGTGTCAACCTGGTGACAGTCCCCTCTACTTGGCATCCAAAGAGATGTGACACCTGACAGCTGTTCTAGAGTTTAGCACTTCATGCATTCATGCTTTGGTGCTCTGAATGTGTTTACGTAGTTACAGTAACTGATGTGGAAAAACTTCAACTCTGCAAAATCCAAATATAAGCAATGACACATGGATTGTGGAATGAGACAAAACACACACCCATCAAACTCATTGTTAAATGTGTCTGCGTGCGTTTGGGCATGCCTCTTGGCTGTTGTGGTTATGATGTAAACCAGATTTGGCACGCAGGACTCCTTTTTGGGAAAGTGGCAAATATTTCTCAAATTAGCGCGTAACGGGATAATATAGAGCAAATATTGCAGTAACGACGGCAACTCAAATCATCCAGTGGCCACACAGACAGATTTTGTTCCATTGCATGATATAACATGGAGGTTACATGGAGGCTTATCTTTTTAGGACAGTCAATTGTTATTTTTGCTTTCACAAATGCCTCATTGTGCCACAATCCAGTTTAACCACATGTCAAACTAAGTGTTTATAAACCTTAAGCTCAATAATGGGTTTGTGGTCACATCAGGTGATAAGGTTTTCTTTGTCCTATATAGGAAATACTATGATGTTTAAACAGTTGTGTGCAGATTTATTCAAATTTAGGTTCAGTGGCTGTACATTGAGATTAAGGCATATGCACTGTTTTCATATTTTCATCAGTTCACTCTACACGGATGCAGATATGTTTTGGAACAATTCTAGACGGGTGTCAGTAGGTGCCGAATAGAGGAAAAGCTCACTGCCAACGTAATTCAAGTCTCCCAAAATCTTTCCATCCTGCCTTAACAGGAAGTGTCCTTGACTTCCTGTCTTTCATCTTGGTGTGGGAGAGCAGAGGCCTGTCTTTTCCTCGATAGAGCAGGTTTCCTGTGGTTGTATTTGAACCGTACAGGAGTTTTGGGCAGGACCCACTGTTAAACCACCTCCTCTGTCCGAGCGATCTGCCTCATCGAGCAGGACTGTTGTGGAACCCAGAAGACGTTACCATAACAAAGAACACGCTGAGGAGCATCGTCAGTGGGTGTTTTCCTGTTAGCAAGTGTATGACAGCGATCTGGACTTGTTTAACACTCTCCTTCATATCCTCAACTTCCCTGGATCCAACAGGATCTTACTTCCCTGTTTATTAACCGCACTAGTACTCAGAGGAGAAAGCAATCACGGTGTTTCTAGCTTTTGGTTTCTCAGTGTCTTGTCAAGGCTTGTTGCTGAGGGGAAGTTTGTTTTGATGAAGACAGTGGAACTCTCTCCTTGCCTCTGACAGTTTGTTTATAGTTTTTGTAATCTCCTACCTCACCAAATGGAGACTAGTACAGAACAGCAGAGCCACCGGGAGGTTGTTGTTGTAGAAGCCTCCCAACATTACTTTAAAAAGCCTGTCACACATTTATCACATCACCGTGAATCAAAGCTCCTCTCACAGCTCTCTGCTGAGGCATAGATGCTTCTATGGAGCCATGACTACAGCACATTATAATCAACAAATTACCAAGCAAGTGGGAGCATTGATTTGCTTCCATTCTTGAGGCCATTATGTTGTGCTATTTTGAGTCAGCATGCGGGGCACATGCACAGGACTCACTGATCCACAACATTGTTGGCCTTCATGCTCATGACTACTATGTGGTTAATCCACTTTGTCTTTCTCTGTAAACTGATAACAACCCTGGCATCGTCATCTCTAATCCAATAAGATACAGAGGACTTGATTGAATGGAGAGACTGCAGTTTGCATGTTGCAGACAAATATTGTGCCTTCTGAGTCACGGCGTCGGGAAGAAAAAGCATTGTGAGCTACATGAATGAGAATTAATGGTCAGTCAGCCACAATCAGTTGAAACTGTTGAATGAATAGTCAAACAAATTGGTGTGGTCTTTCATAGTTCTTGGAAAATCTTGTTCTGACTTTGATGGTCTTTTTCCAACTAAATCCTGCCCCACACTAGAGGATTTCCAAATCAACGAAGATTGTAACCGATTTTCAATGTTTTAAGCCGAGACAATACAGTCACAATGCAGGACCACACATTTGATGGTTTAGTCAAACAATTTCAGAGTGGAGATTCCAGTGATTTGGGATCTCGCAGAAAAGTGCGTTATTTAACGTGGCTTCAGAATATAAACAGGCGTCATCAGTTAATAGCTGTTGTGTGTGTGTGTGTGTGTGTGTGTGTGTGTGTGTGTGTGTGTGTGTGTGTGTGCTGAGAAACGCAAAAGAACTGTGGATGAAGTCATGGCTGAGAAGACGCAATCAATTTGGCTTGCGCAAGTTACGCTTCCAATCTGCGTAACTTGTGCAATCTGCTCACGACCCAATCGCTGTTCAGTTGTAAATATCAAACATGTTTAATACTTACTATTTGAAATTGGGAAGACTCTCATGCATCCGATGACGCACCCACGATTGTCGGAAAGGCCCAGATCGGGACTGAAATCTGGCCAAATATCCTCTAGTGTGGGACAGGCTTGAGAACAGTCTTTAAATTATAGACATAGTTTATTCTAAAGACAACAGCGCTTTGTAATGTATGTTTATAGTCCTTTCTAGATCAGTGCAGGCTTTCATGACGAGGAGTGTAGCCTCAAGCTGCATCCTAAAATCATATAAATTACCCCATAAAAAACATGGTGCAGCCCACACAAGTGTGTGAGAAGCAGAGTATATGAAGTGTAGGTGGATACTGCTCTGCCTGCCATCTACGATTCATTAATTTTGTTAAAGGCCACCCAGAGTATTAGCCTGAAGGTAACACTGGCCAAGCTTAAAGTGCCCGTTGCTCTGCACTTACTCGCAGATTAAGCTCATCGGATTAAGGCCTGAAAACCACAGCAGCACTCCGGACGGAAAGCTGAGCAACATACAGAACATCCATGTTGGCTGATGGAGAAAGAGCAAACTAATGACTAGCACATTTCCTTTCATGTCGGTCTCAGTGTGTGTGTGTGTGTGTGTGTGTGTGTGTGTGTGTGTGTGTGTGTGTGTGGGTGAGGTGTATTTATTCTCCAGGCCTCCTTAATTTGTCTATAAATGTAGTGTTTCCCTTACATCCCTCACTGTAACTGACCATTAAGTTGTAATTGTTGGAATACGGCAGTTACCATGGCTGGGGAGATTGAAGGGTACGCTGCAAGCTACCATCCGTAACCATGTCATTATTTTTCCCACTGATGGATGGCATTTTCTCCATTTTTGAATCCCTGCCAATTATAGGACACGTCTGCTTCTGAGGGTAGGTTCGCTCTTTGACGTGATGAGTGTGGCGTTGACGTGATTCTTTGATGTGCTGTAACTGTATGCTGCTCTCCAGTGCCCTTTGAACCCTTGGTAAACAGGCCTTATGAGTGGGTTTTAATTTTAACCCATTTCAGCACTATGGCTTTGTAGATCAGTCCAGTGTTCGGGTTCACTGTTGTCGGTTCCGCGACTTTGGTCAAGACTCAAATATCTAAACATCTCTTGGATGGATTACAGTGGGATTTCGGGGGAAGATGGTAATGGTTCCCAGGGGAGGAATCCTAAAGACTCTAGCAATCCCCTGACATTTCCCATAACATTTGGAAAAGATTCATGTTTATGAATTCCATAGTTTGACATTCCCCACGCAGGATGTCTTATAATAATCCAGTAATCCTTTAACATCTTTTAAACTGATACACACTCTCTGTCTGTCGAAAACTTTGGTTAATGGTTAAATAGTTTTAGGAAATAAAGAGAATAATGAGATGGCACTTAATGAATAACTGAAAAAGCAACCATCCAGGAAATCATAGAAAACATTGAGTACTTGTGCGCTTATACAGCCAGTACGCCTCACTCTTCTGTGAGTAATATGACTACCTGGGTTTTGTGTCAAAGGCCCATTAGTTAATATGCCTTGAACACCTTATCTCCCCCTCTGACCCCTCCGACATGTCCGCGTGGTCACTGACTGACCTCTCATTCACTTCACTCAACTCCTACTCAGGATCAGCTGCAGCTTGATGGCAGATGCACGCAAGCATCATGCGAGGCCGAGCCGAAGCAAATATTACAGAAATGAGTGTGACATCACACCCACGTTTATTCCTTCTGTGCTGAAGACATAGGGCTGTTGTCGGGAACTACTTAACATTCCTGCTCTGTGTGGCTGTCCGACTGCTATCAGGCTACAAGGATGAAAGTGAAAGTCACTATTGACATTGTTATCGCTCATCTGGGATTTCCCTGAATGTTTTGGAGCACTTATTACACACCACCAAATCAACAGAGCACGGGAGGGTAAATGCAACATTAGGAGAACGGATAAATGTCAGTGTTCCCTCTGCGTGAAGTTAACTCTTCCCTGGGATGTTTCTCACAGTGCCTGTTGTGAGCTTAATTAAACAGAGGCTGAAATCGCCGCAGTTCTCACCATCGGTTCCTATGGGTTTGTGGAGTGTGTGGATGGGACCTGTCGCTGCCAGAGGGGATAAACTGTAATGACTTTTCACCAGGCTGGCTGCATAGCTGACATTCTTTACTCTGACACACAGTAGGCCGCAGAGGGCGGGAGGGGGAGGGGCATAACCTACACGAGGTGGGGCTGAGGGAAGGGTGGTGATGGTGCGCGCAAACTTGGCGTGTGAATAGACACATCAGACCGATGTAAATAACTTAACTAAAAAAATACACCAAGAGTTCAGTTGGAGTGGTCGAAAAAGAAGTAAATGAATAATATAGAAATATGCACAAATCGTGCATTAATATACATTAGGTAAAAAAGGACTTCAGAGCTGTTTGTGTTAAGTGCACTGAAGCAGATGCTACACAAGTGAAAGGAAAGGGAAGGGAGGGGCTGAGTGTCCAGAGTCCTTTTGTTTCATCCTACAGTTTCAGCATCCAGTGTCACTAATTCTCACACACTGAACCTTTTTAAAGTGTGAAGAAATATCAAAAATATTCAACAGGTTTTGTCGCAATTTAACTTTAAGTGGACATTGAGCCTCGAAACACAAACATTATAACCCTGTGATATGCCTTTTTAAATATTATATTTAAAAAAAAGTTACCAGTAATTCTAACCATCAGCTAAATTTGGCAATTCAGTACTTTCTATAGTTAAGTCTTCTGCTTTTTTCCCTCCACAGGCAGAGACATACTCTGTCAAACACGGTTACAGTACAAAGTTTAGACGGCAAATGAATGTTAATGAGTTGCCCATTCAAGAAACATTTACATGAAACACTGAGGTCCTATTTATTTTCTTTGAAAGCCTAAAAAAAGCCTATTGTGCACTCTCGGCCCACAATAACCAAATGAGATCTGTTTAAAGTGACAAATTCAAGGAGGTTTCGGGACTTTTATTATTTCTAAAAATTCCTTGGCCTACTGACATTTTTTTTGCTGACATTCAGAAAAATGAAATGGAGAAACATTGGACAGTAGCTTGAGGACATTAATGGAAGTCTTGGGCAGCAGGAAGTCACGTGACCCTGGAGATCAGTGTTTGGCCTGTCCATACAGAGGAGGCGGAGCTTTCCTTGACACTTTGTTGTTGTTTGCTCCCTGTTAGTCCCTGATTGTGCTCAGTGAACACTCTGCTGCCATAGTGTCCCTTGCCTGGATAGATAAATAAAGAGAGCTCAGTGTGGCTGTGTGCCTGAAGGCCTGTTTCTTATCACATTTTGTTTGTGATGGACGTAAACAAAGGGAACATGGACCCTGAACAGTGCACTGCTGACATTTAGACACGCGTTACGCTGTGTGAAATGTGAAAAAGAAAACAACCAGATCACTCTGAATGGCGGTGAGTGTTTTCAACATGCAGGATCACATCCCTGTTTTTCACCGTGCACGCCGCCCATGCAGATAAACAGCTAAATATCCCTGACTTGACTTAATCTCCTATTAGTCTCTGTGCTCAGTCTTTTAAGGCCAAAGACGCCAACCCCCACTTACAGAGCACAGAGCAGTGTGCCGAGTTAACTACACTCTTGTGATTAACTGTGGTTACTTTCATGTGTCAGAAAACACTAGAAAATATCACATGTAATATAACGTTCCTTTTGTCTTACATGATTGATAAAACCCTGAAGCCCTTTAAGCCCTTGAACTTGGATTGATTGATGGATTCTGATTTATTTAAATGTACAGTAACAGTACTTTTCTTCGTTTCTTGACACTTTAAAAAATGTCCAGTCTACCTTAGTTGCCATAGCAGCCACCCTGCTCATTGTGGTTTTATCCTGATCCGTGAGGCAGTTTAAATCTCCTAATGCCAACAACAGAGGCAGGATCAGCAGCAAATAATGAGATTTTTTTTTTTTGTCACGAGAAAGCTCTGTGTGTTCCTACATGAGGACCTGAAAGGGCTCGGACGATCGCAGTGACACAGACACACACCATGGGACAGAGTGAGGAGTTTAATACTGGTTGTCCCAGTCCAGCTCTTCTAAAACAGGGATGTATCCCAGAATATGTGTTTCCTCTGTCAGGAAGGGTGGGGACCTCTGAAGAGGGGGTGTTTGGGCACAGCTTGGTTGTCCCAGGCTGAAGTGGCAAATGTGGCTACAACAGGAAGAAGGTGGTGTACCAATCCTGGTCTTTCCAAAGCGAGCCCCATGTGAATTAAGCAATCACAAATCTCACACAGATAGACCGTCGTTTACTGAATACATGTAACTTAAAGTCATTTCCAGTTGTTCTGCACATCAGCATTTTTTTTTAAATATATATATATATATATATATATATATATATATATATATATATATATATATATATATATATATATATATATATATATATATATTTTGGGCTAGTTCACCAAATAAAGTCAAAGTAAAGGCTGTTTTTCTTATTTGTGCATTCCTTTTACGTCATTCTCCTCTTTGTTGTGTTTCAACACACCCAGTTAGTTTAAAGGGACAGTAAATTGTGTGCTTACACAACTGACAAATTCATATGACCTGTTTGGACCGTTTTCCTCTGTCTGTACGTATGAAGACACGATTGTGTGTGGCAGCCTCTTGTACCAGCTGTCTGTATTCTCTGGCACAGTATTACTGCTAAATCCACCGCCTCGTCACTTGTGCAGGTGCACGGACATGCGTTTGTCTTTCCTCCAGTCGTTATTTCCCTCGATTGTCAGCAGTATTCACCGCAAATGGCTCAAGAGGATTTCCACAAATTACAAACACTGAGATTAGCTGATCCTTAAAGATTCCCAAACTCATTCCTCGCCCATTTAACCCAACCCCCCCCCCTCTTGTTGCAACTTGGCATCTTCAAGTCACTACTGAACCAAAAAACCAAACCCTTTTTTTTTTTTTATTGCCTCTGTTCAAATGCCTTATGTTTTGTCTTCTTGTGCCACATCCTGTTTGTCTTTGGTTCCACTATGATACTGTCTCATGCTCATCTGCAGTTTAAAGGCTATAAAAAAAGAAACCTCCTCCCTTACTACATGTCAGACTGTGGTAACACCTGCCTCTCATGATTTTCTCGGCTGTTTGTCCATGTTTCCCACCTCTGCTTCCAGCAATAAGATGCAGTATCATGCTCTGAGTGGCAACGACTGGTGTTGAAAGGGAGAGAACAGCCTAACAGGCTTTTATTCTGGGATAATTTGGGGCGCTATTTTTTTTTCTCATAAGCTGCTCCAAAACAGAAAACGGCGCACCTGGATTCGTAGTTAAGTGCCGAGTGTTTAACATTTCTTTCATAATAAAGCATCCACTTAATGAATACAAAGAATGCTGGCATTATCGGAATTTTGATTTATATTTTTCAAGTGATCCCATCGTTACTGAGCGTGCCCTAGTTTGTGCCAAAATATAAACACCCATCAACCACGATGGTTGTTAATGTAGCATCCTTTAAACCAGTTTAATTTGCTGCTCCGATTTTGAATACAAATAAATGTTAAACACCCTACACCCTCTTCCAAAGAGTGTGAACCTTTTGGTATTAATGTTTCTGAAAAGTGAATACATAATGTAATGCAGTTTATGGCAATGCATGAAATTGCCATTGACCTTAATTCTTCTAATTCTAATGTTTCAAGCAAGAATATGCTGCCATGAGACATTAAGAGTTTGATTGCAAATGTATCAGCGATTAAACCTTGATAATTGATTATTTATTGGCAGTCCTTTACAAGAGGAAAGTGACTGGGCTTGCTTGGGGTGCCCATAAGCAAGGCACCCAATCCCCATTGCTCCCCAGGTGCAGAAAAGTGCTTTGTGTGTGTTCACTACTGTGTAAAAAAGGATGGGTTAAATACAGAGGTCCATTTCACTAGTATTAATTGGTGTGTGTGCAAAATGTAACTTATTCTATTTTTAATCAAAACCACTATTTAACCACCAAATGTTATCTGTGGTTTGCCTCTAAATGTACGACATGAAGCTCAGTCATATGTTGGATTGCTTCACCGCCACAGAGGCTGAAGCATACTGAGAGTGAACTGTGTGTGGTGTGAGTCAGTGGCTCAGTTACAGCTTTTAAAACAATGCTCGACCTGCAGTTGTGACTAACACAGTATAGCCGATCACTTCATGTGAGAAGCCAGTATGGGCTTGTTTCAGGATTTCTAAGCTTCCAGCTTCCTGACTGCATGTCACAGCTTGACTGTGATGACACACTTCCTGTGAAATCCCCCCCCATCATACCTGGACACTGACCCAGTGAAGGTTGTTCAGACCAAACACTCTAGTCACCACCTTTAGTGATGACAGCTTGTCAGGGATGTTTTTCTCTCTATGCAAATCAAGACGTGGTTATTTTTGTTTCCTGTGAATCAGCCTGCAGCTCTACCGTTTGTGATTTGAATTTGTTTGGAGCTGTAAAAGTACACGTGACTCTCTTCTCCTGGACAGTTTAATTTGTGTTTGGTCACCTCTTCTTCCTCTCTAGTGACTCCGGTGTTTGGAATTATTGTTTCCACAGTGACCTGCTAGAAATGATCTGCATGTGACAATGTCTGCATGATAGTAATGAGAGCAGAGTGGTAAATATTGCCTGCTATTTCTATGGATTATAGTATCACACAGCAATAGATAAAAACACTTCCTGTATCTTCAGTGATCCCTGTCACTATACATAAATAACTCGTCATAGAATGTTCAGTTAACTCACTTTCCTTGCTCACTTGACACACACAGCTGTTCGCTGTATGTCCTGCAGGTGGCAGTAACATCATTCTTACACTTTTTTCTACCTTTCACCTCCAATGAGAGCTTTGCAGTCCCTGGTTGTGTCTGTTTGAGGAACAGAATATTAAAGGCAACAGTTTCTGCTTTCAGATTATAATTGCATTCGATATGAAATTGTTTTTATAACTTTGTTTTAACTGTAATGTTCCACTGTTGCTGTTTCCTTGTGGTGTTTCGTGCTACTATCTGCTCTTCATCCTTTATTTTCCAAGTCCAGGCAGTAGCATTTTGTTCATGAAAGGTCATGCAGATTTTGTGAAGCAAGTTATTTTTTTTTTTTTAATGACGCCAGCATACATTTGGCAGAGAAGAAGGTAACTACAGGCCTTCTGTGTTATTGGCACCACCTGAGATAGTTCTGCAGCAGACCTGTTTCACCTGAACCCACTGCAGGCCCAAACATATCCGCACGTGTGCATGGAGCGTTTGTGTACACACTTTTTTTTCTTTGTTCTTTGCCTCTGACTTTCAGGCAAAGTATACTTACCCTGCACCACTACAAAGTAAAGGAAGTGGTACCCCTCAGGAAAATGGGCCATTTTCTTCTCAGGGGATAAATAAACCATCCCAAAATACCAAGTAAATGGAAGAGGATGTGGCCCCCATTGTATTTATTTGAACCGTTTTAAATTGGACAGGATAACCTGGGATTCAGCTCCAGGTCAAAGGGACACTTGTTCAAAGCGGAATTCTGTCTACTTTCTATTTCCAATGAGAAAGTACTTGATGTAGTGAAGGCCTATATAAATGTGGGCCAACTGTATGAGTAAGTGCTGGCCAGTGCCTAAATAAGTAACTAATAAGTGAGTTCTTGGTTGTTTTTCAAACCTTGAAGGGTTAATATTGCTCCTGGCTTTGTGCCCCTACAATAAAAGTATACTTGGAGGAGGTGAGCATTACTAATGCCCATAAAACTATCCTAGGTCCAGGAGTGTTGATTGAGTTTGAAGGGAAGTGGCAGCACGTTGTAGCTTTGTTATGACAGGGTTTACACACACACACACACACACACACACACACACACACACACACACACACACACACATCAGCAGGAAACAGCCACTTCCTTTTTTGTTGTCTCTGGAGAGCTCCAGCTGGACACCAGCCTGTTTTATCTGCCCTGCTCTACTGTGTGTAAGGGTGATGTCACTGCAGTGCACCACGCTGTGACCTCTCTCTACAAAACACACACACACACACATGCTGTATAAAACACACACTTCTCTTTCCAGTGCTACACACGGCATGTCAATATGACCAGCTGTGGCCCTTAATCCCATGCCATGCAGAGTCATTTGTCCACGGCTTGATGTGAAACTCGGTTTCATTCTTTGATGTTTTGAATTTGGTTTCCACCCATTGCTTGCTGTTAACAGCTTGAAATGGCTGCATTATAGAAGTGGTGGGGTTTTTTTTAGGGGTTAGTGTAAGCCAGTGATGGTGTCCATATGCAGATGTCGTGACTCAGGTCAGCAAGATATCATTCGCTGCGTTAATGTGATATCTGACATTACTGCAGTCTTACACATCATTGTCTCTATATCGGTGGCCACAGAATGAGAGACATCACCCAGCTGCCATTTTGAAGTAGTATTTTACTATTTCGGCCAGCGCCACATTGGGTTTTTTTGAAAACACAAGACACCACACATGGAAAAGCAGGGATGGACATGAGTGAGACTGCACATCCACTACGGCTGAACGATTAATTGTTTTTAACACAATTAACCAATCGAACAGGCTGTTGTTTACTGTAAATGTTCTATTCCTATGCAAATTTGATTTGAGTTCTCAACTGTACATGATAATATGGAGAATTGACGTTCGCGTTACTTGCCAGTCGAGCACTACGTTTGCCATCTGCCTCAGCTTGATGGCGCCTTGTCTCGCTCACAGTGCTGTGTGAGTGAGAGGGGGAGTGGCTACAGTAGAGCGTGCTTAGAGTGTGCTTCTTTTAGCGATGTATTTAACGATATCTTTTGCGTTACTTATCCAAACAACGTCAAAATTGGTACTGCACTTACTCGTGCCCTGTCAAGTTGAAATCAATCGGACTATCAGTTCAGTTCAAGAGATATGCGAATAACACACACACACACAGACAGACATTCCTGGAATTTATAGATGGATATTATTATATTACAAAACTGGTCCTCTTCCATGGAGTCTCCATGTCCACCCCAGGATTCAGCTCGTGGCAACATACAACTTTACCCCTAGATGCCACTAAATTGCACACACTGGTACTTAATGGCTGGTTGGAGTAAAGCAGTTGCCGAACTAGCCTCTAATCACATGGTGTCCATGCCCCTATATGTTATCATCCTCTTTACTGTTAGTGCAACCATAATGTGCACAAATGCTGTTTTGAAGATGCACTGAAAGTAGCGACGGAGAGACCATGAACCCCTCAAGAAAGTATTTACTGTTCCATTTTGCAACAACAACAGCGGGAGCAGTAATCTGTGCAGCTCCATGTCCCCAGCAGTGTTTCAGAACTTCTCTTATCTCCTCTGCAGCTGATACAGATTTGAGCAAAGCTGCGAAGCGTCTCTTCTCTGAGCTTCCACGTGCCACCAACGATGTTCACACTTGAACTTTTATAGATTGGCCCACACTGTGCCTTGGTGGACTGTAAACCCTCCCCATACCATTCACAGTGCGACTTAGCTGGGAGCTGCAGTTTAGGATTAAGTAGGACTGACACAGTCCAACTGTGTCCTGCTGGAGGCGACTGTACCACTTCATTCCTCAGCTGTAGACATGTACAGTGGAGATGTCCTCAAGCTGAGTAGAGGAAATGAATCATGTTTTGATATTGCTTAGCGAGGTAGTGTGTGTGTGTGTCTCACTGTCAACTGTAGGATTTCTAATGTAAAGGATGTTGTTTTTCTCTCATTATCTGCTGTGAAGAAGCTTGTTGGAGACTGTTCTCTGACGTAAGCAGTGGAAACAAACACTGCTACACTTCCTGATTCAGTAATCTTTCATCTGGTCTTCATAATTCATCTCCAGTGTAGTATATGATCCAACTCCCTCAAGCATACATTCTGGTGTCATTGTCCCCATTTTTCCCATTAAGGTTTACTAACGGGAAATAAAGCAGCAATTCCATTTTTTAAGATTAAATTTTGGTTTTGTGTTGGTTACATGGTAACATATCCAACATGGGACACAAGCTGCCTACAGAATGAATTGCTTAGATCTGAAACAATTAATCAATTATGAATCGATTACTAAATTAATCGACAACTATTTTGATAATCGATAGATCGTTTTGAAGCTTTTTTCATGATTAAAACAAGATTTCCGATTGTTTAAGCTTCTGGAATGAGAGTATTTGCTTCTTTCTTTTCTCTGGCTATAACAAAGAAATTAAATTAAAGGTTAGTCATTTTAGTTTGTGGACAAAACAAGACATTTGAGAACATCATCATTCCCAGGTTTGACAAACATTTTTTTAAGGTTTTCTGACATTTTATGGACCAAATGATTCATCGAGAAAATAATCGTTGGTTGCAACTATAATCAAAATCTAATATTTTTCAACCGTGGGTCATAACCCAATCCATTACGTTTTGAGACACGTCGCTCACAGTCGGACCAAACACATAATAATGAAAGACGGCAGGTCACACCACAACTGTATAATATAAATAACCTAAATTGTGATGCACCTCAGCTGCAGCAACCCTGAATTACGACTGAGTTTTCAAGGCTTTTCGTCTGGCAGTTATAATGTCGCTGACATGTCTTTACATGCACAAGAAGAATTTGTGTCCTCAGGCCAAAACGATTTTACAATCGCCAGCTGTGATACTTGCAAACTGTGTCATCATGTGTGCATCATTGTCCGATCCGTCTGGCTCATGTTAATCTTGGTACTCATTTCATCATGGCAGCAACAATTCGCATGTACTGCTTACAGACGTCACTGCGTTGAGACAAAACGATCAGAAATGAAGAAGGCGCTAGAGTAGTAGAAGACTGGAGATGCTGCTGGCCTACATAACCTCCAAAAAATTGGATTTGTGACTTTGCAGTTTCACCAGTTTTCTATCGGATTGCTTGTTGTTATGCTATATGGTAAGCCTAAAATCCCCTTTTGCAGCAATGAAGGGGTGGAGAGTGGATCAGCAGTGGGAGAAAGGGGATTGAGTAAATGTAATTCCTGACGGTTCAATGGGCATAATCAACCGAGTCTTGTCCCTCTCTCTCTCCCTCACCGAATCCCTTCATCTGTGGGCTCAGCTGCTTTCCTCTGCAGCTCGTCTCATCGCACACTCAAATGTAGTTCAGTGTGTCGAGCGCTGCTGAAATATTAACACAGCAGCAAGCGGGACAGACAGAGAAAGAGAGTGCAAGCATTTATGGTTTAGTGCCAAATCATGATGTAAAGTACCACTTTTCTTTCTTGTGTTTCTTAAAGATTTTTTTTTATACAAACCGCAGAAACGGAAGAGGCAGTGATAAATAAACCAAATGGAACACTCCTCATTTTTTCCTTGGCTTTTCCCCCCTTTCCTTAGAATCAAGATAAGACATGGGCAACTGCAGTAGGCAGAGTGCCCTTTTCTGTGTCTGTTAAATGATTGTAACACAAACAAATCGGAACTGTCAAAATTGTTCGTAGACAAACGTAGGGGGCACAAAAAAAACCCCCATATGATATATCTTTGCCTTCCTGACCACAGCCACAGAGACATTTTAATCACAGGGCATAGTAGCGAATGAATAATTCCCTGGCACTTCAAAGAACCTGCGTATGTTCAAATGTTTTCGTTCCTCTCCAGATATATCTGTACTGTGTGCTTGGCAGATTAACCAGCTTGTGATCCAGCGGCAGCTAATCTTTTATATCAAATAAATAGATAAAAAGAACTCCACATTTGTTGTCTTGACCTTAAAGGTTTAAATCCCCCCCCCCATTTCCTTGGTATGTTTTTGTAAATAGAGATTTCTTTGAGGCTTGTGTCAGGACACTGGGTTTTCCAGGAGATTTGGACTTTATTTTAGCAGAACCTTTCTTTGTTTTGTAAAGTGTTTAATGCATTATCTTTCATTCCAGCACAGGCTGCTGCATATTACAGATTCATAGGCATTCAGCCGTATCGCTGTTTGCCTGATCATGGAATCCCACTCTCCCTCTGGATAAAACACCGTGTTTAGTCGAACCCATTTATTTTTCAATTATTCATAAGGAGTCTTATGTTATGGAGCTCAAAATGGAAGAAGTTAATTCCCCTCATTCATGGTCAAAACTACAATATGCAATTTGTGGAAATGAAAAGCATAAAAACAGGATAGGATTTAAAAAAAAAACCGCGTCAGGGCTCAGAGGAGTAAGTGAGCGAGACAGATGCACACAAAAGCCTGTGTTGCACCGAGGCTCAGTATTGGCTGCAGCAGAGCTCACACAGTATCCCTCACCCCCTCCATCCCTCATTCACTGTATCTCTTCTGCTGACTGAGGTATTCAGAGTGAGGCAGCAAGGAATCACATTAAGGCTGATTTTTTTGTGAGTGAATACATTTGCGCTCCCTGCCACCCTCCTTGTTTCCTCCTCTCTGGATCCTTTTACCCCGGAGAGCAGCGCTCCCCTCCTCAGGTCAGAAGCGGTGGATTTGCGGGGTCAGAGTCAAAATCATGGACCAGGGAGGAGCAGGGGACAATCAAGGAAAGCGGGTCAATGGCGGGCTCTCCTCCTGACTGATGCCTCTAAGGACCTGGAGGAATGGGGTGCACCACTAGCACAGTTGTGTATGATGGGCTGCGTACTGTGTTAGAGAGGAACTGTAGTGGCTACATCTGTAAGGGAGCAGCCGAGCCCGTTGGGCCGTCTGAGGCTGAGCGAGCGCTGAGTCGGAGAGAGTCACGGGCACTGCCAACACCGAGAGTACTGAAGGTGTGTGTGCGCTGATCACAACGTTTTTGTTGTGCATTTCATTCAAATTCAAACTGTGCTTTGCATGATTGCTCAATCCTTTCTTCTTCTTCTTTTTTTTTTGAAAATATTCATCAACAAAATTCATTATTAAAAATCTTTTTGTCTATAAAACGGGGAAATTTGATAAAAGATCAGCCAAGACAGAAGATGCTGATGTTTTTTTGATTTTTGCTTCAGACACGAGTGATTTTAAAATGTGTGCAAAACAATTCTTCTGCTGCTGAGAGTTGCAAACGCGGAGCGTGGATGATCATAAATGATTCAGGTAGTAGTAATATCAGAATATGTGTAGGTTCACTTCGTGCCAACTCACAAGTGCTGCTGTTTCATTTCACTGGCTCAGCAATAATTGTCAACAGTCATCTTCATTCTCGATTATCCATCCATGAGTGTAACCAGAATAAAATCTAGGGCAGTAGGAGCCCTGGATCTTGCCTCTTGCTAAGCACTACATGGGTTAGAGCCTCTGGGGGCATGGATGGGGGTGGGGTTGGGTTGGTGGGGGGCGATGACAGTGAGCCTTGTGTGTAATTCTGCAAATCAATCCCTGGTCTTCGTCTGTGAACCAGCAGGCTTGGCAGAGCTCCTGCTGCTCCGTACCAGCTTGTCTTGCCCTTCTTGTTTGTGTTTACTCAGTGTTGCGGGTGTGTGACATCTCCTTCCTGTCGCCGTCTCATCAGATTTGCAGCAGAGAGCTGAGCGACAGTGGCCCGGGCTGAGAGCAGAGAGGAATTAGGTCAAGGGCGCGCTCGCTTATCATTTAGACGTGTAGGGTCAATTAATCCTCAGCCGTCAGCATTTAGCGCGTTCATGCAAATCGGTTGTTAGATGCAAGTGTTGATCTTTGGGGATGACAAAAAGCAATAGATGTCCAGCTATCAAATTAAGTATGGCGATTATAAGGAGAAAAAAAAGCTTGTTCTGTGTCCACGGACAGTTGTGCGAGTCTCCCGTTCCTGCGATCTCATTCTAA